>NC_140263.1:5531994-5544494 GCF_949987555.1 Borostomias antarcticus | reverse complement strand
AATGTTCTGTCCAATAGATGAACAGCTTATCACACGACACGGAGCTAACGTTGCCTAGCGATGCCTGCCCATGAAAGCCTAGCAGCAGACAAGCTAATCCAGCATAGAAATTCACCAGAATTCAGGAAATTAAGTGCTTGAGACTAAAGGAAATTGAGTGCTTGAGACTAGAGGTTTTCTGGGGGAGCCCCTCCCCCCCCCCCCTCCCTGTTCAAACTAAACCTACGACAACAATGTAAAACACAACTCCAACGTCCCAAACAGAGAACCCTCCCCAGAGCTGGAACATGCCAGAAAGACTACAGGAAGACCAGGGAGAGACCAGGGAAGAACACACTGAGACCAGGGAGAGACCAGGTGAGAACACACTGAGACCAGGGAGAGACCAGGGAGAGACCAGGAGAGAACACACTGAGACCAGGGGAGAACACACTGAGACCAGGGAGAGACCAGGGGAGAACACACTGAGACCAGGGAGAGACCAGGAGAGAACACACTGAGACCAGGTGAGAACACACTGAGACCAGGGGAGAACACACTGAGACCAGGGAGAGACCAGGTGAGAACACACTGAGACCAGGGAGAGACCAGGGGAGAACACACTGAGACCAGGGGAGAACACACTGAGACCAGGGGAGAACACACTGAGACCAGGGGAGAACACACTGAGACCAGGGAGAGACCAGGTGAGAACACACTGAGACCAGGGAGAGACCAGGGAGAGACCAGGGGAGAACACACTGAGACCAGGGAGAGACCAGGGAAGAACACACTGAGACCAGGGAGAGACCAGGGAGAGACCAGGTGAGAACACACTGAGACCAGGGGAGAACACACTGAGACCAGGGAGAGACCAGGGAGAGACCAGGGAGAGACCAGGGAGAGACCAGGGAGAGACCAGGGGAGAACACACTGAGACCAGGGAGAGACCAGGGGAGAACACACTGAGACCAGGTGAGAACACACTGAGACCAGGGAGAGACCAGGGAGAGACCAGGGAGAGACCAGGGAGAGACCAGGGAGAGACCAGAGGAGAACACACTGAGACCAGGGAGAGACCAGGTGAGAACACACTGAGACCAGGGAGAGACCAGGGGAGAACACACTGAGACCAGGGAGAGACCAGGGGAGAACACACTGAGACCAGGGAGAGACCAGGGAGAGACCAGGGAGAGACCAGGGGAGAACACACTGAGACCAGGGGAGAACACACTGAGACCAGGGGAGAACACACTGAGACCAGGGGAGAACACACTGAGACCAGGGAGAGACCAGGGGAGAACAGGGAGAGAGACCAGGGGAGAACACACTGAGACCAGGGAGAGACCAGGTGAGAACACACTGAGACCAGGGGAGAACACACTGAGACCAGGGAGAGACCAGGGAGAGACCAGGGGAGAACACACTGAGACCAGGGAGAGACCAGGTGAGAACACACTGAGACCAGGGAGAGACCAGGTGAGAACACACTGAGACCAGGGAGAGAGACCAGGGGAGAACACACTGAGACCAGGGAGAGACCAGGAGAGAACACACTGAGACCAGGGAGAGACCAGGTGAGAACACACTGAGACCAGGGAGAGACCAGGAGAGAACACACTGAGACCAGGGGAGAACACACTGAGACCAGGGAGAGACCAGGGGAGAACACACTGAGACCAGGGAGAGACCAGGTGAGAACACACTGAGACCAGGGAGAGACCAGGTGAGAACACACTGAGACCAGGGAGAGACCAGGGGAGAACACACTGAGACCAGGGAGAGACCAGGGAGAGACCAGGGGAGAACACACTGAGACCAGGGAGAGACCAGGGGAGAACACACTGAGACCAGGGGAGAGACCAGGAGAGAACACAGTGAGACCAGGGAGAGACCAGGGGAGAACACACTGAGACCAGGGAGAGACCAGGGAGAGACCAGGGAGAGACCAGGGAGAGACCAGGTGATAACACACTGAGACCAGGGAGAGACCAGGTGAGAACACACTGAGACCAGGTGAGAACACACTGAGACCAGGGGAGAACACACTGAGACCAGGGAGAGACCAGGGGAGAACACACTGAGACCAGGGGGGAACACACTGAGACCAGGGAGAGACCAGGGGAGAACACACTGAGACCAGGGGGGAACACACTGAGACCAGGGAGAGACCAGGGGAGAACACACTGAGACCAGGGAGAGACCAGGGAGAGACCAGGGAAGAACACACTGAGACCAGGGGAGAACACACTGAGACCAGGGAGAGACCAGGGAGAGACCAGGTGATAACACACTGAGACCAGGGAGAGACCAGGTGAGAACACACTGAGACCAGGTGAGAACACACTGAGACCAGGGGAGAACACACTGAGACCAGGGAGAGACCAGGGGAGAACACACTGAGACCAGGGGGGAACACACTGAGACCAGGGAGAGACCAGGGGAGAACACACTGAGACCAGGGGGGAACACACTGAGACCAGGGAGAGACCAGGGAGAGACCAGGTGATAACACACTGAGACCAGGGAGAGACCAGGTGAGAACACACTGAGACCAGGTGAGAACACACTGAGACCAGGGGAGAACACACTGAGACCAGGGAGAGACCAGGGGAGAACACACTGAGACCAGGGGGGAACACACTGAGACCAGGGAGAGACCAGGGGAGAACACACTGAGACCAGGGGGGAACACACTGAGACCAGGGAGAGACCAGGGGAGAACACACTGAGACCAGGGAGAGACCAGGGGAGAACACACTGAGACCAGGGAGAGACCAGGGAGAGACCAGGAGAGAACACACTGAGACCAGGGGAGAACACACTGAGACCAGGGAGAGACCAGGGGAGAACACACTGAGACCAGGGAGAGACCAGGAGAGAACACACTGAGACCAGGTGAGAACACACTGAGACCAGGGGAGAACACACTGAGACCAGGGGAGAACACACTGAGACCAGGGAGAGACCAGGTGAGAACACACTGAGACCAGGGAGAGACCAGGGGAGAACACACTGAGACCAGGGGAGAACACACTGAGACCAGGGGAGAACACACTGAGACCAGGGGAGAACACACTGAGACCAGGGAGAGACCAGGTGAGAACACACTGAGACCAGGGAGAGACCAGGGAGAGACCAGGGGAGAACACACTGAGACCAGGGAGAGACCAGGGAAGAACACACTGAGACCAGGGAGAGACCAGGGAGAGACCAGGTGAGAACACACTGAGACCAGGGGAGAACACACTGAGACCAGGGAGAGACCAGGGAGAGACCAGGGAGAGACCAGGGAGAGACCAGGGAGAGACCAGGGGAGAACACACTGAGACCAGGGAGAGACCAGGGGAGAACACACTGAGACCAGGTGAGAACACACTGAGACCAGGGAGAGACCAGGGAGAGACCAGGGAGAGACCAGGGAGAGACCAGGGAGAGACCAGAGGAGAACACACTGAGACCAGGGAGAGACCAGGTGAGAACACACTGAGACCAGGGAGAGACCAGGGGAGAACACACTGAGACCAGGGAGAGACCAGGGGAGAACACACTGAGACCAGGGAGAGACCAGGGAGAGACCAGGGAGAGACCAGGGGAGAACACACTGAGACCAGGGGAGAACACACTGAGACCAGGGGAGAACACACTGAGACCAGGGGAGAACACACTGAGACCAGGGAGAGACCAGGGGAGAACAGGGAGAGAGACCAGGGGAGAACACACTGAGACCAGGGAGAGACCAGGTGAGAACACACTGAGACCAGGGGAGAACACACTGAGACCAGGGAGAGACCAGGGAGAGACCAGGGGAGAACACACTGAGACCAGGGAGAGACCAGGTGAGAACACACTGAGACCAGGGAGAGACCAGGTGAGAACACACTGAGACCAGGGAGAGAGACCAGGGGAGAACACACTGAGACCAGGGAGAGACCAGGAGAGAACACACTGAGACCAGGGAGAGACCAGGTGAGAACACACTGAGACCAGGGAGAGACCAGGAGAGAACACACTGAGACCAGGGGAGAACACACTGAGACCAGGGAGAGACCAGGGGAGAACACACTGAGACCAGGGAGAGACCAGGTGAGAACACACTGAGACCAGGGAGAGACCAGGTGAGAACACACTGAGACCAGGGAGAGACCAGGGGAGAACACACTGAGACCAGGGAGAGACCAGGGAGAGACCAGGGGAGAACACACTGAGACCAGGGAGAGACCAGGGGAGAACACACTGAGACCAGGGGAGAGACCAGGAGAGAACACAGTGAGACCAGGGAGAGACCAGGGGAGAACACACTGAGACCAGGGAGAGACCAGGGAGAGACCAGGGAGAGACCAGGGAGAGACCAGGTGATAACACACTGAGACCAGGGAGAGACCAGGTGAGAACACACTGAGACCAGGTGAGAACACACTGAGACCAGGGGAGAACACACTGAGACCAGGGAGAGACCAGGGGAGAACACACTGAGACCAGGGGGGAACACACTGAGACCAGGGAGAGACCAGGGGAGAACACACTGAGACCAGGGGGGAACACACTGAGACCAGGGAGAGACCAGGGGAGAACACACTGAGACCAGGGAGAGACCAGGGAGAGACCAGGGAAGAACACACTGAGACCAGGGGAGAACACACTGAGACCAGGGAGAGACCAGGGAGAGACCAGGTGATAACACACTGAGACCAGGGAGAGACCAGGTGAGAACACACTGAGACCAGGTGAGAACACACTGAGACCAGGGGAGAACACACTGAGACCAGGGAGAGACCAGGGGAGAACACACTGAGACCAGGGGGGAACACACTGAGACCAGGGAGAGACCAGGGGAGAACACACTGAGACCAGGGGGGAACACACTGAGACCAGGGAGAGACCAGGGAGAGACCAGGTGATAACACACTGAGACCAGGGAGAGACCAGGTGAGAACACACTGAGACCAGGTGAGAACACACTGAGACCAGGGGAGAACACACTGAGACCAGGGAGAGACCAGGGGAGAACACACTGAGACCAGGGGGGAACACACTGAGACCAGGGAGAGACCAGGGGAGAACACACTGAGACCAGGGGGGAACACACTGAGACCAGGGAGAGACCAGGGGAGAACACACTGAGACCAGGGAGAGACCAGGGGAGAACACACTGAGACCAGGGAGAGACCAGGGAGAGACCAGGGGAGAACACACTGAGACCAGGGGAGAACACACTGAGACCAGGGGAGAACACACTGAGACCAGGGGAGAACACACTGAGACCAGGGAGAGACCAGGGGAGAACACACTGAGACCAGGGAGAGACCAGGGGAGAACACACTGAGACCAGGGGGGAACACACTGAGACCAGGGAGAGACCAGGGGAGAACACACTGAGACCAGGGGGGAACACACTGAGACCAGGGAGAGACCAGGGGAGAACACACTGAGACCAGGGAGAGACCAGGGAGAGACCAGGGAAGAACACACTGAGACCAGGGGAGAACACACTGAGACCAGGGAGAGACCAGGGAGAGACCAGGTGATAACACACTGAGACCAGG
The DNA here is from genome assembly GCF_949987555.1 of Borostomias antarcticus. NCBI lineage: Eukaryota > Metazoa > Chordata > Actinopteri > Stomiiformes > Stomiidae > Borostomias > Borostomias antarcticus. The sequence goes on along the minus strand of NC_140263.1, from coordinate 5,538,969 downwards.
GAGAGACCAGGTGAGAACACACTGAGACCAGGTGAGAACACACTGAGACCAGGGGAGAACACACTGAGACCAGGGAGAGACCAGGGGAGAACACACTGAGACCAGGGAGAGACCAGGGAGAACACACTGAGACCAGGGAGAGACCAGGGGAGAACACACTGAGACCAGGGAGAGACCAGGGGAGAACACACTGAGACCAGGGAGAGACCAGGGAGAGACCAGGGGAGAACACACTGAGACCAGGGGAGAGACCAGGGGAGAACACACTGAGACCAGGGGAGAACACACTGAGACCAGGAGAGAACACACTGAGACCAGGGGAGAACACACTGAGACCAGGGGAGAACACACTGAGACCAGGGAGAGACCAGGGGAGAACACACTGAGACCAGGGAGAGACCAGGTGAGAACACACTGAGACCAGGGGAGAACACACTGAGACCAGGAGAGAACACACTGAGACCAGGGGAGAACACACTGAGACCAGGGAGAGACCAGGGGAGAACACACTGAGACCAGGGGAGAACACACTGAGACCAGGAGAGAACACACTGAGACCAGGGGAGAACACACTGAGACCAGGAGAGAACACACTGAGACCAGGGAGAGACCAGGTGAGAACACACTGAGACCAGGGAGAGACCAGGTGAGAACACACTGAGACCAGGGAGAGACCAGGGGAGAACACACTGAGACCAGGGAGAGACCAGGGGAGAACACACTGAGACCAGGGAGAGACCAGGTGAGAACACACTGAGACCAGGGAGAGACCAGGGAGAGACCAGGGGAGAACACACTCAGACCAGGTGAGAACACACTGAGACCAGGGAGAGACCAGGGGAGAACACACTGAGACCAGGGAGAGACCAGGGGAGAACACACTGAGACCAGGGAGAGACCAGGGGAGAACACACTGAGACCAGGGAGAGACCAGGGAAGAACACACTGAGACCAGGGAGAGACCAGGGAGAGACCAGGGAGAGACCAGGGGAGAACACACTGAGACCAGGGAGAGACCAGGTGAGAACACACTGAGACCAGGGAGAGACCAGGGAGAGACCAGGGAGAGACCAGGGGAGAACACACTGAGACCAGGGAGAGACCAGAGGAGAACACACTGAGACCAGGGGAGAGACCAGGGGAGAAAACATAATATAAAAACATAATAAACTATCCTAAAAATACATATTGAAGGTTAACATTTTTATCATTCTACAGGCCTAGATGGGCTCTATTTACAAATGACAGCTCTGGTCTGTGTCCCGCTAGGTAGCCGTCACGCTTCTGTGATCTATAATAGACTTAGCCTAGATAACGAACAGGCTCAAGACCATTATAAATGTATCTCCTTGGGTTTATTCTTTGCCCTTGCGCTGTCAGGTGCACCGAGGAGGCGTGAGAAGGGAACAGTTGTGCACCTCCCCAACTTTCTGACCCATCCTCCCTCTGGAGGCGTGACGTGACCAAGAGGGACGGGACTTAAATATGTCCCGGAGCTTCTTCACGCGTTTCCAGCGAAATCACCAAACGACCATGGAGTCTCCAAGACCCCGGCTGGAGACACGCAGTGATTAGATCACGCGTGGCATGGTTTTATATAGAGATCGCTTTGTGTAGTTCATAGAATCGACGACATAACATTGATCCCCGGACAGATAAGTGACAGCATTTCAACAAGATTTTTTAGTCGTGATTGGCAGTACTTTTTAAAAGAGACTCATTTTTTAACTGAGATATATGCTTTATTTCGCGTAATTAATCCGAAACAAAACGCTCCCTGTTGTCTCCGCGTGGTCTGAATCGTGTTGCTGGCATTTGGACAAGAGAACAAGACGGATCGTGTTCTTCTGACTGCTTTGAAGTCAACCTCCAGGAAAAGCTGGACGTAAAAGTTTGGCAAAATGAGTACCGATAAAAACAAGTGAGTACTGTAGCTAGTTTGATTCATCTGACGTGAGAGTTGAGTTCAAAATATTAGTTGTGATACTTGGACTGCGCACCTTCTCACACTTGCGCTTCAAATGCGCAATGCAATAGACCGTAGGTATTTTGATATGTTATAGCCTACACTTCACTGTTGTAGTTACATATGGGATTTGATTAATCACATTTTAGAATAATGCCACCCATTACCAAATGGACGTGCAATAGGCCTACAAACATCTGTAACTCAGAAACTTTACTTCTCAAGTTGCAGGGAATTTCTTCCGCCTATTGGATCCACATTGAAGGCTACTTCAATACCAACTAATTAACGCAAAAAACGAGGGTACTGTAGATCCTGGTGAGCCACAGGTTGCTGCCGGTGTCCGTGTTCATGGCTGTGGTGTGATTGGCCAGTAGCCTAATCTATTTTCCGGGATCTTGTCACAATCAATTATATTGTTCTTTAAAGCGGACGTTGAGACTGTTGACTGATCTGTCGCCGGGTTGCCATAACCAATCGCCTTTGTTGATACCCTATGGCATGTGACAAGCATGCATGTCTGAATGAGCCACTAAAAAGTAGACTATTTGCACATTTCCATATAGTTGCCCGGTGCGTGCAGTCCGGGTTGAAGGGGTTTTTACGCACAGGGTTTTTACGCACAGCTCATTCTGCGGTCTGTGTCTTCTTCTTTGTTCTTCCCCAATGCTGTAGATGCAAACATATATTGAAACATAACAGAGAAATGCCTCCCTCTCTCCCTCACACTTCCGTTGCTTTGGAACTCCGCTGATAGCATGGAACTGAACATAGATGTCGTCCCTGGACCACAATGAGTTGTACTGATCACTATTATGTGATCTGTTCTATATTGTATAGGTAAGCAAGTGGTTCAATACAATAGGCCTAGGTTAGGGGTCGTGTTAGGTTCAGGCTCTGGCAGTGATGGGTTCAGGAGATGAGGCAACACATTATCAGTTGTTTCCCAAGAACACAAACAAATAGATTCCTCATTCTTTCGAGTGACTAATGCAGTTCCAAAGAAACTTAATACACCTGTCATCCTCATGTCATCATTTTTCTTTCTTTTTTAATGTGTGTTACTTCCTCCTGTTGTCTGTCCCACACTTATAGGAATGTGCACCTGTAGCCTCCTATGTTCATTGGAATTGGCAAGACCAAGTTCACCTTCTTTTGCCACACCTGTGACAGTAAAGTACAAAGTATTGCACAAAAGAAATACCTGAAGTGATTGAAAACAAAAAAATGTGCTTGGTCACTGTGTAGCAACTCCATAATGTGGGATAGGACACCTGCACCACCAAGGTGGAAAAATGTTGACTAGCTTTGTTGCTAGCCGCTAGCTCCGTGCTTGCTCAGCGTTAGCGTTAGCCACCCAGCAGGTGGCTGGGTTTACGTAAGGTCCTTCAGGGTGGACCTGGTGAGTCACGCTGTCAGGAGCTGAGGATCATCCTGATTCCCTGACTCTGAGCCGCTGATCCTGGCTCCTCAAGCACACTGGCACGCTAATCTGCTCCAGGAGGTCATCTATACAGCCATGCGCTGTCCAGAGGGAGAAGACGAGCCTTGGGGTGAAGCAGTCCCCTCCTTTCACCCTCATTCTCCTAATGGTGCCAAGAGTCATTCAATTAGCAGGCATGGAAACGTACCCCAGGACAATAACATAATCATTGATTGGTTATATCTGCTCTTTATATCTACTAATTGATTGATTATATCTACTAATTGATTGATTATATCTACTATTGATTGGTTATATCTACTCCGCTTCGCGTCGTGCCTAACAACGCCCCCTAGCTGTTATAAAATCACTATAACACACGGCCTCTCGTGGTTTATTGCTTAATTACGATCATATACAATGGCCCATATCAAAATTTCGACATACGTTGCACTCCGGAGATATGACCCGTCACCACTAACGCACACAATGGATCAATAGGTGCATATATAATATCCATTGTGTGCGTCAGTGGCGACAGGTAAGAATGCAACGTTTGTCGCAACTTTGATGTGGGCCATTGTATATGATCGTAAATAACCTTATAACATAGCTTATAATGCTAAATATCAGTCCTATCCTTTAAGCAATAGTTGTCACCACTTAACTGGTTCATGTTGAGGAATGGATACTAGAAGTTTAAACATGGTGAACGATCACTAGTTGACCCTTGACCCCATGCATCCGATGGCACTTTCCCCGTCCCTCTACGGCCGCAGCTGTCAGGACAGACATGTCCCCATCTCCTTACATGGTGCCTCTCTGGGAAGGGCTGACCTCCCTGTTAACGGCACCTTGGGGACGGTGACAGCGCCGTGGTGAGGCCAGGGACGGCCCTCTGCGTGACAAGGACAACTCTGGAGCCGTTCCTCAGGAAGGCACACGCTGTTCCAGATAGACGCAGAAAGAGAAACAGAAAAACGGTGGGAGGTTACAAAATGTACGCCGCCATGTCACTCCCTGCTTCGCCACACTAGGGCACAAAGAAATGTGGAACAGAGGGAGGCTTTGACCCCCCTCGACACACTGCTCTGTGTGTGAGTGTGTGTGTGTGTGTGTGGGGGTGAACCAAGTCAACCAAGGGGTAGGGAAATGTTTCTTTCAATTCTAGGGTAACCCGTCACATCCTTAGCTGCATAAAACTATTTACAAATACAAGAGAGCGGATTAAAATCCCCTATCGGAGCCCATCTCTCTAGGAAGAGCAAAATGATTATAACTTTTACTTGAAATGCAAACTTTACTTTATTACTCTAACAAAATGCCCATCCAGTCACCCATAGACCACCCCCCCCCCATACACACACACACACAGACACACACACACACACACACACACACACACACACACACACACACACACACACACACACAGACAGCAGACATCCTACTTGCGTGCCTCAGCGGCACGAGTAATAATCACATGACCTAATGATCATTTGACCTGTTGGTTCATTCTGGTGCTTTCCACAAACTGTGAAAAGATAAAGTGGCCAACAGGCTTTGTCCCTATCTTTTGATTCCGTTACAAAGTTCAAAATCCTGGCAGAAATGTTAGTTACAGTCTACTCTGAAAGATTCTTACTTTTATTGTGATTATTACAAGATTTGTTTACTTTAAAGCTCAATGAGAACTTTTCAATAGTTCAATATTCACTTTTACTTGCTATTTAATAGTTCAATATTCACTTTTACTTGCTATTAGTTTATGAATTGGCCTTAGTAAGACCCCGAAAATCACATTTGTGACATGAGATTGCATGAGACCCTGTGAATTTATTATTTTAGAATTTTGGTGTACTAGCTTGTACACTGGCGGGAAATCTTGATTTTATCACGACCAAAAGTGCAGTTATCTCATGTAGCTTTAATAATAACAAATAAACTGTTTAGTTTAACTGCTAGCAATGCATGTTGTTTCATTTCAATGAATCTAGACATCACTTTGTTACTTTACCTGCTCAGTCATCCCCCAGATAATCCTCAGAGTTTGACCCAAAAGCCCCTCAATCTGGGTCTCATCCAGAACCTGCAGATCCTCATACAACAGAATCTCACGTCCTCTTGGTGCGACCGTTTCACCCTCTGTGTTTTCTGGTCCTTCCAGCACTGCTGCAATCTCCAGCATTATTCTGTCCAGGTTGTGCTAGCTGGACTTGATGGGGTTCACATGGTGCATCATGGGAAGGAACTGGGGACCCCACTGAGGCGCCAATCACAGTTTCAGGGGATTTCATTCTTTCAGGATCAGGTGAAGACTTCCTTCTTTCCTCACTGGCCTCTGGTTTGACCTCCCTGACCTCTTGGGCCACAGCCCCTGTCCTCACGGGGGGGAGGGTGAGGCTCCTGGGGTCGAGGCTCAAGAGGCCGCATTCCTTCCACAGTTCAGCACCAAAACCAGGTTCCCTCCTCTCCTGAGTTTGACCTGTCGGTGCCCTTCCAACGCCGTGGCTCTCAGCTCCCAGCGCATCTCAAAGCAGACGGACAGAGGGCATGCTGGGAGGCGCTGGTGCGCCTGGGGTGCTATCAGAGGAACAAGTCGTATCCTTCCTGTGTTTGTTTATTTAGGGATCTGTGAGGGGACTTTAGGTGAAGGAAGGTCTGTGGTTGAGATTGTGAATGCTGGTACTGCTGAAGATAGGTGTGTGTGAAGTGGACCACGGCTTCTGGTCTCAGATCAGCGGAACGACTGCGCACCGTGCAGTTAGCAGTGAGATCCGTTTCCTCCGGGATTGTTCCGATACCCACGCTGGTAAAACCTACTGGCTCCGCTAATCCCCTTACCTACACGCTGACACATTTTCTCATTAGTCTTGAGACTGAAAAAGTAGTGACTAATGTTTGTTTTCTTTCGGTTTCCTGATTTCCTCCTCAAACTGACCGGGGCGAACGACATGCAGTCGTAACGCAGCCATGACGCCTGGTCTGGCGTTGCCTGGTCTGGTCTGGCGACATTCCTCCTATTCCCGGAAGAAAATGCTTTCTGGGTTGTCATGAAGGAGCTACAGGCGATACCGCCCTGCGCAGTGCTCTGACAGCTGAACAGGGACACAACTAAATGCCAGCGCTTCCGTGTCCTCGAGCCTGCAGCGAGCTAGCGCCCAAACACTAGTTTGCTACTGTGTGTCAAGCACAACAAATCTGGATGTTCACATTGCTGTTGTTCACATTGTTGAAAGCCTCAGACAGAGACAGAAGAGACATAAGTAACAGGAAGGAAGGAGGGTGGAGACATTTTTTATAAATGCACCCCTCAATGATTTTGGACACATCTTCAGTAATGGGCCCAGTCACTGGGTGTTAGAGGTCTTCCTAATTCATCTGCCTTCACCCAGGCAGCCCAGCCAAAGGGGGGGTCAGACCGGTGGGGCGTCTGTGGCTCAGGAGGTAGAGCGGGTCGTCCAATGACCATAAGGTCGGTGGTTCAAGTCCCGCCTCCTCCTGTCAACATGTCGAAGTGTCCTTGGGCAAGACACTGAACCCTAAATTGCTCCCAATGAGCAGGCCTTGCATGGCAGCTGCTGCC
>NC_140263.1:5516994-5526994 GCF_949987555.1 Borostomias antarcticus | reverse complement strand
GTGACCCTAAGGCCTTGCGGTGGCAAAGGGTCTGTTTGTGTGTGGTGAGGAGGCGTTTGTGTGCTGCCCCGAGGCAAGGCGGCCCTCCGAGGCCCCTGCGGCCGACCGGCCCTACTGTCACGACTCTTCCCGGCGCCGCGGTGAAGAAAACAAACTGCGCCCTGAAGTCAGGACAGTAGAGTCGCTTCCCATCTGGATGAAAACTCACCCTAGTGCCTTAACCCTTCCTCTTAGCACTTACTGTACTGTACTGTATTTAGTATTTATTTGTTTTTGCACTTTTACTTTAACACTAGGACATGACTCGCACATGTGACGCACATGTCCGCTGCGCACAGGATTGTGGGTCAGAATAGCCAGAAAAGCCTGCTGGCTTGCATACTGCAACATACGACCGGATGTAGTAGGACATCCTGGTATTTTTTGCCATACTGCATGTGGCATACTATGTATCGGGACATACTACATCCTGTTTTGGCATACTATATAGTAGGGTAGTATGCGATTCGGAACGCAGCCTCTGTCTCTCTCTCTCTCTCTCTCCGTCTCTCATTCTCACGCTCCCTCCCTCCCCAGAAATGTGCCCAAATGATTTACAGTTTGTGACATCATCGCTAGTTGTCCAAATCTTTCCCTCTTTCCTAGAAGTGATAGCAGACTGCCGAACACACACGGTGTGTACTCAACACAAATGGCCCTTAAGTGTCTCAAGGTTTGCCGCTTTCGCCAGGAGAAGCAGAAAGTCTGTACAGAGTTCAGATTAGATTATCTCCTATTTCATATTCTTTGTGGCATATTACTCAGTGGTCACACCCATCTGGCGTTGACGGACGTGCCAGGTGAATATACAGCAACTTCTTAGAAGGAAGTAAGAACTGGCTCTCATACGCTCACAGAAAAATTTGTGACGAATCTTTCGCTGAAGCTGACGGTGTTCTCCTCGTTCTGAGCGAGCAGAGGTCCAGGAAGGAACACAGCTCTCGTTCGGTTCACAGAGATGCAGAAATACCTAAATGTTTTTTGGATCAGTCTTACTGGTTGACTCATCCTACAGTTGTAGCCAACTGGTGAATTGAACACTTGTGAGGGGAGTGTCTTTCATGAACAAAGAATATTCACTTTCATATGATTGTCTCTCTCGCTCCCTCTCTCTCTCTCCCTCCCCCCTCTCTCTCTCTGCCCCCCCCCTCCCTCTCTCTCTCTCCCTCCCTCTCTCTCTCTCTCTCCCCCCTCTCTCTCTCTTCCCCCCCCCTCCCTCTCTCTCTCTCTCTCCCTCCCTTCTCCCCTCTCTCTCTCTCTCCCTCTCTCTCTCTCTCTCCCTCCCTCCCTCCCTCTCTCTCTCTCCCTCCCTCCCTCCCTCCCTCCCTCACCCTCCCTCCCTCCCTCCCTCTCTCTCTCCCCCCCCTCCTCCCTCTCCTCCCTCCCTCACCCTCCCTCCCTCTCTCTCTCCCCCCCCCCCCCCTAGTCTCCGCAGCGGCAGAGCGGATCCGGTTCATGCTGGGGGAGGAGGATGATGGCCACACCCCCCCTCAGCTGTTCACCGAGCTGGACGAGCTGCTGTCCGTGGACGGACAGGAGATGGAGTGGAAGGAGACCGCCAGGTGAGAGAGAGAAAGAGAGAGAGAGAGAGAGAGAGAGAGAGAGAGAGAAAAAAAAAAGACCGCCAGGTGAGAGAGAGAGAGAGAGAGAGAGAGGACCGCCAGGTGAGAGAGAGTGGAAAGAGACCGCCAGGTGAGAGAGTAAACGAGTGGCCGGTCTGTCTCTGTCTGTCTTCTCCCGAGCAGGGGATTGTGGGGGCGGTGGGGGGGGCTGTCTGTGTCACCATTCGCCCCGCACACCACTCCGGTACCTTCAAATGGCTCATGGGAAAAGAGGTTTTAAAAAGACACGGACGTTCTCCTGAACCATCAGAACATCTTGTGGATACAGAGAATAGTTCTGGACACCAGGTAGCTCCCGTCTAGAAGGATTTCTACGTTTCGAGCCTATGTGCTCAACATGTCACTCACAAATCAAATCCTTTTAAACAGGAGCTGTCTGGTGTGCGGAACCCTGTTCTCTCTACCTTCAAATGGCCACGCCTTGATCAGCTGACCCCAGGCCAGCCATTACCCCCTCAACCAGAGTGCATCACCTACCCTGGTTCTAGTTCTGGATGAGGGCGTGTTTCAAGAACTCGCCAAGCAGTCGGCCGTCACAGAGCAGTGTTTACATACAGCTAAACGTTTCCTGTCCCTGCCGGGGGAGAAGCTCTCGTATGGGTATGAAAGTGTGTGTTTGTGTGGGTATGGAAGTGTGGGTGTGTGTGTGGGTATGAAAGTGTGTGTGTGTGTGTGTGTGTGCGTCTGTCAGGGAGTTGTCCTCTCGTGAACTCCCTGGCCAGTCTTATCTACTCGTCTCTGTCCCCTCAGGGAGCCCGGAGCCTAGCCTGGTAAACCAGACTTTCACCCCCTCAGAGCCATTTGACTTTCCTCCAATCAGGGACTACAAAAAGGGACTTTTAACTGCTGTACCCAAGTCCCTGATTGGTTCCTATAGATGATGACACGGAATACAGGAGTCCGCTAGCGGTAGAAGCATTAGAAGTTAACGGTAGAAGAATAAACACAGCCTGAAGTGAACACAGGGTGAAGTAATTGATCCAAAAAAGAACCAGAAACCAAGACAGTCTTATTGTTGGAAAAAATAAGTGTATTAAGCCTTTATTAAATGGCTAATGCATAGCAAAGATTAAAATCCCGCACCTTCAGGACGTGTTGCCTGTAAGACACCCTGATGAAGGCCTGTGCTGACGCAACGCGTAGGCGCCTGATTTTAATCTCTTTTTTCTACAACATGAGTGCCTCAGTTTCTGCTTTTTGGGATCAATCTCTTCCCCTCTTCCCAAAGAGCACCTTGTTTTTGGTGTTCACCTGCATCCAGACAGACACCCTCCTGTCCTCTGTTTTCTACAGACAGAAGTGAAGAAGAACAAGAGTATGCACTAGCGGAGTTTCCCATTGGGAAAGACATCGTCGTCAAGGGCGTAGGTTTGCGTATGGACGGTCGGGTCATGTCCCTGACGATGGATGGATGGATCTTAATTCATAAGAAATTGTTTCATGTCATTTCAATTCACAGCTATTTCGGTTGCATGGCTAGCTGATTCCATCCTACTAACCAGTCCAGAAACAAGCCAGCCCCGCCCAAAAGCCAGGTTAGACCTGGCCTGGTCTGCGTGCATCTTGTTGACAGACCAGACTAGTAGTGTGACAGGGGACTTGGCAGGGTTCGAGGACATTCTCTGTCAGGGAACCAAACCGCTCTGTCATCCAGAAACCTTCCACACTGTCATATCAACCCTCTGACAGATCCTTTCATCCCACGTCACTTTTATTATCTCTCTCTCATAAAATACACAAACACACACACACACTCAGCCAAGTGGCAGGTACTAACATGCACAGATTGGAATACGGAACAGAATTCCCTTCACACATTCACTTGTGATGCCCCATGTTGAGGCTATGGTGGCGGGCGTCCGAGCCCCGCCCAGCTCAAGAACTCTCTCTCTCTCCTCCCAGGGGCCCGAACTCTCTCTCTCTCCTCCCAGGGGCCTGTACTCTCTCTCTCTCCTCCCAGGGGCCTGTACTCTCTCTCTCCTCCCAGGGGCCCATATTCTCTCTCCTCCCAGGGGCCCCTACTCTCTCTCTCTCCTCCCAGGGGCCTGTACTCTCTCTCTCTCCTCCCAGGGGCCTGTACTCTCTCTCTCCTCCCAGGGGCCCGAACTCTCTCTCTCCTCCCAGGGGCCCGGACTATCTCTCTCTCCTCCCAGGGGCCTGTACTCTCTCTCTCTCCTCCCAGGGGCCCATACTCTCTCTCTCTCCTCCCAGGGGCCCGTACTCTCTCTCTCCTCCCAGGGGCCTGTACTCTCTCTCCTCCCAGGGGCCCATACTCTCTCTCCTCCCAGGGGCCTGTACTCTCTCTCTCTCCTCCCAGGGGCCTGTACTCTCTCTCCTCCCAGGGGCCCATACTCTCTCTCTCTCCTCCCGGTTCTCTCCTCCCGGGGGCCTGTACTCTCTCTCTCCTCGCCCCTCGGCTGGGTCAGGCAGAGGCCGGTGGAGCATGTCCGGAGGGACACCCTATCCCCAGAGGAAACCCCATCTCTCAGCCCAGGAGAAAGGCTCTTTGTCGGGAGGGAATTCTGAAAGGAGAAACCGTTCCCTCAGTCTGGCCCTGAAGGCTGGGTTCAAAGCGGGGGGGTGGGGGTGGGTGGTTGGTGGGGGGGGGGTCCTACAGTTGGTTGCCCTAGAGACGGCGCTACAAGGAAGATACACAACATTTAAAGAAGTGAATAACTTTTACTGTCTTTCAGTAAACAGTGACAAACGTATATTTCAAAGGGAAGCTTGTGCTTCTGCTTTAGCTTGTCGTCTATGGGAACAATATGGAAGCGCTTGTTTGGATAGTTCTCATTTCTTCACCGAGTCGATCTCACCTCGCAAAACCTGTCGGGGACATCCAGTATAACGCCATGTGTTCTGAGAGAGCGCGCTATTATATGACTGTACTTATAACCGCCTGTCATACTTGCCAACCTTGAGACCGCAGAAATGAGGAGCATTTCAAAACCAAATTCTGGGGGTGGGGGGGGGGTTGAGAGATTTTCCTGTATCCTACTGACATTATGAAAATGATACAGTAAAAAAAAAAAAAAAAAATTACACAGCAACAGGATTTATATTGTTCAATAGGCCTAATTTTATTTCATGAGGGTTGGAACTGAAATTGAATGGGCAATATCTGTATACATTGTATATTATACAAATAAAGCTTTGATTGATTGATTGATTGATTGATTGATTATAAATCATATCCCTTTCCTCTAAAACTCTCAGTGAGAAATGTAAACTGTACTTTCCACTGAGGCTGGAATTTACATGAGTATTTGTATTTTCTTTGAAGAGCTCATTCTCTCTTCTGTCAGTCGAGAGTCGGTAGACGCTCGATCCTCAGGGAGGAAGTCTACACAGCTGCCATGGAAACCAAATGTGTAGCTGTAGTCCGAGTGGAAACGGTAAAATTTGGAGCGTTATGTTCGAATGAAACAGGTCGTGACTCGTGAGTTAATCTGATTGTCAGAAATGACGGAGAAATATGACACCGGGAAAAAACTAAATAATAATATATTATACGTACATTGTGTGTTGTGTGTGTGTGTGTGTGTGTGTGTGCGTGCGTGCGGTGATTCCCCAGGTGGATTAAGTTTGAGGAGACTGTGGAGAAGGGTGGCGAGCGCTGGAGTAAGCCTCACGTGGCCACGCTGACTCTGCACAGTCTGTTTGAGCTCAAGACGTGCATCGAGAAAGGCACCATCATGCTGGACATGGAGGCATCCACCCTCCCACAGGTGGTCGGTAAGAAAACTCCACTACCCAGAAGCCCCAAACCTCTATTATGCTCGTATACATGCGGTTGAAGTAGTTCTATAGAAGACGTTCCAAATTAAACGGGCCTCATCTTGAATGCACCCTGTCCTCATCCTTGTCTCCCAAACTAATGCAAACATGAATCACTCCTCTTCTCCTTCTGTCTCTCTTCCTCCCCTCCCCCGTTCCTCTCTTCCTCTCCTCCCCCCGTTCCCCTCTCCTCCGTTCCTCTCTCCTCCTCCGTTCCTCTCTCCTCCTCCGTTCCTCTCTCCTCCTCCGTTCCCCTCTCCTCTGTTCCTCTCTCCTCCTCCGTTCCTCTCTCCTCCTCCTCTTCCTCTCCTCCCCCCTTCCTCTCTCCTCCTCCGTTCCTCTCTTCCTCTCCTCCCCCCTTCCTCTCTCCTCCTCCATTCCTCTCTTCCTCTCCTCCTCCGTTCCTCTCACCTCCCCCATTCCTCTCTCCTCCCCCCTTCCTCTCTTCTCCTCCCCCCTCTCCTCTCTCCTCCCCCGTTCCCAGAGATGATCACGGACAGCCAGATCGAGTGCGGTCAGCTGAAGCCCGAGTTGAGGGAGAAGGTCATGTTCACGCTGCTGAGGAAACATCGCCACCAGACCAAGAAGTCCAACCTCCGCTCCCTGGCCGACATCGGCAAGACCGTGTCCAGCGCCAGCAGGCTGTTCTCCCACCAGGAGAACGGTAACGCACGCGCCAGTCTGGCGCAGCCTCGCTTTATCATCTCTCCTCCTTCTCTCCACCTCTTCCACGTCTGGTGGACTTCCTGGTTGACTGGAGTACTTCCTGGTTGACTGGAGTACATGTGTGGATCATCAGGACGTTGGTGTGGACTAGTACAGTGTAAATGATGGTGGTAGGGGTAGCAGCTTGCCCATTGATCTCCACGGCTGTAGATTTAAATTGCAGCGCTACCATTTGCTTATCTGCTCTTACCAACATGCATGTGATCATGAGGGAATACTTGTATAATTTGTGTGTGTGTGTGTGACGCGTGTGTTTGTGTATAATACAGTTCTGGACAAAGCTTCTGATCTATTGATGGAAACTTTCATCAGAGAGTCTGATTGATTGATTGATTGATTTTATTTTTAAGACAGGGACAAGGTACAGTAGACATTTACCCTATAGAATAGGGAGAGATGCACTGTACAAGGTTATAGCTAAACAGCTAATTTCTACCAGCAGTCCCTGGGCTAATAAATATACAGTCTTAAAATAGTGGGGCAAATAGTACACAGAGAGTCTGGTTTACTGATATTCATAACATGCAGTGTGTGATTGTGTTGACCGTGGTCAGCTGTTGGGCATCTTCTACTTCCTGTCCTCTCATTGCTAATCTGCCGTCTGCTTCTCGACTGCTTTGGCGTTCTGGGAAGAGTCCATCACTGCTCCTTTCTCTCCTCTGCCTCCTTTTTTCCTCTCCTTCTCCGTTTCCTTTCCTCCGACCGCGCCGCCTCTCTCTGTCCGCCTGGTGGCGCTGCAGGACGCGGCCCTCTAGAGCACCCCCTGCCTTGTCTGACCCCTCGGGACGCCGAGGAGCCGCTCGAGGAGCCGCTAGAGGAGGTGGTGAGGAGCACGAGCATGGGATACCTCTGTAAGTGGGTTGGGGTGCTAGGCCAGGTTAGAACGCCCCCAGAATAACACGGATAGTTCCTACAGATCTAGCGACGGCTGAAATGCCACTACTGTGGATTACATTAGTCATTTAGCTGATGATTTGATCCAAAGCGACTTGCAATAATTGCATTTAACGTAGGAAAAGCCAATGTTCTACTACTTGCCAGAACTCACTCAAGTAGTAGTACATTGGCTGTACTGTACCAACTAATATTAGCATGACTGAGGGGGGAATGACTGGCAGCGCGTCAGAGGGCGGTGGGCGAGCATACAGGCCGTAGGTCCTCAACGGCTAGCGGCCATCTTGGAGCTTAATGGCGTCCCAATGGTTCTGTTTCTCTCTCTCTCTTACGCGCTCTCACGCTCACCTGGGATCTGGGCTGCGTTCCGAATCGCATACTTCTACTTCTTACTACCAATACCTACTACAGCTGCCCTTAGAAAGTACGTACTTTGCAAGCAGTAGGCATCCAATTGGGACATACTACCTTGTCATAACATTGCGCCTTGAAATTAGCCCACATCCGTCGCTGTCCATAACGCGACATTCGTCTACAGCTGTCAACTCGCGCATGTGACGCACATTACCGCTGCACAAAGGATTGTGGGTCAGAATAGCCAGAAAAGCCTGCTGGCGTGCATACTGCAAAATACGACCGGATGTAGTAGGACATCCTGGTACTTTTGCCATACTGCATGTGGCATACTATGTATTGGGACATACTACATCCTGTTTTGGCATACTATATAGTAGGGTAGTAGGCGATTCGGAACGCAGCCCTGGTCTTTTCTGGGACTTCTTCTTCCATCTTGTTTTTTAAAATATTTGAGCTGTGTTGAGGTGAGCTGAGGTGACCCAGTCTGACCCCTCACTCCTGAGGTGACCCAGTCTGACCTCTCACCCCTGAGGTGACCCAGTCTGAGGTGACCCAGTCTAACCCCTCACTCCTGAGGTGACCCAGTCTGACCCCTCACTCCTGAGGTGACCCAGTCTGACCCCTCACTCCTGAGGTGACCCAGTCTGACCCCTCACTCCTGAGGTGACCCAGTCTGAGGTGACCCAGTCTGACCCCTCACTCCTGAGGTGACCCAGTCTGACCCCTCACTCCTGAGGTGACCCAGTCTGAGGTGACCCAGTCTGACCCCTCACTCCTGAGGTGACCCAGTCTGACCCCTCACTCCTGAGGTGACCCAGTCTGACCCCTCCCTCCTGAGGTGACCCAGTCTGACCCCTCACTCCTGAGGTGACCCCAGTCTGACCCCTCACTCCTGAGGTGACCCTGTCTGACCCCTCCCCCCTGTTTGCCCCCCTGTCCAGGCAGTCCTGCCACCGCCCACCGGAACCTGACCTCCAACAGCCTGAGCGACTTCTCCGACAAGCCTGAGAAAGACCAGGTAACGTCTGACCAGAGGGACTGGAGCCTTATAAAGCTTGTCTTATGAAGCTTCTGAACCTTATGAAGCTTGAGTCTTATGAAGCTTCTGAGCCTTATGAAGCTTCTGAGTCTTATGAAGCTTCTGAGTCTTATGAAGCTTGTCTTATGAAGCTTCTGAGTCTTATGAAGCTTCTGAGTCTTATGAAGCTTCTGAGCCTTATGAAGCTTTTGAGCCTTATGAAGCTTATGAGCCTTATGAAGCTTAAGCCTTATGAAGCTTCTGAGCCGTATGAAGCTTGAGTCTTATGAAGCTTCTGAGCCTTATGAAGCTTCTGAGTCTTATGAAGCTTGTCTTATGAAGCTTATGAGCCTTATGAAGCTTCTGAGCCTTATGAAGCTTCTGAGTCTTATGAAGCTTCTGAGTCTTATGAAGCTTCTGAGCCTTATGAAGCTTCTGAGTCTTATGAAGCTTCTGAGCCTTATGAAGCTTCTGAGCCTTATGAAGCTTGTCTTATGAAGCTTCTGAGCCTTATGAAGCTTCTGAGTCTTATGAAGCTTCTGAGCCTTATGAAGCTTCTGAGCCTTATAAAGCTTGTCTTATGAAGCTTCTGAGCCTTATGAAGCTTCTGAGCCTTATGAAGCTTGTCTTATGAAGCTTCTGAGCCTTATGAAGCTTCTGAACCTTATGAAGCTTCTGAGCCTTATGAAGCTTCTGAGTCTTATGAAGCTTCTGAGCCTTATGAAGCTTCTGAGCCTTATAAAGCTTGTCTTATGAAGCTTCTGAGTCTTATGACGCTTCTGAGCCTTATGAAGCTTCTGAGTCTTATGAAGCTTCTGAGCCTTATGAAGCTTCTGAGCCTTATGAAGCTTCTGAGTCTTATGAACCTTCTGAGCCTTATGAAGCTTCTGAGCCTTATGAAGCTTCTGAGTCTTATGAAGCTTCTGAGTCTTATGAAGCTTCTGAGCCTTATAAAGCACAAAACATGTACCTGCTCCATGTACTGTACACAGTAGGCCTTGGGGGTCAGAGGTTAGATTTACATCCAACCTTTGAAGTCCAGTGAAAGTTAGACCATGAACAGCCAGGCTAACCAGTAACTACTGGTATTAAACTGGCCTCCAGAGTTAATGAATGTGTTCGTTGTCATTGCCGTGGCCTTTGCTTAAAAACAACAAGGACTTGAGTTAATCATTCAAGGTCTCTGGCGTTTAGCGAGTTTCTGACATCTCACTGTCCCGGTTAAGGACTGGCTTGAATACAAGACCGGGAACAACAGCTTACAGCGTGTTGACACAACTGACCAGGCAGCAGGAATTCACTCCACTCGCGGAAATGACAAGTGTGTGTGTGTGTGTGTGTGTTGTGTGTGTTTGTGACTATTCACTCGTGACTTCTAAACCACAAACCCCTGCTTCCTCTCCTCGACTTGTGACCTAACGACTCTGAGAGAGCAGCTGGCGTGTTTTCATGTGCTTCATAAGGACATCCATTGTCACATGGTACAGGTGCACTGCACCACAATGTCATGTGAAGTCTAGCTGTTTGAATCTGTTCAAATAGACCGTCCTGTACTTGTCCTTCTGTC
>NC_140263.1:5294494-5506994 GCF_949987555.1 Borostomias antarcticus | reverse complement strand
CCTCTCGACAGAGACAACAGCTTCGACTACCTGGAGTTTCGTCTCTGGATCGGCCTGTGGTCGGCCTTCTTCTGCCTGGTGCTGGTGGCCACGGACGCCAGCTTCCTGGTTCAGTACTTCACGCGCTTCACGGAGGAGGGATTCTCCGCCCTCATCAGCTTCATCTTCATCTACGACGCCTTCAAGAAGATGCTGAAGCTGGCTCAGCACAACCCCATCAACGCCCGCTTCCACGCCAACCTCATCACGCAGTACGACTGCCGCTGCACGCCCTTCTGGGACGGTACGCTGCTCGCCTGGCGCTCCGCCCGCACCAGACCTGAGGGGGTCATGGGCGGGGTCATGGGCGGAGTCATGGGCGGAGTCTAACGCCACTTTAGTTACAGCTGCATCTCAGACAATTAGAATATTGTGGAAAGTTCATTATTTTCCGTAATTTCATTCAAAAAGTGAAACTTTATTATATTATAGATTCATTACACATGTAGTGAAATATCTCAAGGCTGATTGCCTCCATGTTGCTCCACGTTGATGCAGTAACAGGATCCCCCACCAAGTATTGAGTGTATAAATGAACATGCTGAACATACTGTACAATTGTACTGTACAATTGCCACCTGAGTATGGTCCACCCTAATAGCTCATGCGTTGGTCTCCAGAGCTGGGCTGAGTTTCCCAGAGGCATCGTAGCGCTACGTTCATCGTAAGCTATGGCGTTCATCATAGCGCTACCATGAACGTAGCGCTACGATGCCTCTGGGAAACTCAGTCCTGGTTGGTTCACCTCACTCCCCTTGTGTGGGCGCTCCTTAAAGACTCATTTACCACGAAAGTTGCCTCGTCATTACATTCTGTTCCGTTCATCAAAAGTAGATTCAGCCAGTGGGACAATACTTGAGCACGTAGGACTATTTGGCAATATTTACACTGGATATCCCAGTTGATAGCGGTCAGTGTTGTATTGTAGATATCCCTGTTTACTCCCTTCAGGCCTATCTGTCTGTGTAAGGAGTTACTCTTGGCCGGGGTTAGGGTTGAGATGAGACACAAACCAAGCCAGATATTGATCTCTTGTGGCTTGGTGTAGTACAGCGTGGTCCGGCGATTACGAGTGACCCCTTCGCTCTCACTGGTAAACGGGGACCTTTGGCAGAAATTGTTTAATGTAATTAGATGTATTGTAGCATGATTGTGAGTTCATAGCTGTTTCTGTCCACACAGGTAATACGACTGACCCGTATAGTGATGTACCATCCTGGACCAACCACACTGAGCTGGTAAGATGTTCAGTTGAGTTTATTTGCTGAGGCACATTGTAAACATTCTTCTGTTAAGGGTCACATGGTTAGGATTATGGATTATGGATTGGGCCAGACAAAATCAATAAGGCATGTCTTAACCAAATCACAACTGTTTGTCAGTGGATTAGATATTGTGGGAGAACTTCTAAACGGTTGCTGTCGGTTCAGAGAGGATCTGTGTCTATGAAGACGCTCCTTGCTGGATCATGCTATGTAATTGTGTTTCTCTGTCTGTCTGTCTGTCGTCTGTCTGTCTGTCTCTTGTCTGTCTGTCTGTCTGTCTGTCTGTCTGTCTGTCTGTCTGTCTGTCTGTCTGTCTGTCTGTCTGTCTGTCTGTCTGTCTGTCTGTCTGTCTCTGTCTGTCTGTCTGTCTGTTTGTCTCCTGTCTCTCTCTCTGTTGTCCGTCTGTCTCGTCTGTCTCATCTGTCTGTGTGTCTGTCTGTCTGTCTGTCTAACTGTCTGTCTGTCTGTCTAACTGTCGTCTGTCTGTCTGTCTGTCTGTCTGTCTGTCTGTCTGTCTGTCTGTCTGTCTGTCTGTCTGTCTGTCTGTCTGTCTGTCTCTTGTCTGTCTGTCTGTCTGTCTGTTTCTTGTCTGTCTGTCTGTCTGTCTGTCTGTCTGTCTGTCTGTCTGTCTGTCTGTCTGTCTGTCTGTCATCTGTCTGCAGCCTGTAAACGCTACGTGGTCCTCCCTGACCAGGGATGAGTGTGTGACGTACGGGGGTCAGCTGGTGGGACCGGCGTGCGGCTTCGTCCCCGACATCGCCCTCATGTCCGTCATGCTGTTCCTGGGCACCTACACCTGCTCCATGTGTCTGAAGCAGTTCAAGACCAGCCGCTTCTTCCCCACCACCGTGAGTGACCACGCCCACAGCCAATCACGGGCTGGTTTAAAAAAAAAAAGGCGCGTCCAATCAGGAGTCTTCCTCTTGATGATGTCAGCCAGCGTGGCCAGTCTGTTGGGTTCTCATGCTGCTCTGCACAAGCCTTCATTTTTTAAGTCATTTCTGCTTTATTAGGGATAGGACAGTGTAGATGACAGACAGGAAAGGAGAGAGAGAGAGAGAGAGAGAGAGAGAGAGAGAGAGAGAGAGACGCAGCAAAAGGGCCGGATTCGAACCCACGCCGCTGCAGAAAGGACTAGCCTTTACATGGGAAGCGCCCCAGCCCGTTGAGCTACCGGGGCGCCCCCGCACAAGCCTTCATGACCAGCCTGACAGACAGGACCCCGCACAAGCCTTCATAACCAGCCTGACAGACAGGACCCCGCACAAGCCTTCATAACCAGCCTGACAGACAGGACCCCGCACAAGCCTTCATAACCAGCCTGACAGACAGGACCCCGCACAAGCCTTCATGACCAGCCTGACAGACAGGACCCCGCACAAGCCTTCATAACCAGCCTGACAGACAGGACCCCGCACAAGCCTTCATAACCAGCCTGTGACATTCTCAGGTTAGTCAGGTGACCCAGGTGACAGTGAGAGTTGGGAGGCTGGAAGCCAGATGTCTCTCGAGTGACCTGCACTTCACCTCACACACACACACACACACACACACACACACACACACACACACACCAACACTGGGTGAACCCTCCACTCACACGGGCAGATCCAGTTCTCATCTATGTGTTGCCTAGTGGAGACTCCACCTGTCTTATTTATAAACACACACACACACACACACACACACACACACACACACACACACACAGTCATTTGTAGCATCACAGTGGAAGCCAGTAGGCGTCTCTAGAGTGAGGCTCACCCATGGATGCATTTCCCAGTGTCCTGTCCCTGCCAGCTGTCTGAGTCATCCTGCACCACACACACACACACACACACACACACACACACACACACACACACACACACACCCCACCCCAGGAGGACGACGGGGGGGGGGGGAAGGTTCCCAGAAGGGAATACTGCACTAGGCGTCCTACCCATTATCCAGCTCATATTATGTCCTGCGAAAACTACCCGAAGGTCGTAGGGCTTAGCAATAAGCTCTGGTTTTAGACTACTCTGTACCTTCCATCGGTCATTCTATACCGCTATCGTTGGAACTTGATCATACGAACCACTTTCTAGATTAGAACAGACGCTTTACGCCATGAGAAGAACAGTTAGGCCGTCGGCGAAGCTAACCCGGCTGTTCTTTTGTCTAGGTGAGAAAGCTCATCAGCGATTTCGCCATCATCCTGGCCATTCTCATCTTCTGCGGCGTGGATGCCTTTGTTGGCGTGGATACGCCCAAGCTTATAGTGCCAAGTGAATTCAAGGTGAGTCGCTGCGCAATGTGGGTGTGACGTGGATCAGAATGTGTTGATTACCTCCGGCCTTGCAACAGCGCAGGGCAAGAGGGAACATTGTTAGTTGTGTGTGTTTGTTTGTTGGTTTGTCCGTCTGTTAGCAAGATTACGCAAAAAATACCACACCGTTATTCACGTCTGCAAGCCTCCCAAACAAGGCCGGAAATTCACCGCCATTCATTTTTTGGACCAGAATTCCACAAAAACGACCACACCGATTTTTATGGAACTCGGTGGAGGGGTGTAGCATGGGTCAACTAACAACCCATTCAACTCTGCCCAAACACGACCAGGCTGACCATTCACCTCCATTCATTATTAGGACTAGGATTACGCAAAAAATACCAGACCGCTTTTCATGAAACTCGGTGGAAGGATGAAGCATGGACCAATTTAGAACCCATTATGAAGAACCCACGGGCTGCCCAAATGCAACCGACCATTCACCTCCATTCATTTTTTGGACTTGGGGCGCAAACAAATTCCCCCCATTCAATGTCAATAGGTGTAATTGAAACGGCAATATCTCGACATGGGTCACAGAGAGACAGGTTTCGGACACCGGTGGTCAGGGAAGCCGTCCGACTGAAGAAGGAGGCCTTCTGGGACATGTTAGCCCGGGGGACCCCAGAAGCAGTTGCAGGACAGAGTGGTCAGAGAGGGGGGGGTGGGAGTGGGGAGGGACAGAGTGGGAGGGGGGGGGTGTGGGAGTGGGGAGGGACAGAGTGGTCAGAGAGGGGGGGTGGGAGTGGGGAGGGACAGAGTGGTCGGAGAGGGGGGGGTGGGAGTGGGGAGGGACAGAGTGGTCAGAGAGGGGGTGTGGGAGTGGGGAGGGACAGAGTGGGAGGGGGGGGGTGTGGGAGTGGGGAGGGACAGAGTGGGAGGGGGGGGGTGTGGGAGTGGGGAGGGACAGAGTGGGAGGGGGGGGGTGTGGGAGTGGGGAGGGACAGAGTGGTCGGAGAGGGGGTGTGGGAGTGGGGAGGGACAGAGTGGTCAGAGAGGGGGAGGGGGAGTGGGGAGGGACAGAGTGGTCAGAGTGGGGGAGTGGGGAGGGACAGAGTGGTCAGAGAGGGGGTGTGGGAGTGGGGAGGGACAGAGTGGTCAGAGAGGGGGGGGTGGGAGTGGGGAGGGACAGAGTGGTCAGAGAGGGGGTGTGGGAGTGGGGAGGGACAGAGTGGTCAGAGAGGGGAGGGTGGGAGTGGGGAGGGACAGAGTGGTCAGAGAGGGGAGGGTGGGAGTGGGGAGGGACAGAGTGGTCAGAGTGGGGGAGTGGGGAGGGACAGAGTGGTCAGAGAGGGGGTGTGGGAGTGGGGAGGGACAGAGTGGTCAGAGAGGGGGGGGTGGGAGTGGGGAGGGACAGAGTGGTCAGAGAGGGGGGGTGTGGGAGTGGGGAGGGACAGAGTGGTCAGAGAGGGGGGGTGGGAGTGGGGAGGGACAGAGTGGTCAGAGAGGGGGAGTGGGAGTGGGGAGGGACAGAGTGGTCAGAGAGGGGGTGTGGGAGTGGGGAGGGACAGAGTGGTCAGAGAGGGGGTGTGGGAGTGGGGAGGGACAGAGTGGTCAGAGAGGGGGTGTGGGAGTGGGGAGGGACAGAGTGGGAGTGGGGAGGGACAGAGTGGTCGGGGGGGGGGGGGGGGGTGGAGAGGAAGAGGGCGGTCAGGATGGAAGGGTGGTTAAAGGGGATGGAGGGGGTGGTTAAAGGGGATGGAGGGGGTGGAGGGGGTGGTTAAAGGGGATGGGGGGGGGTGGTTAAAGGGGATGGGGGGGGTGGTTAAAGGGGATGGAGGGGGTGGTTAAAGGGGATGGAGGGGGTGGTTAAAGGGGGTGGAGGGGGTGGTTAAAGGGGATGGAGGGGGTGGAGGGGGTGGTTAAAGGGGATGGGGGGGGGTGGTTAAAGGGGATGGGGGGGGTGGTTAAAGGGGATGGAGGGGGTGGTTAAAGGGGATGGAGGGGGTGGTTAAAGGGGATGGAGGGGGTGGTTAAAGGGGATGGAGGGGGTGGTTAAAGGGGGTGGAGGGGGTGGTTAAAGGGGATGGAGGGGGTGGTTAAAGGGGATGGAGGGGGTGGTTAAAGGGGATGGAGGGGGTGGTTAAAGGGGGTGGAGGGGGTGGTTAAAGGGGATGGAGGGGGGTGGTTAAAGGGGATGGGGGGGGTGGTTAAAGGGGGTGGAGGGGGTGGTTAAAGGGGATGGAGGGGGTGGTTAAAGGGGATGGGGGGGGTGGTTAAAGGGGATGGGGGGGGTGGTTAAAGGGGGTGGAGGGGGTGGTTAAAGGGGATGGAGGGGGGTGGTTAAAGGGGATGGAGGGGGTGGTTAAAGGGGATGGAGGGGGTGGTTAAAGGGGATGGAGGGGGTGGTTAAAGGGGATGGAGGGGGGGTGGTTAAGGGGAGAGGTGGAGAACAGAGCCACCCTTATTTCCGCAGGTACAGACTCATCTTTGTGTGGCTCCACAGAGAACGATTCAGACCTCCTTTTTTTTTTGGTCCTTCTTTTTTTTCGGTCCTTCTTTTTTTTCGGTCCTTCTTTTTTTTGGTCCTTCTTTCTTTTGGTCCTGTAATGATGCACCGGTACTTTGTCTCAGATTATTGCCAAGAATCTGAAACTGAACAAGCATTTTTGTACAGCAAAAAAAAAAAGAAGTAATTGTCTCATCGGGTTTAGTTAAATAAGACACACGGCAGACACATGCATCTAGATTTGATGTTCCTTCACACTGTAAGCGTGTGTGTGTGTGTGTGTGTGTGTGTGTGTGTGTGTCTCCCCAGCCCACCAGTCCCAAGCGCGGCTGGTTCGTGCCCCCGTTCGGAGGGAACCCGTGGTGGGTGTATCTGGCCGCCGCGCTGCCCGCCCTGCTGGTCACCATCCTGGTGTTCATGGACCAGCAGATCACCGCCGTCATCGTCAACAGGAAGGAGCACAAACTTAAGGTGAGGGCCTCGTAGTGTATGATAGCTTCCTCCAGGCCGTGATCAAACCCTACACCCCCCCCCCCCACGACCGCTACGCTCTGCTACCTCGGGGCGACTGGTTGCCCCGTCACTCCGAGGCCCCTGCGGTCGATCGACACGGTCACGGCTCTTCTCTGTCCTGGCCCCGCAGTGGTGGAACGAACTGCCCACTGATGTCGGGGTCACTGCCCATCTTTCGCCGCAGGCTCAAAACTCATCTTCAAGAAGTACTACAACGATCCACCCTCTTAAGCACCTATTGTATTTTACATTGCTATTCTTACTCTTAGTTACTTGTTTAGAAAGGAGATGCACTTGTGAGTTCTGGTGAGTAGAAGAACACGGATGTTTCCTATGTTAAATGCAATTATTGTAAGTCGCTTTGGATAAAAGCATCAGCTACAGTAAATGTATATAAACTTTATTACAGGCTCATAGCCCACATAGTAAAGACAGTACATTACATATAAATATTAAAAAATAAATATATATATAAATATATATACAATTAGAAGTTAGAAGCACATAACAGGCACAAAGACTGAAAGAGGCACTCATGCCAGTGTTCCCGGATGGTAGACAAGTACCTGCGGTTTGTAATCACCCAGCTGACGCCCTGTCCTCCTCTTCCCTCGTGTGCGCAGAAGGGAGCCGGCTACCACCTGGACCTGTTCCTGGTGGCCGTGCTGCTGATCGTGTGCTCCTTCACGGGCCTGCCCTGGTACGTGGCGGCCACCGTCATCTCCATCGCCCACATCGACTCGCTGAAGATGGAGACCCAGACGTCGGCGC
Organism: Borostomias antarcticus; assembly: GCF_949987555.1. NCBI lineage: Eukaryota > Metazoa > Chordata > Actinopteri > Stomiiformes > Stomiidae > Borostomias > Borostomias antarcticus. The sequence goes on along the minus strand of NC_140263.1, from coordinate 5,499,643 downwards.
CGGGCGAGCAGCCCAAGTTCCTGGGCGTCAGGTGAGAACGGGACGGCCTCTGAAGCAGCCAAGGCCCGGCCGCTAGCCTCCCGTACGGACGAGGGGCGGTCGCGTTCACCGCGGCCTTGAGAAGAGGGGTTTCTGCCAGAGCTATTCTCAGCACAAGAACATACATGCCTTAGTTGGTCATGGTCAAGTGTCTAGAGGAGATCATGCGCACATCCATAAGAAGCTGACTGCCCACTGGTGTATAAGGTCATAGTTGGAGAGAACTCTAGCCCAATGAGACTATAGGAACAGACCACGCCTATAAAGGCGGGTCAGACTGAACACCATGTTGTCTGATCAGGGAACGCTAACTGCCAAAGCGTTCCTCTGTGACTGACCCAGATCCCGATGCTGTTTGACTAAATAAAATGTTGAATCTGATCTATAATTCAGCTCCGGAACTACTTTCCTCTTGGGCCATTGATACTTCAACACCATCAGTAAACAAGTTATATCAGGCCTGGAGGTTCAATCAATCAAAGCTTTATTTAAAGCGCTCTCTCTGGGAACAGGGGAGAGATGTGCTGACGCAACACAGTTCTCTCAGTCGGTGAAAGAATCCATCAAGACATTTGGCTGTCGTCTCTTGTGGGGTTTCCCCGAAAAATGTTGGCAACTTGACAGAAGGGTGTCAACATGTGTCTGCGTGTGGTGTTATGTGATTGATTGTGTGGTGTTATGTGATTGTGTGGTGTTGTGTGATTGGGTGAAGCAGTGTACGGTAACACCTTATGTTCTTTTTATTGAACCGATTGTTTAGTGATGTGTCTTATGAACCTTTTCTACCACAGGGAGCAGAGAGTAACGGGCATCTTCGTCTTCATCCTGACTGGTCTCTCTGTCTTCATGGCGCCGATGCTCAAGGTAACGTCTCCACCATCTTTTAGTTCTCCTCAAGGCTCTCCACGTACATGTTGAAGATTACCGTCCGTTTCTTTTAGCGAATAGCCGTCTCATTCTGTCCAAATTAAGAATAATTAGAACTATCTTTTTTAAATTATTCCTGTCATGGGAGGTAATGTGATGTGAACTAAGAATGTTTGTCAGGGCTTAGTTTCAGGTTGCACCTTCTGGGACTTATCAGGTTTCCATCCCCTTGACTAGCTGGCAGTTATAATGCTGCTAGTGCCAAGTCCCAGACGTGAGTCTCTAGTGAATGAGTCTCCCCCTTGTGGACAGTTTAGATACTGACAGTCGGCTCTGTCACCTGTGTCCATGTCTGTCTCCATTCTGCAAAGAAAGCTTTATTCTAAGCCATGTTGCTTTATGAATTGAATGTTGAGAAATTGTTGATGGACATGTGTTCAGTATAATGTTTAGTAAATAACATGATTTCTGACCCTCCCTCAAATGAGATGTTTACCTGAATGGTGTCTCTCTAAATGATGAGATGTTTACCTGTTGTGTCTCTAAATGAAGAGATGTTTACCTGTTGTCTCTCTAAATGAAGAGATGTTTACCTGTTGTCTCTCTAAATGAAGAGATGTTTACCTGTTGTCTCTCTAAATGAGGAGATGTTTACCTGTTGTCTCTCTAAATGAAGAGATGTTTACCTGTTGTCTCTCTAAATGAAGAGATGTTTACCTGTTGTCTCTCTAAATGAAGAGATGTTTACCTGAATGGTGTCTCTCTAAATGAAGAGATGTTTACCTGTTGTGTCTCTAAATGATGAGATGTTTACCTGTTGTCTCTCTAAATGAAGAGATGTTTACCTGAAGGGTGTGTCTCTAAATGAAGAGATGTTTACCTGAATGGTGTGTCTCTAAATGAAGAGACGTTTACCTGTTGTATCTCTAAATGAAGAGATGTTTACCTGTTGTGTCTCTAAATGAAGAGATGTTTACCTGTTGTGTCTCTAAATGAAGAGATGTTTACCTGTTGTGTCTCTAAATGAAGAGATGTGTATGTATCCTCCCTCCATCTCTCTGTCCCTCAGTTCATCCCCATGCCGGTCCTGTATGGCGTGTTCCTCTACATGGGGGTAGCGTCTCTCAACGGTGTCCAGGTGAGTTAGCGCCACCTAGTGGCCATGGAATCAGAAAAGAGAACCAGAGATGCCTAGAAGGCCATTGTCCTAACTCTACCCCCGTGTGTGTGTGTGTCCGTCAGTTCATGGACCGTCTGCAGCTCCTGCTGATGCCAGCCAAGCACCAGCCGGACCTGATCTACCTGCGTCACGTTCCCCAGAGACGCATCCACCTGTTCACCTTCATCCAGGCGCTCTGCCTGGCACTGCTCTGGATCCTCAAGTCCACCGTGGCCGCCATCATCTTCCCCGTCATGGTGAGACTGATACACACACACAAATACACTATACGACACAGATATATACAACTCATACAACCACTCATACAAATGGTAAATTAAATGGTAAATGGACTGCACTTAAATAGCGCTTTTCCACCTTAGCGACACTCAAAGCGCTTTCCAATGGCCTCTCATTCACCCATTCACACACACATTCACACACCAATGGCAGCAGCGGCCATGCAAGGTGCTAACCTGCTCATTGGGAGCAATTTGGGGTTAGGTGTCTTGCTCAAGGACACTTCGACATGTGGACAGTCGGAGCTGGGATTCGAACCACTGACCCTTCGATCACTGAACGACCCGCTCTACCAACTGAGCTACAGATGCCCTACAACTTACCTGTTAACTTGCTTGTCCGTCCAGATCCTTGCCTTGGTGGCGGTGCGGAAGGCCATGGATTACCTGTTCTCCCAGCATGACCTCGGCTACCTGGACGACGTCATCCCAGAGAAAGACAAGAAGAAGAAGGAGGATGAGAAGAAGAAGAAGAAAAAGAAAGGCAGCATCGACAGCGAAATTGATTTTGTGAGCAAAGACTTTTTAAAGATTATTTTCTACTTTTTTTTTCTTACAGGCGACTGTGTTGATGTTCAAAAAAATGTCATCAATTTCAAACGTGTTTCTCCAGCAGTCCCTTCTTTGACCATGTTTCCCCAAATAAGGACTGTCTCTCCCTCCCCCACAGTCTGAGTATCCCTACCATGAAAATATCCCCAGTATAAAAATCTCCCTGGACATGATGGAACAAGAACCCATGTTGGGAGATCAGTCCTCTGACAGTGAGTAACAGCAAGGGGGTCTCCCACCCATGACTGCAGGGGCGCTTATTGAATGTTTACTATACCTGCTTAAATACCCACAAGTCTGCAGTAGCTTGTTGACAGTACATAGGCTTAAGTGGCTTATTCCATTACATAACCTACCTAAAATGTGAATGTTAGGTTGTGTTCAGACTTCTCCTACTGCTTTGTGTGGAACACGAACATCATATTTAAACACTAACCAGGTTTGATCGTTTTCTCAGACCGCGCTGACAACTGCTAATAACACGACTGCTTCTCTCTCTCTCTAGCCATGTTTCCATCCACTCGTCAATCGAATTGTGTGAGGATCGCTAAACATATGAATGCGAATAAAGCCGGTGAACGTGCGTTTCCATCTAGAGCTTTAAATCGGATAAAGCATTATCACAAAAGACTTTTATCGAACAAGAGAAAATCCGACGAGATCGACAGTACAAACTTTTTGTCGATTTTCATGATTTTTAATCGAATTTTACTGTTTCCATAAGGCATTTTTAATTCGATATGACTTAATTCGCATAAAACGTGTGGATGGAAACATGGCTTCTCTCTCTCAAAAATAAATTCTGTTTATTTACAGCTCTTGCATGTGCCCAGAGCCCCCTTGAGTTAAACTTCACTAAGCTTGCTCTGCTATTCACTGCTGCTGATCCTCCTTCCATGGATTCTAATGCTTTCTTCTCAAAGATATGAGTGAGATTTTAACGAGGTGTGTGTGGTCTCAGAGATATGAGGTTTTAACGAGGTGTGCGTGGTCTCAGAGATATGAGGTTTTAACGAGGTGTGCGTGGTCTCAGAGATATGAGGTTTTAACGAGGTGTGTGTGTGGTCTCTCAGAGATATGAATGAGGTTTTAACAAGGTGTGTGTGGTCTCTCAGAGATATGAGTGAGATTTTAACGAGGTGTGTGTGTGGTCTCTCAGAGATATGAGTGAGGTTTTAACGAGGTGTGTGTGTGGTCTCTCAGAGATATGAGTGAGGTTTTAACGAGGTGTGTGTGGTCTCTCAGAGATATGAGTGAGGTTTTAACGAGGTGTGTGTGGTCTCTCAGAGATATGAGAGAGATTTTAACGAGGTGTGTGTGTGGTCTCTCAGAGATATGAGTGAGGTTTTAACGAGGTGTGTGTGGTCTCTCCTAGGTGATAAGGCCCCTGCGTTCCTCGGCCCACACGTGTGCTGAGCCGAACTTTGAGCCTCCTACTGTGACCAGGTACGTGTGCTCATGTGTTCACACAGAGATTGCACGCTTGCGTGCGAGATAAACATTTCAAACAAAACGACATTGTTCTCCTTATCGGACTCTTTCTTTCCGTTTGGACAGAAATCCCTTCACGAAATCGGCGCCTCAGATTACGATTGACCTGGAGCGAGGGAACAGGGGCTTGTTCTGGAAGGATCCAGGCTCGGAAACCTCCCTCTAACCCATCCCTGTCCACGACCCAACAGAGCCAGCGATGCAGTACCCCCCCAGCCCAGCCCCGCCCCGACGACGCCAGCCCGGTCCAAACCAGAGCCCTCTGCTTTTATGCTGTTCTGAAGAGGGGGAAACTGACACCGTTCTTTGGGAGGGGGGGGTGAGCTTTGTTCTGTAGCACCAAACGAAAATCACCCATCTTTAATGTAGTATAATACTGTAGTTATTCATTGTTACTCACATGCGTGTTGTGATTTATGAGCATCCTCATGTGTGCTCTATGCATTCATAATGATGTCCATATCATATACATGATACATGGAGGTAATACTGAATTAACATCGAGAGCTGTGAATATGTTGGACAGATCAGATCAAATGCATGTAGATCCTATTCATTAGATCCATTTCTCCTTTAACCTCTCCACATGTTTTCTCATATTTATTAAGTCTATGCAAGATGCTAAATTATGATTTCACCATTTATTTCCTACCGTGTGTGAATCTGTTCTGCAACTCTTTTTTATATCTTTTATATCTTTCCCACACTTTAAGTGAAACAGGACTCATCTATTTTCCTAAAATGTGGAAATAGGTGTGCCTGTTTTTGTAGTTCTACCTCTTTATTAGTAGGTGCCAGGTATTTGATTAAAGCGCTTACCGTGCAATTACTTTTGATTATAAATGCTGATTCAATTCATGAAAGGGCACGGAATAGGATCTTTAGATTTAACTTTCTGAGTTCATTTTGCTCTGCAACAATTGACCGATTTTTTTTAAAAATTGTACCATGAAGCAGAAAATGCAATAATAATGATGCGAGGCTGAGATCTAAATGTATTTGTGTATTTACTTATAAGCCGTTAATGAGATGACGATGATTTTAAAGTTGTCTTTGAGCAAATTTTTATCATATCTCTTTTTAATGAAGTGATGATTAAGTAGAAGTGCTGTTTTTGTAACTTATAAATCAATGAATAATCACTGTGAATCGACACAATTCTGAATTTATTCTTGGTCTTTGCGATCCTGCAAAGCCGTTGTGTAGTGTGTACGTTTTCTTCAAGATTCCAGCCAAGCGCAAAGATGATGTACTAAAAAACATTGAACTTAAAACAAACTGCCATGTTACTCACAGTATATTCTCTCTTTACTAACCTTTATTCTACTGTACAGAAGGCTATCATCTTTTTTTGTTTTTTAATATTTTTTGTTTTTTGTAAGAACATTTGTTGACTGTTTGCAATATTTTCTGTGGCTGATGGTTTGATTAAATTTGGCATTATGTAAATTATAAAATGGCCAAACATAACACACACAGTAGCTCAACTACTTCAAATGTGCAAGAGATTACTCAACCTTTCTCAAGAAGGAAAAACATGCACTGAGACATAGATCCTCTTCATACTGGCTTGTCTTTATGTCATTGCACAGATCCAGGGATATTGAAATCCACATATAATATGGTGTTTTTGACACTTAAGTTGTAGTTCCAAGTACAATTTATTAAGCATACCATTGCCATGGATAATAAGATTGTGAATATCTAATGGTACAACCTTTTAAGTCCACTGTTAAATGCTCAAGCTCTATACAGTATTTAAAGGGCTATTTTGGAAAAGTCTTCCATCTTGTTTGTTTGGGATGTACTTGTATGTGTTCATATTTTCTGTATATCTTGACACGTGTACTCATTTTGTAAGTGATTAGTCTCAATGCTCCTGAAAGATTTGAAGGTTCACTTTTTTTATTGTATATTTTATTATCTTCAGTTGTTACAGTATGTTGACGACACCTGTTCAAAATATATTTTCTATAAACATAAATATTCAATGGGTCAGGCATAAGTCAGTCATGCAGGATTTAAGTCTGCTACCTTGGTGGTGTTGCAATTTATGCGGTGAAAAAAACAATCACTCTTAGACTTAAGTTCCATGATCATGTTTCTGAACGAGTGTACTACTAATGAATGATTTATCTGGCATATTTCCCTTCATTACAATAAATTCATTATTATGTTGAAGACTAGGGTTGAGTTGAGCTGTAATTCTTGTATGAAAGGTGTTATACAAATTAAGATTTACTTACTTACTTACCAATCATGGATGTTAAGAAGAAACAGGTCCAAATGGCTACAGTATCTGCTCCAGATTGTATGATATATATATTCAGGCAGTCAGCCCTAGTTTTGAAGAACAAACGTCTCATAATCTGTACAGGAATATGGCTCGGTTTATAAAGAACTCAAATTATCTCAGCTGTAGCTTTTGAAATGATGGCAGATGGTGAGTAGTAGGCCATAGACCCCATTGTTCTTAACCATCCAAGAATTAGGCCTGCTGTGTTTATTTATAGACGCTGAACTAAGAGACCACCATACAAAGTATAGTCATTTAAATAATCTATGGAAGATATACATTTATGCAATTACACACTTGATTGTTAAATGAAATGCAAGAGTTCCACCATGATTGGAGTCCAGAATAATCTACTCTTCTGTTCCCTCTTACTTCAGCTATAAGGCTGAGACCAGGAGCAGATCAGTGGTGTTGAAGACGCCAGCAGGTGGATGGAAGTGCTCATGAGAGAGGTGGATGGAAGTGCTCATGAGAGAGGTGGATGGAAGTGCTCATGAGAGAGGTGGATGGAAGTGCTCATGAGAGAGGTGGATGGAAGTGCTCATGAGAGAGGTGGATGGAAGTGCTCATGAGAGAGGTGGATGGAAGTGCTCATGAGAGAGGTGGATGGAAGTGCTCATGAGAGAGGTGGATGGAAGTGCTCATGAGAGAGGTGGATGGAAGTGCTCATGAGAGAGGTGGATGGAAGTGCTCATGAGAGAGGTGGATGGAGGGAGTTCATACCGGAGCTGTGGTTTCAGAGTAAACAGAACTCCAGGAGGCTGAGATAGGGGGCCCCACTGAAAACAGACAGTCCACTTGCGCCACCTAATGGTGAAAGACAGAAAGAGCTCATCTGACTACTGTGGATGTTGCAGACTGGACCGGGATTTTTTTTTCAGCTATTGATTATATTCTTTATATGTTTATACATCTTTTCTTCATAATTCTGTATTGGTGTTATGCACTCCACTCATCCTGAGTCTCAAGCACATGTTGGTTGGAGAGCGGGTTGCACTTCATTTGAGATTCAGAAAGCAGTGGTAGAGGATCTTACAAATAGAACGTTTTAGAATAAGAAATCATGTTATAAGACAAATGCATGATCAGGATATAAGGTTTAATCACATGGACAAGTTAAAAAATAGAATAACATTCAATGTGATCAAATGTCAATTGCGTCACATGAAATATAGTTAAAGTCTGCCCAAGCAAACCTGCAAGACTTGTTAATCACATACAGTTTTAGCCTCCAGATAAGATGCTAGTCATACCAGTTATAGCCTACAAGAGAACATACTGTAATTATACAAGCTGCACATGATATTGAACAATACTTAATTATATTGTGCAGTACAATCTGATCAAGTCTCTGCAGAGTTGCCCTGCCTTGGGACCAATGCAAACACAAAGGATTGGACCCATGTCGCCTACTTGCCTCAGGCTATGTTGTCGCTGGCTCCATATTCTGCATTCATTCTCACATAAATCTGAATTAGTGTTACAGAAACTTGTACAAAAACCTTGGGGAAAATATTCCCCCACGGTTCTTGATGCCAGAGACCTTTCTCTTCCTGAAGTAGGACAGGTAACTTGGAGCCTTGAAAAAAAAGCTGACATGAATAAACAGGGAAGTTAGGAACATCAGTCACTCCTGCTGCACTCTGGTCTAGTCTAGGCATAATAGGGACCACTCAAACACACACAAAAGAAACGCCAGGTATCAGGAATATTACATTTTGCTACGCATGGAAAATGAGGTAAACTTTGATTTTGTGAGTAGTTTATTTTTTTTAGATTTAAAACAATCCAGCAAGTGTCCATCCTCCAGGTCCTTTCAAAGGCCTGACCACACGCTCTCACCCTCACACAAGAACACATGACACGCGTGTCATCAACTAGCGCCACTCTCTGAGGGCGGTGTCTGTCTCAGAAGAAATACATCATCATGCTCCAAGACATGAAGGCAATTCATTAAACACATAGTATAACTTTCTGATACAAAAAAAACAATTGATGGAGAAAGAGACTTGTATGATTTAGTGAAGCATACAATACAACACAGGTTTGAAGTATTTAAAATGAAAGATACGGTATGTTTCCGATAAAGACCTGGGTTACTAGCATGATTCCTTCAGTGTAGACCTACACCCCCCTTACTTAAACATCCCGGGTCTCCTTTGAATTAACTAACCTGTTACAAAGTGAGCAAACAAAGTCATTAGTCTAACTTAACAAACAGAACAAAAGAGGGCAGGATGTCATTGAAAAAAAAGGGTCCTTTGTGTTCAACCTTGGTCTTTTATGGTATTTTCCTCTACGTTGTCATTGCTGTCCTCGTCAACAAGGAGCCTCTTGGCTGAGGCATTCCTGCTCCTCGCTTCCTTCACCCTTGACCTCACTGGCTTTGGTGTCTTTCTCTCTATAAAAGTGAATATCAGAGGAAAGCACAGCGAGTTGAATGGAAAAGCTTGATATATTGATGCATCCAAGGACAGGTATCTCGAAAGTGCACCATGTGACGAAACTTTGATATCGGCCGTTGTATATGATTGTAAATAATCTTTTAACATGGCTTATAATGCTAAATTCCCAACCTTTCCTTTAACTTGAATTGTTCTTGAATTGAAGCACAGTGAACAGTTTTTACTGAAATGCAGATAAGATTGTCCCTCACCTGCTGACGAAACTCTCTCTCTATCTCTGTCACAACCAGCGTTATCCTCCCGGATGGCCGACCCTCGGACAGGAACCTCCTCATCGGTGACAATCCTCTGTCTCGCGCTCTCAAACACGGACTTGAGAACAATGGAGTCCTCGAATATCTGACACACAACATAACATCAACTAAATCAGCTTCTGAGAGAGTTCTGTCAGTGCTGTTTCTACAGTATAGAGCTAGCTAGGATGACAACATGATAACCTCTAAATCAGTTCATTTGTCAGTCATTGATAATAGAAATACATTCAAATTAGTCAAAGGCGAAAATGGTCACGCAGAAGGAATAAGGCAAACGGCAAATGCAATAGATTATTGGCAATAGACAAACGCAAAAGGCCTTATGTCACATGCTAGTGATATATATAGTGCATGCTAGTATTCTGAATAGAAGAGTTTCAAAATGGACAGGATTTCATTCGGATACTGTGTGGAGTGATTGGGTACGAGTGGTCTGAATGGTCTGAATGGTCTGAATGGTCTGGTACCTGAGAACCCTCCAGGTTGAAGGTCTGAGCGTTGAGACACAGGAGGACGATGTCCTGCTCCAGGTCCCCCACATTCCTGTACTTGTGGTTCCGTACCCGTTCCTAACAACACAGGAGAGGAACGTAGAACATTCAATGAGGTCAGCAAGTCAAAAGGCATATTAACTTAAGGTCTATTACTATTAAGGTCTAATAGTTTTACTATTGTATGTATTTAAGTTGCTTTTTACTGTCTGTTTTATAATGTGTTGCCGAAGGCAAATGTCAATTTCATGTGAATTTAATGGACAATTAAGTTGTCTTATCTTAAATGCCATTCCATCATCAGGATAATGATGGAATGGATATTATCAACAGAGATTGAGAGTAGGGGAGTTAGGTTGGTAGTAAAATGGCATCTAGCCATATGTGTTTTTGTAAACTGTTGTATGACTGAGGGCATAACTACCCAACAACCAGTTGGCATAATTTAGGCTCATCTTCTGTGCTGGCAGAACAGGCCTTGGCTGTCTCACAAACTCAAACTTGGTAACTTAATTGCCAAATATTTTACTATAATTTATAACCACCATTAGATGACTAGTGCAAAAGTACAGTGTAGGAGCCTAAATGCAGCTCACAGTAACTTACTAAATATTCCCTTTCCTCAGCATCATCATCTTCTTCATCATCATCATTACCAACACAATACAGAACTATTTTTTACAGGAATGTGAGTTAAGTGTATAACCTACCAAGAGGCTGAGATCCACCTACCCTGATCCTTCTGAAGTCTACGGGCTTGCGGATCAGCTCATAGTACTCCGGCACCTCTTTCTTAGAGGGCAGCTGGACAAAGCCTTTACTGATCTGCCGACCAAACCTGCAAACATCCAGCAGAGCCCAAGTTCACAGAGCTGCAAACACCCAGCATGCCTCAGTTCACAGAGCTGCAAACACCCAGCATGCCTCAGTTCACAGAGCTGCAAACACCCAGCCGAGCCTCAGTTCACAGAGCTGCAAACACCCAGCCGAGCCGAAGTTCACAGAGCTGCAAACACCCAGCCGAGCCGAAGTTCACAGAGCTGCAAACACCCAGCCGAGCCGAAGTTCACAGAGCTCCAGGGTCAGCCCTCTCCGTGCTGCAGCACATGCTCCTCAGAGCAACGAGTGAACAGCATCACATGGAGAAGAGAATTACATGCCCACCGGAGGGAAGATATGGTAATTCCCGTCTAATATGTCCCCAATCTGCCTAACAGACAGAAGCTGATACACAGTATGAAAACGTATACATTTATTATTTATTTCTCTATTTCCTGGTAGTACACGATACGTTTATAAGAGTTATAACAACGTTTTATACATTATTAACACAGCTGCTGAGTCTCTCACCCGTCCTTGTAATTCACGACCATGTCTACGAGCGTGTTGAGTTGCTTGGTCAGTTCGGGGGGGTTGGGGGGCATCTTCTCGGCAGGTGGACGACCCCGCTTCCTCTTCACCTTCTCAGCCGCCTCATGGCTGACCTCCACCTCTTTGTCACCATGATGGTGGCCTTTCCGTTTCTTCAGGGTGATGTCCTGCTCCATGTCTTCCGACGCCCCGTTCTCAGCCTGGAGAGGGAGAGGCAGGAGTCCATCACACTGACTACATCACTCATAATCTAGCCTAATCTAATTAGAAAGGCGGGAATACCTGATTCGGGATCTCTCTCCAGAATTATCTCCAGAACCAGGAACCATATGAAGTTGAAATTCAGCAGATGTAATTCAGCAGATGTAATTCAGAAGATGTAATTCAGAAGATGTAATTCATCAGATGTAATTCACAAGATGTAATTCACAAGATGTAATTCACAAGATGTAATTCACAAGATGTAATTCACAAGATGTAATTCATCAGATGTAATCCAGCAGATGTAATTCAGCAGATGTAACTCAGCAGATGTATTGCTCAGGACCCAAGGAAGCGCAGGGTTGGAACGGGCACTGCACTAGTATGATATAAAGCTAAGAGATTGTGACTATTATTGGTTGAATTCTCAAACAAAACCAAACCACTCCAGTGAAGGAGCATAATGATACATACTTGCCTTGGGTATTTGCTCTTAGCATCCTTTTCCAACAATGATGCAAACTTTGGCAATGCCCGCTGCGTCTTTGCTCGTCAGAATATTTTACATTGACCTCATCACTCATGACAGCTCTGATGTTTTTGATCTGGTGCTGAAATTTCATTTCAATAAAGGCAAGTGTTTTGAAGGCTCTTACATCTAATACATTTAACCTTGAAAATCATTTACAACCAAGTAGAAATACCCCAACTTGCTGAGGAGCATTACTGGGGGTAATGGCTTTAAGCACAAACACAAAAACATACACTCTTCTACATGTTCAGAGCAAAGAAACATTCAATCTCTGAATCAATGTTCTCAGAGGTGTGTGTGTGTGTGTGTGAGAGAGAGAGAGAGAGAGAGAGAGAGAGAGAGAGAGAGAGAAAGGGGTTCTGTTAAATCGTGTGTGTGTGTGTGTGTGTGTGTGTGTGTGTGTGTGTGTGTGTGTGTGAGAGAGAGAGAGAGAGAGAGAAAGGGGTTCTGTTAAATTGTGTGTGTGTGTGTGTGTGTGTGTGTGTGTGTGTGTGTGTGTGTGTGTGTGTGTGAGAGAGAGAGAGCGGGGTTTGTGTTAAACAGTGAGTGTGTGTGTATTTATTTCCATCCCTCTTACAGCAGTCTGCTGCAGCCACTGTATTTGACACAAAGGCAATTAAATCCCAGCCATATGCAAGCATCTCTAGGGCAGACTGGGGGAGAGGGAGGACATATCCACTCACATTCAGCACACTGAGGACTGCAGGTTGAATTTGAGTATTGAGGTATGAATCACACACACATACGCATACAAACGCACTCCAAAATCATGCTAAACTGTATTACCACATGCAATAAACATACAAGGACCCCAAGATGAAAAGGTATAATGTTATCCATCAATGTTTTATATATCAATACACCAAACTCACACTATGGGACCAGGAATATCAGGGCCTTATAATATTAATCAGTGGTGAAATCACTAATCCAATATTGGTATAATGGGTGACACGCATGCACCCTGAGAAACAGATACACACACCACACAAGCAAAGGTATGATGACAAGAGCTTTGAGTGAGATCAGCGCTAACTGTAAAATCACAACAAAAGAAATCCTACTGACGAGCGTTCAACTCAAAGGTATGATTTAAAACCCGTGTTAGTGTCTCTGTGAGGACCTTCCCTCGCTCCAGCGGAGTGAACCGGACACGGGAAGGAATCCTGATTCGGATGGTCAGCTCAGCTCCGCCTGTGCCAGAGTGCGTGTGTCCGTGTCGTATGTGATGCTCCATGCCTGAAAACAAGCCTGCCTCTTCCCTGCCTCGCCTGGTCCTCCCTACAGCACACACCTACACGCTCTCTCTCTCCCCCTCACACACACATGACACTCTCACTCCCTCTCTCTCTCTCTCTCTCTCACACACACACACACACACACACACACACCTACACGCTCTCTCTCTCCCCCTCACACACACATGACAGACTCTCACTCCCTCTCTCTCTCACACACACACACACACACACATGACAGACTCTCACTCCCTCTCTCTCTCTCTCTCACACACACACACACACACACACACACACACACACACACACACACACACACACCCACACACACTCTCCCTCGTCCTCTCCCTCTCTCCCTCTGTGCCCGTGCGATATACCCTGTCTGGATGCTATGCCGAGGAATAAAAGAGAGGAAGGAAGGAAGGAAGGAAGGAAGGAAGGAAGGAATATTTACCTGACTGCAATCTGCAGGCTGGCTATCCGGATCGGCTGCAGCTGGGGGGGAGAGAATCAGCAAGCCAGCATAGCGGCGAGCTGCAAGTCTCTTCATCAGCTGATCACTCAGAAGCAGAGCTCAGAAGGGGGGAGAATAAAAGCGCTATGTTTTCATACCCAGATCAATGGGCTGGGGGAGAATAGAAACGGACTGGTCATCTCCGACTGCGGCTCTCTGCACTCGCTTTCCTGCCCGTGAAAAGGCCCCAAGCTCCTGTCCCTCCGCATGCTTTCACATCCACTGTCGCTACACGTCTGCCCTCCTGTTAAAGTTATCAGGTCCAGCTTTTTTTTTTTAGGGAATGATGATTTGTGTTGCGTTTCTGGATGTGTATGAGTCATATGGGCGATGTCTGCATGCAGGAATGCATTCAGCGCAAAACCAGTCGGACGGCAGAATGATTCAATATAAATTCAGAATAAATTATGTCATGTTCAAGGTTTTGTTCATATGTATTGCGTACGTGTGTGTGTGTGTGTGTGTGTGTGTGTGTGTGTGTGTGTGTGTGTGTGTGTGTGTGTGAATGCGCATGTCTGCTGAGTTCTTAAAATAATTGCATTTGCAAGCAAGCACTATATAGCACAATATCTCAATCTGTCTACACAAACCTGATAATGCAGCTAGAAAATAATAAAAACCTTAGCACAGTGTTAAATTATTCTAAACCACAACCAGATAATTACATATCTCCCAGTATGAGGAGAATAAAATCAGAATAGAGAATCCACCTTAGGTCTGGTGCAGATACGGTGGAACACCATCTGATGAGCTGATCTGAGGCTGTGGACCATCCTGAGGAACCTTGGTAGAACCTGAGGAACCTTGGTAGAACCTGAGAGCTGTTGGTAGAACCTGAGGAACGTTGGTAGAACCTCCTGAGACCTGTTGGTAGAACATCAGACCTGTTGGTAGAACCTGAGGAATGTTGGTAGAACCTGAGGAACGTTGGTAGAACCCAAGATCTGTTGGTAGAACCTGATCCTGTTGGTAGAACACACAGACAAGCACACTACAGGTCTAGTAAGTAAACAACATCTTTCAGGGGGAAAAGTAGAATACCATGGAAAACATCTTAATAATAATATCATCCTCTTTCTCCTCACGCCATCATGGTCGTCACATTCAGCACTGCTCAGATGAACTATTTACCTACAGTAGCTTCTGCAAAAACTGATGTGAAATTCAATGAATTCACTTAAGGCTTTGTGTCCTTTGTGTAACAACCCTACAGGGCTCTCTCTCCATGGCAACTGGTGATGGACCAACTTGGACCTTGTAATGTGAAGATCAATCAATATAGTATTAGTCTAACTTTAGCTTTAATGATCAAATATCCAGGTTGCTGTTGTCTGGGTGGGTTCGGCCCCAGTGAGAGATTTCATCGCCTTCATCTCCTTCAAACACCACTTTCCACTGCCGCTCGTTACCATGGCAACACCACATCTTCACGGTGGGACTCGCAGGCAGCTGTGCTCTGTATTCCATTACCATGCTGGGGATTGAGTGTGTACAGTACACACACACACACACACACACAGGGATGTACAGTACTATAGTGGCATAGATTGGACCACACGCGTGTTATCACCAGGTAGGGAGAGGAACTATTATGGGTGATTTCATGTAGTCGACTTAATGATTAGTCCATAATCAAACCAAACTGTAAATGCCATTGCATCAACACACTATCAATATAATATAATATATGTTATGTCCGTTTTTGGTGCATGCGCAGAAAGATTTTTCGAGATAAAGTGGTGCTCAAAAACATTCTTCAGGGTTGGCAGGTCTGGTATGGTCATTATAAGGCTAGGGTCTCTTTGCTATGTTAATGACAGAATACTAACCAAGTCATCACTAGATTGATATATTTATGAGCTAGATTATGTATGGCATACTGCAAGAGAACTGTAATGTTGTCCGACCAGCAGGTGGCGCTGTGACTCTCCTCAGTCATGCCTCTTGTAAATGCTTTGAAGTCAGAGAGCAGGGGGAAGATCTCTGGACTTACTTTCCACATAAGTAAATTAGTTAAAAGTCTTTATTTGATCTAGAGTCAGTTGTGTTGTCAGTATCTTCAGTTTGTGCCAGAAAAAGGGAAAAAATAAATGTGGGTTATTTTTAGTTTATTAAAATAAAAATGTAGGGCACATAACATTAGTAAAATATATTGAAAATATTAACAAGTAACAAGTAATTCCAAATACTGTAGCATAATTCCAAAGTACTGTACAGTAAGAAACATAAGTACTATATATTAATATCTCATATACTGGGGAGAAATGTTATCTTTTGATTATGCAGGTAGCTCTAAACTAAAGGCAGACTTTATCAGTCTCTACGTTTCATTAACAATATACAGGGGTTAAATTTGCATATTATCTGCATATGCATTCCAGAATGAGACTACGATACATAAACCACAACCTGTAGGACAGTCGCGTGCACAGATAGACAGGGAAGAAATACTATATTTATTTACATTTCTGTTTCTGCTTCTTATGTACTGTACACTTCCAAACGTGATGCTTGGGAGTCGTTTCATTCAAAATGGCCTCTTCCCCCTGGGCTGGGCATGTTCCTGCTACTGATACGAGGGGTTCCCTGAGAAGAGAGTGGACACACACACACACACACACACACACACACACACAGGCGCGCGCACACACACACACACACAAAATTATCAAATATCATATGTGATCAAATGGTAAATGGACTGCACTTATATAGCGCTTTTCCACCTTAGCGGCACTCAAAGCGCTTTACAATGACCTCTCATTCACCCATTCACACACCAATGGCGGTAGCTGCCATGCAAGGTGCTAACCTGCTCATTGGGAGCAATTTGGGGTTAGGTGTCTTGCTCAAGGACACTTCGACATGTGGACAGTCGGAGCTGGGATTCGAACCGCTGACCCTTCGATCGTTGAACGACCCGCTTTACCAACTGAGCTACAGCCGCCCCTCATCAAACGAGCTGAATTGAACGTTACCCACTCCTGCCTGTCCTTTGGAGAAGTTGACGTGTGCGTAGAGCAGCACTGCGATGTCTTTGTGTCCGGCCTCCAGAGCGATTGACAAG
This sequence comes from Borostomias antarcticus, assembly GCF_949987555.1. Classification (NCBI taxonomy): domain Eukaryota; kingdom Metazoa; phylum Chordata; class Actinopteri; order Stomiiformes; family Stomiidae; genus Borostomias; species Borostomias antarcticus. The sequence continues at coordinate 5,482,807 of NC_140263.1, read as the reverse complement.
GCGGTGCTCTCGTCCTGCAGACACACACACACACATGGGTCAGCACGGCCCAGCATCATATAGAGACGCTCATCAGCTCTGCTACAGCCTACAGAACTTCAGAACAGCTCTGGTACAGCCTACAGAACTTCAGAACAGCTCTGGTACAGCCTACAGAACTTCAGAACAGTTCTGGTACAGACTACAGAACTTCAGAACAGCTCTGCTACAGACTACAGAACTTCAGAACAGTTCTGGTACAACCTACAGAACTTCAGAACAGCTCTTCTACAGACTACAGAACTTCAGAACAGCTCTGGTACAGCTTACAGAACTTCAGAACAGCTCTGGTACAGACTACAGAACTTCAGAACAGCTCTGGTACAGACTACAGAACCTCAGAACAGTTCTGGTACAGACTACAGAACTTCAGAACAGTTCTGGTACAGCCTACAGAACTTCAGAAAAAGCTCTGGTACAGACTACAGAACTTCAGAACAGCTCTGGTACAGCCTACAGAACTTCAGAACAGCTCTGGTACAGACTACAGAATTCCCTGTTAAGGTTACAGAATACTCTTGCAGAAAGCACTGAATAGGCACCAAGTGTGAATACAGCCTAAAAGTCATGTTCCTTTTCAGCTATTTGCACACAGACACACAGGTAGACAGCCTGCGCGTGTCCCCTACTGTGTGACAGTTCAGAGTGACAAGTCTAAAGATTGAGAGAGCAGAAGGGAGAGGGGGGGGGGGGTGTCAGTAGTGACTCACGCTGTCAGTCAGTGTGGCGTCGCACCCGGGCTGGGCCAGCAGCAGGCGCACCATCTCGGCGTGGCCGTGCTCGCTGGCGCACATCAGCGCTGTGGAGCCCTCATCGTCCTGCAGGTTAACCTCTGACCCCTGGGCCAGCAGGGCCTGGACCATGTCCATCCGGCCGTGGCTCACCGCCAGCATCAGGGCTGTCTGGCCTGCCTGGAGGAGGGTCAGGGGTTCCAGACATGAGTAGATACACTCAGCTGCTGAATAAACACTCAATAATAATACACTCAAGCCTGGCTTTCAACCAACTGTTCAAGATGGCGTCACAGTTAGCAACATGCTAGCAGTTATCAGGATGCTAGTACAGTTGTCACAGAATTTCAAGTCAATCCCCAGAAATGTTGTGAATTGTCATATATGGAGCCAAAGCTTAAAAATACGCCCTCTACCAGTTGGGTTCGATCTTTACCTATCTTTTGCATTGGATACAATTTATATTATTATTAATGAATATTATTATCATTATTATTATTTATATTTATCATTTTAATTCCACAAAGGACAAAATAAACAAACATAAAAGACAACGGCAACATGATAATCCACAAAACGAGATGATAAACACTCATGAAATTATCCCCGACCCCCTGACCCCAGGGTGTGACTGACCTGGCTGGCCTTGGCGTTGACGTCCCCCCGGGTAAAGAGCTCCTCCACCACCCTCATGTCCTCCGGAGCCTCGGCGGCCGCCAGGGCGGCCAGCATGATGGGGGTGTAGCCCGCCATGTTCTGCTGGTTCACGTTACACACCTCTGAGGGAAGAAACGGCGTGTGGGGACAGAGGACAAGGTGTCCTCGTTTATTAATTAGTTGAAACACATCAGCTGCAGCGTCAATGCTACACATCTATAGTATATATGTACAAATGCTAACAGAAGCTAACAGAAGCTAACAGTCTGGAGAGATAGTTCGCCAGTAACGGAACGAGGATCACAATGGACCCAGGCTTTGTAGCCTAACGGTATTTTGGAACACTGTTGCGTTTATGCGAACTATTTGAAACGTTCATTAAAAGCCGTTCAAATGTGACCGTTTGGAGAACCCATGTTTGCGACAAACGTTCGCCTCTGTTAGCTGAATTTGAACGCAGCCCTGATCACCTGCCTGCTTTTAGCAGTCGCTTGACCACATGGAAGTTGGAGTGAGACACGCTGTAGTGCAGGGCTGTGTTCCCGTTGCCGTCGGCCATGTTGGCCACATGTCTCAGGACCGCGGGAGAGACGGCCCTGAACGCCCCCAGGTAGTCGTCCACCACCTCTGGGACGGCCGCCTTCTGACTGGACACCCGGAACCACTCCTGCTGGAGCGTGTTCAGGCATGACCGCTACCAACGCAACACACACACACATACAAAAACAAAACCAGACTCACAAGCAGAAAGGAAGTCTTTGACATCTCAGAAGTAAACACACAGTTCTACAATTGCTATAAACCTGCATAATTCGCAGTATACACAGTCATTTGAATTGTGTATAACCACCAGAGCCATTTTGTAATTATAGGGAGGCGATGCAACAGAGTTAAAATAAACAGAGAACACAATAAACCAATCGTTCTGTCTCAGACCACTGAGCAAACAGCGTCTCACCAAAAACACATCTCTCTATTCCAGGACCTCACAACAATGGAGGTGGATCAGCTTTTATGGCCCGTCGAGTACATTTCCCTTTTGTGTGTGAGATGATTCTAATGTCCTCCAACACACCTCTCAAGTTCTGTCGTTCCATATTAGTTTCTCACATTCTCTTTGACCACCAATGCTCCCTTTCATTCTCAAGTATTTCTTTCTATTCTTTCTAGAACATTCTTGATAGCTTCAGAGTCAAAGGGGAGGAGGTGAGTCCAGACAGAGACACCGATGTTTTTCTCTGAGAATAATACACAAAATAAGGACTTCCTTTTAACTCATACATAGCATTTCCTTTAAATCCCCGACCTAGACATTTACAGACGACAATGAAAGGAGTCGGCACATTCCCGAGTTATGTACAGCATGTAAGAAAGACTGCAGTAGGCCTGACTGCAAGCCTACAGTACTTAGTAAACTTTAGTAAGTAAGTAAGTAAGTAAGTTACCAGCTCTCTGCTGGTTAAGGCCTTCTCGTCACTCAGGTGGGTCTTCAGGGTCTGACATGCAGAGAGCATCTTCTCAATCAGTGTAAACCTACAGTGGTGGATCAAGTTATATTAGTCTCAGGGCACTAGTTAGTAGCCAGGGTCACTGGTGATGTAGACTTCAAGCTTAGGTTTGATCTCCCTGTATACACACAACATTGAGGATAAAGTGTTGATGAGGTTGAGGTCATCTGACAAGGTGACCACCGAGAAAGACTCAAATATTGTGTAGTCTGAACGGAGCGTAAAGAAGTGTTTTTAAAGCACTCACCTGCCGTGTGTCTCTGCTCTCATGTGACCTCTCCATCCTCCGCTGGACACACTTTTATTCCGCGCCGGTTCTGTCCTCTCCTGGTCTGGAGGGACAAGGACGTCTCTCCATGTCCCACCTCCGTTCATCTTCTTGGCGCTGGCATCTTCAGAAGCGGAGGGCTCGCTAGTGGTCACCGGCTCCAATCTGGGAGGAAGTTAGGGTGAAATTTGGTAATATGATTCATTTGCGTTCATTATTTTAAACGCGTTAAAGTTTCCAGAGCGAGCGTTAAGGTGTTAACATCGACAGTGCTAATGTTAATGTCACTATATCTAAAAACAAGGGTGAAAAAGAAGAGATTAGAGATGAGATGCTCGGCTCACGAGGTGGTCAAGCCCAGAAACGCCAGCCTCGTCCTGGAGACACCAGAGTCTCTGTCACCTTCTGGTCTCTTCATGATGGATCTCAGGTGGTTGGCATGTGTCGGTTGGTCTGTGGGAAAACACAGACTGTTCAATTATAATGTTATATATTATGTTACTGTAGATTGACATTGCAGATCATTTCTCCAACAGGCATCAAGAATGGTAAATGGACTGCACTTATATAGCGCTTTTCCACCTTAGCGGCACTCAAAGCGCTTTACAATGGCCTCTCATTCACCCATTCACACACACACTCACACACCAATGCACATGTTGGCACAGAGCCACGAAATGCATCCATTTCTAGTTTATTAGTGTGCTTTTTTGAGAAGAGGTAACATCATAACAATGCAGTTTTAAAGTATTTATCAACTTTTTTTTAAAGCTGCAGTTTGTCAATTATCAATCGTTTAATATCCAAGCGTTTCTCTTAAGAGGACTTTTGACTTTCGGCTTCAGAGACAAAATAAAGGAACATCACATTTTGTTCTGAAATTCTTTCTAAAAATGAAACGCATTCTTTCTTGCACACAAAAACATACTCCTACATAGCACACATGCAATTTTAGACCCTGCCAACCACATAACGCTATGTAGCGAGACATGTGTACTCTGCAAAACCCAACATCCCAAATATTTAAAGTGTGGCCCTTCCAGAGACGATGCCAAACCAGAGAGACCTATTTCCTCCACTATAGTTCATGCTCTTAAAAGAGGCCATGGTTTTAGGGTGCGGTCTGAGAACACAACACTCACCATACAGTATTTCTCTACCCTTCTCTCGTCTGCTGATCTCTCAGCAGGGATAGAGCGTAAGGTGAATGACACACAACACACACACACGCACACACACACACACACACAACACACACACACACAACACACACAACACACACACACAACACACACACATACTTTGACCTCCCAGACCGGAGGATGTTTGGTGTTCCGTTCGGTTCGTCCTCTTGACCTCTAACTCATGTGGGAGCCGCTGGCTGACCCCTGACCTTCCTGGAGTATCATCCAGGGACGAGTCATTAGAAGCCAAACAGGGCCTAGACTGTCCACTATCTGAGTGAGAGAGAGAGAGAGAGAGAGAGAGAGAGAGAGAGAGAGAGAGAGAGAGAGAGAGAGAGGGAGAGAGAGAGGACTTAATTATATAAAAAACGTGATATACAAAGTGTCAATATTACAGCCCCACAATAAACAGCATGAGTGAGGACTAGCCAACAGGCTCCTGTCGTACCTCTGGTCGGTGGTGAGGCGAGCCCCTGTGTCATGGCGGTGTTGATGCAGGCCAGGGTGCTGGTCAGCTGACTGCTGATGGGAGGCTGGTTCAGCACCTGGCCCAGGTCACTGGGAGGCTGGTTCAGCACCTGGCCCAGGTCACTGGGAGGCTGGTTCAGCACCTGGCCCAGGTCACTGGGAGGCTGGTTGAGCGCCTGGCCCAGGTCACTGGGAGGCTGGTTCAGCACCTGACCCAGGTCACTGCAGCTCTCCACCAGCAAGCCCTGCTGCTCCTTCAGCAGACGCTGCATCTGCTCTAGGTAGTGGTCCAGGCCATGGTCCTGCTGGGGCTGCTTCTGCTCTAGGTAGTGGTCCAGTCCATGGTCCTGTTGGGGCTGCTTCTGCTTTAGGTAGTGGTCCAGGCCATGGTCCTGCTGGGGCTGCTTCTGCTCTAGGTAGTGGTCCCCAGGGTCCTGCTGGGTCCGTGGGGGGCGCTGGGAAGCCTGCGGGGGCTTTTGGGATTGACCAGAGTAGTCCCGTATCCGCCCCTCCCCAACCCCTACACTTCTGGTCTTGGTGGGGTCAGGCAGGCGAGAAGGTCCGCATGCCATGTTTCTCGTTTTCAGTCCGACCAGGAAGTTCTCGTTGACGTTGGCCATTCCCACGCCTGTGTCTCGGGTTAATGCCTTAGCAGCAGCCGCAGGGGGCGGGATCAAACGCTCCCCTGCCCAGGATAGGGTGCCGACAGCGACAGAGCGGGTTTTGGCGACTGCTTGAAGGTCTCGGACCCCGTTGCTGCCCACAGCAACCGACCTAGTGACAGTGTGGCCGGTGTTGGTGTGCTTCTCCTGTGTGTTGAGGAAGGTGTTAGTGCCGGAGTTGGCGTTGAAGAACCGCCTAGTGTTGGTGAAGCGAGACACGGAGCTGTTGGCTGTGGTGTTGGTGCGCTGAGAGAGCGTCTGAGGAGAGGCTGTGATGCCCAGGTCCACCACTCTGACCGGCTCTGTGGACACACCCCGAGAAACCACCTCCCCCCGACCGTCACCAGCAGCCCAGCTCTTCATGGTCACATCTGTGTTTACCCCCGATTCACATACCTGCACCTCGGTCCCCACGCCCAGCGTGTGCACCAGCACCCTTCTCCCGACACACTGATCCCTGCTCTCCACTCTCTGCTTGACCTCCCACTGGCTCATTGGCGACTCTGAGCCGGACCCCACGGTCCTCAGCTCCGGCCTACAGGACACCCCCACAGAGCAGCTCTCCGCCTCCCCGCTGACCATGGTGCTGGCATCCCTCAGCTCCGTGTGGTGGCCTACCCCCAGGCTCCTGGTCTGGGCCTCGCTGGCCCCGGTGCTGGCATCCCTCAGCTCCGTGTGGCTGCCCACCCCCAGGCTCCTGGTCTGGGCCCGGGCCTCGCTGGCCATGGTGCAGGTGGCGGGCCGGGCGGTGGAGCCCTTATCCGTGCGGTTCCTGGCCCCGGCGGCATGCAGCTCCAGCCTCAGACGAGCCATCTCCGCTCGGAGGGTGGACTCCTTCAGCTCGGCCTCCAGCTGGCACGTTCGCTCCCTCAGGGCTTCTATGATTCGCTGTTGGGCTTCGCGCTCCGCCTCCCTCTCCCCGACGACTCCGAGCTGGGCCTCGGACACGCCTACGGCCATACACCTGGTTTCCATCATCTTGGTCCCCACAGAAGCATCCTTGCATTGCTTCACGGTGTCGTCAGTTCCAGCTGTGGCCGACGGGTCAGCTCTGCTGTGGGGCGTGTCTTGGGGGAGTCCGTGCCGCGCTCGCACACGGCCACCTTTGACGGTCACCTCCAACGCCTGCATCTCAGCTGCCAGCTGCCTGAACTCCCTCAGGCCGGAGGCATCAGCGCCGTGCTCTCTGCCTCCCAGCCCACCCTCCTCAGGCTCTCCCTTCGAAAGCCTCGCCTCCTCCACACCGGAGATGGTCTGCGTGCGGTCTGAGCTTCCTGCGCTGTGGGCTCGTTTACGGAACACCTCACCCAGGTCCTGGTTCTGGTTCTGGTCCCTCATCTGAGAGACCATCTGCCTCTTCTCCTCCTGCAGGACTGAGATCTTCACCTGCAGGACAGGGATGGTCTTCACCTGCTCCTCCAGCTCCTTCAGCCTCTGCAGGGCCACGACCATCTGGTCCCGGACGTGCTGCAGGTTCTGGGGGCTGAGGCCCGTGACCGGGGTGGCCGTTCCAGAGCTCTTTGGGCTGAGCCTCAAGGACTCTCCGTTGCGCCCGCTGCCCAGGGAGGAGCTGAGCTTGAGGGACGGCTGTCCACCACCGGGCTTGTTCCCATTGTTGTTCTGGTTGTAGTCTCCCCAGCCCGTGAAGGGGGACAGGGACCCGCTGGAACCCACTCCCCCAAAACTGGCGAGCCTTCGGCGAGGATGGGGCTCAGGCTGGGGTTGGGGGGTCCTCTCCTGCTCCAAACGCCTACGGGTCTCCAGCAGGGTCTTCTCCACTAGAGGGTTGTACCTCGGTAACGCCAGGGATCGAACCCCAGCCGGAACCTTTCCCTCTGGGGGGTTCTGAGAGGCTGGGGGTCCCTCTGTACTGGAGGCTGTGGCGGAGCTGGAGATGAGGCCGTGGGGGGGGGGGAGAGGGGGCCGGCCTCTGCTGACGGAGGACACGGCAGAGAGTCTGGTGTCATCGCTACTGGCTGACGACAGGGATTCTGAGGAGGTCCACTGTCCGGGAGCCGTTCCAGTCTGTGACTCCTCCACACTACCGGCCCCTCGGGGCCTCCTCCTCAGGCTCAGCCTCTTCATGGTGGGGCCGTTCTGGATGCCGTCCGCGTGCTTGAGGTAGTCCAGGTCCGGCTGGGAAACATAGGAGGTTTCCGAGCAGTAGGGGGCAGTATTTCCGTTTTGTCTGTGAACTGAAAGAAAGAGAGAGAGAGAGAGAGAGAGAGAGGGAGAGAGAGAGGGAGAGAAGCTAATGGGTCATTGCTAGTGATTTCATTGCTAAAACACTGCTATAAAAGTGTGGAGGGACCGCTTTCCCCCATAACAAAATGATGTTAAAGTTAGTGGAAAAATTAAACACAGCCATATAAAATTATATATTGTGTGCTGTTTTACTTGAAGGTTACATCCTACAAAATACAGTGAATGCATATAAATATGTTATCATAAACTGTTGAACCACTAGACATTTTAACAAACTGAGAAGGTAGATTAAAGAGTTTGAACCAATTCATACTTCATCATCTGCTTAAAAAACCCTGTATAATTTTCTAAACACATTTTGCTAAGCATAGCCAACCTATTCAACTGCAGCTTTAAAAGCAGGATATTATATCAGAGTGTAATGTCCAACAAAACAGTGTAAGATTCGCAGTATTAATTGGCCTGAGCGTTTACTTACCAAGAGAAAGTGTTAAATCCTTACGCTTGTGCTGTGTTCTTTCTGAGTTCGTGGAATACCTCTCTCCTCAAGCCCTAATTGTTTTGCCGTACTCTCTCTCTCCACGCTAGCCAATGAGAGGACAAGAGGAGAACATTCCCCAATAGAATCGGCCGATGAAAATAGTTTGAAATATGATTGGCTGACAGTGTACTCCAATCACGGTCTCCCTACCCAAATTGGAGTCTAAAGTATAATGTCTATAATTACTGTGTTTCAGATGCCTAAACATTTTCTTGGCATTTCATCCATAAACATACTGTATGCCTTCTTCAAGGCAATACTGGAAATATAACTCCATACTCTACCTGATTCATAAATGTGTGTGTGTTGAGCCATGAGTCCAGCATTAGCTTCTTCCAGCACGATAGAACGATCCATTCACAAATCAAGTCCAGTTCAAAGCTTGGTTGGAAACTTAAAAAAACAGACAAATCATAAAATGGTCATATTCATCTAGATGATCTCTAATCTTTCTCCGTCCTCTCTCTCGCCCTCTCTCCTCTCTCTCTCCCTCACACACACACACACACACACACATGCCCCAGGCCAGCTAGCTAGGTCAGATACACTTACACAGTGCTTACACAGTGCTTACACAGAGGTAATACAATGCCCAGGAAGACACATGAGAGACATTTCTGCAGAGACAGTGGCAAAAGACTCGGCTTCAAAATGAAACAATGAGTATCTACTGCTCAGGCTTTTATGACCGGTATGACACGGTATCATTTCACCTATAAATATGCACCAAAGTACACTGAACATAATGTCTTTATACAGTAAAAGCAGTAATGTAATCTCAAAGAAGGAGCTGGTAGAATGGGGTCCCCAGAGGCCCTTGTCCTGTGAAGCTGGTCCCCTGCTGACTGGCCTCTCTCATCCCATCATCCACACGTCATCCCATCACCCACACACCGGCCCCTGGGCTCTCCAGACTAGGGCTGGGGATTGAGTCGAATTTCAAGAATCGATTCGATTCCGATTCACAAGGTTCAGAATCGATTATCACGATTCGATTCAATATCGATTCGGTTAGTGTTACTAAAACCTTTTAGCTGTAACCTTAATTACATGACTGCCAAGTTATGCAACACATCAATACTAGGGCTGGGTATCGATACTGATTTCCAAAAATGAATGAATGAATGAATGAACTATTCATTCCCTTCATTTATTAATTCATTCATTAAATAAAAGATCGATTTTGGGATTCATGAATCGATTCTGAATCATTTGATTCAGAATCAACTGGGGACATGTGGCACTGTTCTGGGTTTAAAAGAATTAGAAAAATATCCTAAAAATCCTAACAATTGAAATCAATTCACAGCATAGTTCATGGGCACAGCTGTCAGGGAGGGAACACTTTGGTTTGCAACGCTCCCCATGCCCTAAAAAGACCCTCTATTTCAGGACCCTGGTTAGGCCACTGCTGGCCCAGGGTCAGAGCCAAGCCAGAAAAATGCAGCCACCACAGATCCTGAGCTGGTCTCAGTCAAGCACAACACTGCCATCTGTAGATGGACATGTTTTAGGAAGAGCTAGCTGGACATTTATACCCATCGAGAAGAAGTGTTGCTGGAGGAAGGCTGAGATGAGAGACCTGAGATGAGAGACCTGAGATGAGAGACCTACCAGACCAGAGCGTCCCGTGCTGAAGTGTGTGTGTGTGTGTGTGTGTGTGTGTGTGTGTGTGTGTGTGTGTGTGTATGTGTGTGTGTGTGTAAAATATGGAGGCTTAGAGACTCCCTTCAGAAAGAAGTTAGACTACAGTAAAAGATACATTTTCAAAAACATAAATACCTGTTGGTATTCTCTCCATCGTGAGAGAGGGAGGCAATGGTTTATAGCCCCAGACTGAGTTTACCTTTCCATGCTCAAAGAATGTATTCTCTCTCTCTCTCTCTCTCTCTCTCTCTCTCTCTCTCTCTCTCTTCCTCTTAGACACACGTCATGACTGAACCCGGGTGACCTGACCGGCGGTGACAGGGCCTTAGGTGTTTAAGAGGGGAGTGACAGAGATGGGGGGGGGAGGTTTCTCTCACACACGGGGGGGGGGAGACGGGGGGGGGGGGGAGACGGGGGACGGGGGGAGACGGGGGGGGGGAGATGTCCCCATTCAGCACACTGGGCGACACACAAACCCTGTTACCAAGGTGAGCTCTCCCCCGCTGCTGAGGTCGGAAACCTGAGAGGGTTGTTCTAAGAGAAAGGGCCTCTAGTCTGCTGCCCTGAACACTACTACACACACTCAACACTGCTGCCCTGAACACTACTAAACACACTCAACACTGCTGCCCTGAACACTACTAAACACACTCAACCTGAGAGGGCTGCTCTAAGAGAAAGAGCTAGATCTAACAATAGGCTAGTAGTAGTAGTAGTATTAGTAGTAGCAGTAGTAGTAGTAGTAGTAGTAGTAGTATTAGTAGTAGTAGTAGTATTAGTAGCAGTAGTAGTATTAGTAGTAGTAGTATTAGTAGTAGTAGTAGGACTTGCTTTCAGCGAGCACACTAAATGTCAATGGTCTTTAAACGGTATCATTTGTCTCTGGGCTCTGATCACACTCACCTGTGAGAGATGCGCGCTGGGTAATAATGTCCACTAAAACACAACTGTGCACCACACTATTGTTTTATACTATTTCTTTCAAACTTACATGAAACGACCCTACTTTCTTCCCATCAAATATTGAGTCCTTCGGGCTTTTGGAAACGGTTATTAGGCTACGGCCAAAAGTTTTCAACAGGAGGCACATTTGTCAACAAAGACACAGACAGTCGCAAAACGACTTCATCCTGGAATTAAATATTGATGACAAAGAATTACCGCGTCCAACCACATGATGGCGCCATATTACAGTAGTCTAATAGGCCTGGTAATTGCTTTCCCATAGCAAGCGTGGCCACCACTGCCATCTACTGGCACATGTCGTGTACTACTCCAACAGAGGCTATTTTATCAAGGCAAGGCAAGTTTATTTATATAGCACATTTCAGCCACAGGGCAATTCAAGGTGCTTTACATGAGACATTAAAAGCATTAAAACAAAAAAGCAAGACATTATAGACATTTAAAACAGAAGGCAGGACAAATTAAAAGCATTAAAACAAAAAAGCAAGTCATTATAGACATTTAAAACAAAAAGCAGGACAAATAGAATACAGGAATACAAGTGACAGTGCAGTATACTGATAAACACAGCTCCTCTTAGAAAGCAGTGGCAAAAAAGAAAAGTCTTCAGGCTTGTTTTTCTAAAAAGAACCAAGAGTTGCAGCAGACCTGCAGTTTCGATCACATTGCACCACCTATTGTTGACATTTTGTTTAAATGTCTATAATGACTTGCTTTTTGTTTTAATGCTTTTAATTTGTCCTGCTTTTTGTTTTAAATGTCTTTAATGTCTTGCTTTTTGTTTTAATGCTTTTAATTTGTCCTGCCTTTTGTTTTAAATGTCTTTAATGTCTTGCTTTTTGTTTTAATGCTTTTAATTTGTCCTGCCTTTTGTTTTAAATGTCTTTAATGTCTTGCTTTTTGTTTTAATGCTTTTAATTTGTCCTGCCTTTTGTTTTAAATGTCTATAATGTCTTGCTTTTTTGTTTTAATGCTTTTAATGTCTCATGTAAAGCACCTTGAATTGCCCTGTGGCTGAAATGTGCTATATAAATAAACTTGCCTTGCCTATTCTAACCACACGGGGGCGCTGTATCCCCGTTAGAGAGCACAGCAGAACAACGGTGGCCTTTTAGGGAAATGACATCACTTTAGTCGCTTCGCTTTGATGTCTGGTAGAAACGCGGTAGATTGGAAACTGATCTGGAAACTGTCACTATTTGGAGGTAAAAGATTAAAATGTATTTTTCTTTACAATGATGTTTCCTGACAAACCATTGAGTATCTCTCCACCCTGGTTGGCCGTGTGTGAGCTGTCATTGTGTTCAGCCTGGATAGCTGGTTAGCATGCTAGGCTAGCCACAGCCGGCTAGCAACTGCAACCAGGCTAACCAGGCTAACCCCTAACCAGGCTAACCCCTAACCAGGCTAACCCCTAACCAGGCTAACCCCTAACCAGGCTAACCAGGCTAGCCCCTAACCAGGCTAACCAGGCTAACCCCTAACCAGGCTAACCCCTAACCAGGCTAACCAGGCTAACCCCTAACCAGGCTAACCAGGCTAACCCCTAACCAGGCTAACCCCTAACCAGGTTAACCCCTAACCAGGCTAACCCCTAACCAGGCTAACCGAGTTACTGGGCTTGGGTGGGTTAGAGGGAAGGTATCATGCAGTGATGGCATTTCAGTAGAACAGATGAGGATGCAGTCAATAACAAACGCTTCATTATCAGTAACATGCTGTCTCTATTCTGTCTCTCTCTGTCTCTAAATTCCAAGAGGAGACTTGCCCAGAATCCCCTCTTTCACCTTCACCTTCCTCTATGAACACTACTGATCTTGAAGTTGTAGTAGTAGTTTTATTTAACAGTTGATTTAAAAGAAGAAAAGCAATGTACCTTGTACATGCAATTCTAAATCATCAAGTATGTTTTATATCTGTGTTTCCAGGTGTATGTTTTATATCTGTGTTTTCAGGTGTCAAGTATGTTTTATATCTGTGTTTTCAGGTGTCAAGTATGTTTTATATCTGTGTTTTCAGGTGTCAAGTATGTTTTATATCTGTGTTTTCAGGTGTCAAGTATGTTTTATATCTGTGTTTTCAGGTGTCAAGTATGTTTTATATCTGTGTTTCCAGGTGTCCAGTAGGCCCAGATACCTGCCTGATCCAGGACGTGCTATGGCCGCCCCAGCCTTGCAACAACCCAGTTTCCTGCTGGTAACATTACCTTTCTTAACTAACAAAACTGTAGCTTTCACTGATCTACTCTATCAATATCACAATAGTTCAGTTGCATTATGCCACTCTGTGCTTATTCATTCAATGCTACAGTCTTGTTGTAATCTGTTTCATTAAGACTTGGGTTTTTATCCACAGGCCAACCTGAAAGCGGACTCGACCACTAAGCCTTTTCTCCAGCGATGCCAGGAGCTGGTCAAGGTGATCGATGACTACCCTGCAAAGGTACAGTCATGTCATGATGCATATTGTCATGCGTGGACAGGAATATGCCATGCCTTGAGGCATCAGCTGACCATATAGACCGGGGCGGCTGTAGCTCAGTTGGTAGAGCGGGTCGTTCAATGATCGAAGGGTCAGTGGTTCGAATCCCAGCTCCGACTGTCCACATGTCGAAGTGTCCTTGAGCAAGACACCTAACCCCAAATTGCTCCCAATGAGCAGGTTAGCACCTTGCATGGCAGCTACCGCCATTGGTGTGTGAATGTGTGTGTGAATGGGTGAATGAGAGGCCATTGTAAAGCACTTTGAGTGCCGCTAAGGTGGAAAAGCGCTATATAAGTGCAGTCCATTTACCATAGACCAGCTGAACTGAATGTGTCGTCCTCCCTTCTCTGTTTTCATGTTGTCTTACCTGAGTCTTGATGCTGGTTATCTGGACGTGAAACTGGTGAGTGGACTGATGTTGGTGACTGACCGCTGTAGTCCGTCCCTGTAGGAGCTGCACCTCATCTTCCCGTGGCTGGTGGAGAGCGTCTTCGGCAGTCTGGACGGGGTCATCGATGGATGGAACCTGAGACTCCTGCAGGCGCGCAGTCATGAGTACAACATCACCATGGACTTCCTGGACCCCAGGTGAGGGTGCGAACTGAGTCTGAGCTTTCACTTAGTCTGTTTGTACTCAAGCTTTGTTCTTGTGTGTCCCTCTTTAAGTTAAAAGCATTTAAATGTGATTTTTGTAGATTTGTGCTTGACTTTTTCTCTTCTTGTGCCTTTTTCAGCGGGCCAATGATGAAGCTTGTGTACAAGCTCCAAGCAGAGGAGTACAAATATGAAATACCTGTCAGTTATCTACCGGTTCGTACCTTCTCTGTTTTAAAGCTCAGTTTGACATTGTGTTCAAATTTATCTGGCAAGTAATCCACTTTCCTGGTCAACACAGTAGCCATGTTTCCATCCACTTGTCAATCGAATTATGTGAGGACCGCTAAAAATATGAATGCGAATAAAGCCGGTGAACGTGCGTTTCCATCTAGAGCTTTAAATCGGATAAAGCATTTATCACAAAATACTTTTATCAAACGAGAAAATCCGACTAGATCGACAGTCCAAACTTTTTGTCGATTTTCATGACTTTTAATTGAATTTTACTGTTTCCATAAGGCATTTTTAATCCGATATAACTTAATTCGCATGAAACGTGTGGATGGAAACATGGCTATTGACATGTGAGCTTGTCTCTTGTAGGGTCCTGTGAGGGCGTCCATACAGGAAGGAGTTCTTCCTGACTGCCCGCTCTTTCACAACAAGCTGCAGTTCCCTCTCTCCGGTCTGCTGACACTCAGCCTGGCTCTCAGTATCCTTCGTGTTCAAACTCACACACCGTCATCTCTTCACCTGACAAATCACATTCACCATAGACAAAAAAAAAGGTGTTCCTTAGCCATATGCAGATCCATTCGAATTTTACATGTTCAATTTTGCCTCCAGTCTCATCACGCCAAAGGTAAGGATCCACTTTCATTACACTATTGTAACATCGCCAGGATGATCAGCAGACAATAATGCGATGATATCTCCTTCTTAGAACTACCCTCCAGGCCATGTGAGCACGTCAGATAGTGCCTACTTTGTGCTGGTGGACGTTTACCTCAAGTACTTCCTCCCCACGGAGGGCAATGTGCCACCCTCGCCTTTCTCTGACTCGAGAGGCTCCGTGTCTGCCCCTGCACCCAGGTAAGGGTCTAATAAATAAACACCTGCACCCAGGTAAAGGTCTAATAAATAAACACCTGCACCCAGGTAAAGGTCTAATAAATAAACACCTGCACCCAGGTAAAGGTCTAATAAATACACACACCTACGCCCAGGTAAAGGTCTAATAAATAAACACCTGCATCCAGGTAGAGGTCTAATAAATACACACACCTGCACCCAGGTAGAGGTCTAATAAATAAACACCTGCACCCAGGTAAAGGTCTAATAAATAAACACCTGCGCCCAGGTAAAGGTCTAATAAATAAACACCTGCACCCAGGTAGAGGTCTAATAAATAAACACCTGCACCCAGGTAGAGGTCTAATAAATAAACACCTGCACCCAGGTAGAGGTCTAATAAATAAACACCTGCACCCAGGTAGAGGTCTAATAAATACACACCTGCACCCAGGTAGAGGTCTAATAAATACACACCTGCACCCAGGTAGAGGTCTAATAAATAAACACCTGCACCCAGGTAGAGGTCTAATAAATAAACACCTGCACCCAGGTAGAGGTCTAATAAATAAACACCTGCACCCAGGTAAAGGTCTAATAAATAAACACCTGCACCCAGGTAAAGGTCTAATAAATAAACACCTGCACCCAGGTAAAGGTCTAATAAATAAACACCTGCACCCAGGTAAAGGTCTAATAAATAAACACCTGCATCCAGGTAGAGGTCTAATAAATAAACACCTGCACCCAGGTAGAGGTCTAATAAATAAACACCTGCACCCAGGTAAAGATCTAATAAATAAACACCTGCACCCAGGTAGAGGTCTAATAAATAAACACCTGCACCCAGGTAAAGGTCATATAAATAAACACCTACGCCCAGGTAAAGGTCTAATAAATAAACACCTGCACCCAGGAAAAGGTCTAATAAATAAACACCTGCACCCAGGTAAAGGTCTAATAAATAAACACCTGCACCCAGGTAAAGATCTAATAAATAAACACCTGCCATTAAAGGACGTACTCCTGAGTCTGTCTATTCTTCACGCTGCTCTCTCCTGTGTGCTGTTCTCTCTCTCCTGTGTGCTGTTCTCTCCTGTGTGCTGTTCTCTCTCCAGATCTCCCAGCGTGCCTTTTTCTGCGTATGGGATCCACAGCACCAGCCTGCTGAAACGGCACATATCCCATCAGCCCTCTGTGAACGCTGACCCTGCGGCCCAGGAGATCTGGAGGTCAGAGACCCTCCTACAGGTGAGTCGCCCTCAAGAATCGTTTTGATTCCGATTCACAAGGTTCAGAATCGATTATCACGATTCAGTTCGATTTGATTCAATTTTTTGAGTTTTTTTTTTTAGCTGTAACCTTAATTACATGACTGCCAAGTTATGCAACACATCAATACTAGGGCTGGGTATCGATACTGATTTCCAAAAATGAATGAATGAATGAATGAATGAATGAATGAACTATTCATTCCTTCATTTATTCATTCATTCATTAAATAAAAGATCGATTTTGGGATTCATGAATCGATTCTGAATCATTTGATTCAGAATCGATTCAGAATCGATTTTTTAAACCCAGCCCTAGCTGTCTGACAGCCCTGAATATCTGCCGTGAAGAATGTGAATGTGATCTGTCGTTTTTTTTGACCCCCCAGGTGTTTGTGGAGATCTGGCTGCATCACTACTCCCTGGAGATGTACCAGAAGCTCCAGTCCCCCCAGGTGAAGGTAAGAGCACGGCCCTCCCCTTCCTCCCCTCCTCATACCCCCCACCCCCCCCCAGCACGGCACGGCTGACTGGCTGATCACAACCCCCCCCCCCCACTCCCTCTCCTGCCCATAGTTTGCACTGGGCTGCCTGTGGTGCTCTGTACCTCCCAGTACCCTCCTCCTCCTCATCCCACTCCACACAAGCTCAGATATGGAGACACTCTTCTGCATCAAGCAAAGAAATCAACCTCCTTCCACAAGTGATGGGGGTGAATGGCTCACTGGCACTGGGCAACGTGGGCACAGGTTGTTACTCGTTTTGTATTTATTCCTATGTGGCTAAGTCTTGAGTATCTCTTTTTTAACAGCAGACTAGGCACAGGCAGAGCACAGAAGACATTTTCCAGAGGAAATCCGACTGAGAATCGCTGCTTGAGATTTTTCTGAGAAATTTTTTTTTCTCCTGTTTTGACACTTTCATTTTTCGCACAATTATTTGCTTACGGGCGACTGCAAGAGCAAAGATGCTACGCTGATGATCGGCATGTCTTGATAGTAGTACTTTTGCTTCTTCTCACTGTGCATGCTGTCTTGTTTGCGGATCCGACCAATCGGCTGTCGGTCGCTGGGCTGCTTGCCTCCCCCCTACGATGGCGTCCGTGTCCTGTCCTCTGTCCTCACCGTGATACCAACCCAACAGACCCCTCTCGCTTACATCCACAGCATCTAGAGAGCTTTGCTCCCAGTAGCTCTTCCATAGTGCACTCACTAGTACATGTATCCACCATTAGACTGTTCTGTGATTCAGGTAGATTGAATGAGATGTATAGAATGTGAGAGATGCAGTATCCCCTTTCTCTCTCTTCCTCAAATCTCTTTAATGAGATGTATAGAATGTGAGAGATGCAGTACCCCCTTTCTCCCCCACCGTTCTTCCACCTCAAATCTCTTTAACAACTCATTAACCTTGTGTGTCGTCCTGTCAGTTCAAGAAGTTAACCGTTGTGAAAGGGGCTGCTGCATCGCCCTCAGCCATCATAGCGTTTTGTTTCTGCAGTCAATATCTATTTTTCTTTGTCTGTCTTTTTGTGATCCTCCTCCCACTCGGCCATTTTCCTTTGTGAATGCACTCTATCCTTTTTCTCTCTCATGTTCACCTCCCTCCTCTTTCTTCCTTTCTCCTGCTCCCACTGCATTGTTTTCCCCTTTCTCATCTCCTCCTCCTCTCCCTCCTCTTCCTCTCCTCCCTCCCTCTTCCTCCCCTCTTCCCTCTCCCTCCCCTCTTCCCTCTCCCTCCCTCCCTCTTCCTCTCCTCTTCTCCCTCCCTTCCTCTTCCTCCCCTCCTCCCTCTCCCTCCCTCCCTCTCCTCCTCCTCCTTCCTCCCTCCCTCTCCTCTTCCTCACCTCCCTCTCCTCCTCTCCCTCCCTCTCCTTCCTCTTCCTCCTCTCCTCCCTCCCTCCCTCTCCTCCTCTTCTCCCTCTCCTCCTCCTCTCCTCCCTCCCTCCCTCTCCTCCTTCCTCTCCTGGTTGTGACGGGTTGTCCAGCTGGCGCTGCTGCAGTATCGTCTCAGTATGTCCAGCATGCCGTGCCCGGTCCAACCCCCACCCCCTCCTGGCTCTGGGACCCTCCACACCTACCAAGTACTCTTACCTTTTCCCTCTGCCCCCTGGGGCCTACTGGAGGTAAACTAGGCCAGGCAGCCATGTTAGGGCTACAGTAACAAGAAGGTCAATGGTACTTCTCTGAAACATAATCATGTGATCACAATTATGAATGATGCATGATGGGTATTCTATTCCATGATACCAATCTGGCCTATATTGTTGCGTACTATGCAACTTGAAGTTGCTTTTATGTATCATTTAGATCACAGAGGAGTATCCTTGAATGGAAAAATTAACTTGAGTTGATTTTTTTTTTTTAAATGTTTAATTTTTTTTTCTGTGCATGTCTTTAAAGCATGCTTCTCAATGCCTGGTGGTGTTGTTACACAATTTTGTTGTTAAGTGTGCGTTTTGTCTTTCTCATTTCACGTCTGTGTTAAGAGCAAACTACTACATTTTACAGAACAACCATTAACTTTCTGCCCTAATTTTTCAATAATTTTTTTTGGTCCAAACATTTTTTTTCAGTTTGAATTTTTTGCGATTCTTTAGAATATGTTACCTGTATGTTCGATAAAGTTTAGGTTAGTTAATTGAGAAATGGATTTCACGTGGTGCTCACTAGCCAGCCACAGGTGTAGCTGTAGGTGTGCTCAGGTATTTAAGCAGCAGAGGTTCAGAGCAGGGAGTGACGGGGGTAAGGAGATGTCCCAGGCCTTCTCTCTGGTTGGCTGGCTTGGTTTCGGGGGCCCGGTGTGATTGGCTGTTGTTTCAGGAGCCCTTCAGTCCGTCAGAGGAGCACGTCCTGGTGGTCCGGCTCCTCGTGAAGCACCTGCACGCCTTCTCCAGCAGCCTGAAACCCGAGCAGGTCTCCTCCTCGCCCTCGGCCCACTCCCACGCCAGCCCCCTGGAGGAGTTCAAGAGGTGCGCTCACCCCCCCTTCCCCCGGGGGACGAGTCTTCATCACTATGACTTATTAACCCTTTTAACCCTGAAAATATAGTGACAACATTTTGAATATTAATTGGATTTTCCCTATAATACTAGAAAGCGCAGTTTCTCAGCTTTCAGCAAGTGTTGGAGTGAGGAATTTTTTAGATTTGTTAGATATTTTTTTTAATATTATTAAATATTTGTTAGATATTTTTAAAATGTTGCCGGTGACGTAGTCGTATTAAAAGGGTTAAAACTCAACTAGAACCTTCAGCACTACAGTCACGAATAGGAGGAGAATGGAAAGACTGGTACACATTAGTTTGCTTTGAGAACACGTATTGGGAGCGATCGCCTGACCACGTCCTCTCTTTGTCCTTGTCCCTGCAGGGTAGTGGTCCAGCGGTTTGTCCAGCAGAAGCTCTACGTGTTCCTACAGCACTGCTTCGGCCACTGGCCCCTGGACGCCTCTTTCCGAGCCGTAAGTCCAAAGAGTTCACTTCAGCTATGGCGGTCGCTCTGTCCTTCCCCGCCGTTTCACATGGAACAGTCCGACTCAACGGATATAGGTTTTAGGGATAAGCCTCGTCATTCATTTATTACCGCCCAATCAGTGGGCGCGGATTGATGTGGTCGGCCAATCAGTGGGCGCGGATTGATGTGGTCGGCCAATCAGTGGCGATGGTGGAGATTCTCCCAGACGACGTGAAACGACGACAACCTAGCAACTACTCTGGTGAAGACGATTGGGATTGGTTTAAAGAAATAGTGTTTTCCCCCCCTGTCCCGGGATGGAGAGGTCTGAGTGTGAGAGACGAGGTGAAGCAGGACCAGATGCTAGAACGTTCCTGAACTCTGTGTTTGGTCTCAGGTGATGGAGACGTGGCTCAGCTACATCCAGCCATGGAGGTACACAGGAGAGAAGACCAGCCCCCTAACGGACCAGAACAGAGGCGTCCCTGAGAAATGGTGAGTTAACCCTGACCCTTTAGCTAGCTAGCGTTAGCATTAGCACTAGCTAGCATTATCTCTCTAGTTACATGTATCGATGTGCATCCCTCTCTCAAGACCAACTGAATTTTAACTGCAACTGGCATTGTTGGGCGGAGGCATTTAGCCACTACGCGTTTTTTCTAGTCTAAATATGAACCCGTTTTCTTTCTCTTTCAGGGCCTCGTACGTGCAGGAGAATCTGCTCATGTACACAAAGCTCTTTCAGGGATTTCTCAACAGAGTCGTCCGCACAGACCTGGTCAACGTGAAAAACGCTCAGATGGTGTTCAGGGTGGCCAAAGTCTTCGCCCAGCCGAACCTGGCGGAGATGATCCAGAAAGGTGAGGAGAGAGACACTGTTACCTACCTGATTCTACACCGGAAGTGTCCCATGCCCGCATTAAACCTCCTCATGTCTCCTCCTCCTCCCGTCCCTCCCCCTGCCCCTCCCCCAATCCCTCCCCCTGCCCCTCCCCCTCCCCCTGTCCCTCCCCCAATCCCTCCCCCTGTCCTCCCCCCGTCCCTCCCCCTGTCCTCTTCCTCCCCCCTGTCCCTCCCCCGTTCCCAGGCGAGCAGCTGTTCCTGGAGCCGGAGCACGTCCTCCCTCACCGGCAGCAGCGGGCGTTCCTCACGCCGGGGCACGGCGGCAGCTTCCTGTCGGCGCGGCAGCCCGTGGTGACGGACGGCGTGTTCAGGGTGAAGAGCCACGTGTTCGGGCTGGAGGGGCAGGACTGCCAGTACAAACAGATGTTCGGCACAGAACTGAGGGGCGTGGTGAGTGGAGAGGTCCCCGTCTGAATTCGGATATATTTCGGCGTCTCCCGCTCTGCGTCCGGAAATTTGCCCGCGGCGGTGACCGGTGTGCCGTTCCTCGATGTACGGCTGTAACTCAGTTGGTAGAGCGGGTCGTTCAATGATCGAAGGGTCAGTGGTTCGAATCCCAGCTCCGACTGTCCACATGTCGAAGTGTCCTTGAGCAAGACACCTAACCCCAAATTGCTCCCAATGAGCAGGTTAGCACCTTGCATGGCAGCTACCGCCATTGGTGTGTGAATGTGTGTGTGAATGGGTGAATGAGAGGCCATTGTAAAGCGCTTTGAGTGCCGCTAAGGTGGAAAAGCGCTATATAAGTGCAGTCCATTTACCATTTACTGTAGGTTCTGAAGCTGATCCAGATCATCGCCCAAGCCCGGCAGACCGCTAAGCGGATATCGGATCACTCCGCCGAGGTGGCAGCGAACCACTCCTTCCTGTCCTGGTTTGGGATGGCGTCCCCCGACCTCAACAACACCTTTTCCGGAGGAGAGGTGGACGACGCGGGCGAGTGTGTGAAGAAGACTCACGAGTTCCTGGACAGGGCCCTGGAGTACCTCTGCCAGATCTTTAGGGTCAGTTTGCGTTACTCAGTATTTTCTGAAGGGTGAATGTCATGTAAATCGACGTGATGTACGATATTAAACATCCAGGGCTGAGTTTCCCAGAGGCATCGTAGCGCTACGTTCATCTGAATCAAATGATTCAGAATCGATTCATGAATCCCAAAATCGATCTTTTATTTAATGAATGAATGAATAAATGAAGGAATGAATAGTTCATTCATTCATTCAATGATTCATTCATTCATTCATTTTTGGAAATCAGTATCGATACCCAGCCCTAGTATTGATGTGTTGCATAACTTGGCAGTCATGTAATTAAGGTTACAGCTTAAAAAAAACAGGTTTAAGTAACACTAACCGAATCGACATTGAATCGAATTGAATCGTGATAGTCGATTCCAAACCTTGTGAATCGGAATCGATTCTTGAAATTCGACTCGATACCCAGCCCTAAACTCATGTGCCTCTGCTGTACCCGGTCATGTAGCTGAACCCAGGTCAGCTGTCCCAGCTGATGTCCAACCTGGGCTCGGGACCGGAGGACGGGAACTCCAGACAGCTGCCCGACTCCATCCCCGGGGAGAACGGACTCATCCTCACAGACCTGGGCAGGATGCAGGTCAGATAACGCTGCTCACAGCCAAGCATTTCATCCCACATGGAATTCCTATCATGTACTGTACATAATGATATAAATAAACCGTATACTGCCCATGACTTGAGTGATAATGATGTTATGCGTGTGTTTTTGTGCAGATAATCAATGGACTGCGTCGATTTGAGATCGAGTACCAAGGAGACCCAGAGCTTCAGCCCATCAGGAGCTATGAGAACCCTGTGCTCGTTCGACTGCTCTTCAGGATCGCCTCTCTGGTGAATGAGAGGGTAAGTCATAGGGCGGGGTTTAAAAAATCGATTCTGAATCAAATGATTCAGAATCGATTCATGAATCACAAAATCGAACTTTTATTTAATGAATGAATGAATAAATTAAGGTATGAATAGTTCATTCATTCATTCATTTTTGGAAATCAGTATCGATACCCAGCCCTAGTATTGATGTGTTGCATAACTTGGCAGTCATGTAATTAAGATTACAGCTAAAAAAAAAGTTTTAGTACGTTTTAGTAACACTAACCGAATCGATATTGAATCGAATCGAATCAAATCGAATTGAATCGTGATAATCGATTCTGAACCTTGTGAATCGGAATCGAATCGATTCTTGAAATTCGACTCGATACCCAGCCCTAGTAAGTCATGTGGTTTGATGATGTAATCCATATTTCAGTCCTATCTCTCTGTCCACTGATCTGAACCTCTATTCCACCCCCAGTTTGGGGGCCACATGGAGGCCCTCTGCTCCCGCCCCGACTTCCTGGGTCGTCTCGGCCGTCACTACCTGGCTAGCCCCGTCAACACGGCCGACGGGAGACGAAAGAGTCCGATGACGCGGAGAAGTCTGGAGCGGAACCATCGGCCGCGGCTAAGCATCCGCACGCTGGCCAGCTACAGAACCCTGCTGGGGCTTCTGCTGCTCTACCTGATGGGGGCGCTGCTCTCGTTCAACCCCCTTTCCAGCACTCTGCTCATCCTCTCTGGGAGCCTCCTCTATGGACTCTTCATGACGCTCTTTGGAGATAAACTGAAAACCCAATAGCAGGTCAATGAGGATTAACTGACAACCCAATAGCAGGTCAATGAGGATTAACTGAAAACCCAATAGCAGGTCAATGAAAGCAGATTATTTTGTGTTTTTTTGCATATTTTTGCAGTCTGTTGTATGATTTTAATCTTGTAAATAAATGCCATTGCATTGATGTTCAGATGGTATGCACAAAATATATTTTTTAAGTGAGGCAGTGACTGAAATTTGAAGGGCCAACTGTCCATCAAAATCAAATTATATTTAACAGTTTTCCATTACATATTGAAAGATGACAACCTCAAATGACACAATTCACAGTTGTAACCAACAAGCAGATTTCTCATTCCTCCTAAACTGATTAAAGAATTTAGCTGGTACACCTGTAGTGGAATGACTCTGGAGGCATAAACATAGGAAGTGTAGTGGATAATGTCTTATTAGGGTGCATGGAAACAGGAGGGGTAATGAAAGGCGGAAACCAAATCAAAGGAAATCATATTAAACTTATTTGTTTAAAATATCTCATGTTTATTCAACTCGGATGTTTCCGTCAGCCACCGGCGGACTGACGGGTTGCCTTAGCAACGTATGTGGGGTGCCGCCATGACACGTCACCAACTGAATACACTTCCAACGGTCAACTCGGTATATTTTAATTTAAAACTACATTCTGAGGTGAAAACATACATTTTCTGAGGTAAAATTCGCTGGTATGGTGACTTTTGAGAGTTGTGTGGCGTTTTAACCGAAAGGACTTGTTGCAGTCAGCTAACTTTTCCGTGTTGAGGGCAGCTAACTTTTAGCCTCAGCTAGCTAGCTAGCTACTAACGTCTATCTAACGTTAGCTAGCTAGCCTTAGCTTCAGCACCTGCCACTCATTAGCAATGTCCAGCAACGGCTTTCCACCTTTACGGAATTTACCCCACTGGTCCCGAGTGGGATGTCTGGACAAGCCTTGCGTCCCACGACCTTTACCTGTCAAACTGCCGGGTCCCCCCCTGACAGACGGGACAAGCAGAGACATGGATACCCGGGTCCCAAATACCCGGGTCCCAAATACCCGGGTCCCATCGCTCCAGAGGAACATTGAGTTTCTGCAGCAGCAGCACAAAGACATCCTTCAAAAGCTTCATGGGGAAATAGACGACCTCAAACGGGAAAATAAAGGTGAGGGAAAAGGGTTTTCTGTTGTCAGACAACTTTGTATAATCTTATTATATATATATTATATTCCTTATTATCTGAAATGTGTGTTTCCACTGCACTTATTTCCCATGTCTCTTATGCAGGGAGTTGTCTTAAACCCATGTGATTATGAATATGGTACTGCCACCTGTTGCATGCCACTTGCCATTGCTGTAGTTTAATTTACGGGTCCCTAAAATGGTTCAAATGTAGTTCAGAAAGAAGAATGAGGTATCACTGAAAAAATCATGCATTTTTCATATATGCACTTTTTCCCTGCCTTAATCTCATAAGAGGCTTGAGGATGAGACGGCGCTGACGGAAGTGACACTCTATATAGGGGTTGCATAGCAGCACGGGGTTATTGAATGGGGGGAATGAATGGGTGGTGAATGGATGCAGGGTCACTTTACAGGACGGACAGCAAGGCTTCTCCATGTCACCAGGGTCAGCGTCCCGCCACCCGCCAAGATCCATCAATCCATCCAAAGAGAATCACACGAGTCGTCTGTTCTCTCTGTGAGAGCTGAGGCACATCCATGCCCAGGTTGTTCGGCGATTAGAAGAGCTTAGAAGGGGGGTCAGGGAAGAATTTTTACAGCTCACTTATCTGACCCCCGGGTGATAGTTTTTTTGCTTCCCTCTGGAATATGTAGAGAGTGGGTCGTATGCCCACCTCCCTTGTTCTCTGTAAAGCGCATTGTGTTGCCTCTGGGTATGAAATGCGCTATACAAATAAAGCTTTGATTGATTTGATTGATAGAAGCAGCATTTGACCTTTCTTGCATTTCATGTTACAGAGCTGCAGTATAAACTGATTATGGAGCCACCGAAGGCTTGCCGGAAAGGTAGGCTTTGTTTTTCATGCTTATCCTTGACAAGGAAATCCTAATGGGGTTTGCAGACTTGATACTTGTGGTATCCTACAGTATGCATGTAGAAATTTGACTCATTTGTTCAATTTGAACTGACAAATGAAATTAAGCTCAACTCACTTCTTGGGTCTAACTTACTGATACAAGGTTGATCGTAAACTACAGTAATTTGTGACTTGCTTTCAACACAGCTGTTTGCCATGACAGAAATCAGCCATCCACATCATCATGTTGGGTTGTACAAGTGTGACCCTGTCTTTAGGAGCCAGTCACCGGGGCAGCAGGCCACCTACGCAGGGCAGTGAGGTCCAAACACAGAGAAGAGTCTACCTGGAGCAGGCTCTGCAGGACACACGGGACCACAGGTCTGGGTACACCTCTGACCCCCTAACCCTAACCACACCACAGGCCTGGGTACACCTCTGAACCCCCTAACCCGGCCCACAGGTCTGGGTACACCTCTGAACCCCCTAACCCGGCCCACGGGCCTGGGTACACCTCTGAACCCCCTAACCCGGCCCACGGGCCTGGGTACACCTCCGAACCCCCTAACCCTAACCCGGCCCACGGGCCTGGGTACACCTCTGAACCCCCTAACCCAGACCAGCAGTCAGAACACAGTCCCCGAGTGGCCTGTTCAAAACGTAATCGGAGAGAAATCGTTCGAGATAGCTGGAAGTCTGGATCGATCTGCGGACCGAAACCGAACGTGAACTCACAAGATCAGGATGGTTTCATGACGCTCTTATTCATTTCCTATTAAAACCATCCAGTCTGTCCCTCCCCTGCTGGCAGCAGCATCGAGGACTGCAGCGAGACCCCTGGACCCCCCAGGCAAGAGCACGAGTCAGCGTTGAGGGGGGGGCTCATCACCTCGCTGCAACCGCTGCGCATCCACAGCAGCCCCTCCCACCCCCCCCGCGCCCCCAGCCTGCACGAGTGTGAGGTCATCATCCGGCAGCTCTACAACGCCAACAGTCTGCAGTCTCAGGAGGTCAGAGTTCAATCCACACTCACATATATATACTATGGGAAAACTGTTTTCTCTAACTCTGTGGGGAATAGCTGTCTTAAAGTCGCACTGAAACGGACGTTTGAGATCATCTGACTTCCGTAGTTTGACGTATTTCCGACGCAAACAAGCTATGAGGATGGGACATGCGTTTAGAGGAATTTGATTGGAACATTGACAAGTGGACGGGTTTTAAGAACTTTAGACAGATTCGATAGAAGGATAGCGTTGATTGACGGGTGGATGTCGTGAGATTATCGGCCTAAAATCTAAGGTACCTGTTGTCGTCATTGCACGTGACCTACCGTTTTCCAGGAAGTAAGAAATTATATTCTTTGATATAAGATTACAACAAAAGTAGAATTTTGTATTTTTTGGGGTATACATCGTTGAATAGGTGAACACTATGACCAATTATGTGAACCAAAATGGGACAGAATGCTTTTTTCATTTCAGTGCGACTTTAAGTACGTCTTCCTAATAATGGTGTCATTGTGCCTTCTAGATTATAAGAGTTAAGGCTGTTCTCAGAGACATCGTATTCAACAAGATGATCACGCCAGAGAACTACATATTGACCAAGGCCTACCTGGCAGACGGCACAAGGTAGTCAGCATCCTATTCATGTTCAGTCAGAGCTGACCCCACATCAGTTGTTGAGCAGAAATGTATTTTTCATTTCCTTCCGTTAGGACCGAAGCGCAGCGGTTCCCCAAGTTAGCGCTTCAACCACTTCCTAAGAAAATGTAGGTGAATCCCTGCCTCTTGGCGTCTGTTAGTGTAAAGACCGACCTGTTCGTTCCAGTTAAGATGTCGTCCTCTACCTCCCTTCTCCAGGGCTGGTTCCCAGGCCGGGGGGGCAGAGAGGGTGCTGCTCCCAGCCCTCAAGCAGAGCCTGAGCTCCAGCATCGCCGAGAGGCAGAAGAGGACCCAGGCCGCCCAGAGGAGCCGGCGGCTGAGGAGGACGGTGCTCTGACAGCCAGACAACCACCCAAGAACCATCGCCTTTCCCAGAGGGATCAGGCTCCTTTCATGGCCATATAAAACCTCAACCACCACCAGCTGAATGTGAACCGTCATGTAATAATAATAAAGTATGTACACCATAAATGCATTTGCCGTGCCATTTTTCGTTTCCGAAACATTTTTCCGTGATTTATTTTATAAAAGAGACAGAATAAAACTGAAACGTATTTATTCATGATAACAAAAAGACAAGTTCCCTCGAGTTTATATACACACACTTCAAGGCTTTACACAGCAAAAAGTGTTAAGTTATGAGCTATACATTTCCTCAAAAAAAACATCCCCGCACCTCGGTCCATTTATGAAGCCCTTCTAATACAGTATCCACGTGGGTCAGTTCCCGTTCCAGCACGCCACTCCAGTTGTAGGGAAGGGCCAGTGCTCTGGGGAGAGGCCGCCCACTCCTACGTCCAGGTAGCACAGGTATGATGATGCGCCGGGGTGAGGCGTGTCGACGGATGAGTTTGGGGCGAAAGGTCGGCTCTTCTAAGCCGCAGAGAGACAGGCTTGTCGGACACTCTGCGCCCAGGTGTTGAGCAGGGCGGTCACCGAGTGCTTGTCTGGGAGCTGCAGTAGCTTGGAGGTCATGTTTTTGTGGACGTTCTGCAGGAAGGAGTTGGCCCCTGGACAGAAGAGACGAGACACGCCGTAAAATAACCTCGCCTATAGACCACAGAGCACCATTGTTATTTCGAGGAGCTTATTTTTCCTCTACGTTCAAAATAAACGAGCGCGTTGTGTTAAATCTGACGCAGCGTTTGTTTTGATTCAGAGTCCAGGGAGGGGCAGGGAGTCTTACCGTACTGCTGTCCGTCGTCAGCCCACTGGGGACTCTGGTCGGGGTAGTCTGCAGGGATGCTCAGCTGGAGGGGCGGCACGCTGGGAAGGTTCTTGTCATCTGGACGAGAGGAGAAGAAAAACACACTAAAGTGAGACCTTGATAATGTGGAGATCTACTACGGGAAGGTGTGTTGTCTCTGTTGTGCCATTTCCCACCCCCTTTACCCCCTTTACCCCCTCCACCTTGAGCTCACCCAGTTTACACCCTCCACCTTGAGCTCACCCAGTTTACACCCTCCACCTTGAGCTCACCCCCTTTACCCCCCTCCACCCTGAGCTCACCCAGTTTACACCCTCCACCCTGAGCTCACCCAGTTTACACCCTCCACCTTGAGCTCACCCAGTTTACACCCTCGACCTTGAGCTCACCCAGTTTACCCCCCTCCACCCTGAGCTCACCCAGTTTACACCCTCCACCTTGAGCTCACCCAGTTTACACCCTCCACCTTGAGCTCACCCAGTTTACACCCTCCACCCTGAGCTCACCCAGTTTACACCCTCCACCCTGAGCTCACCCAGTTTACACCCTCCACCTTGAGCTCACCCAGTTTACACCCTCCACCTCGAGCTCACCCAGTTTACACCCTCCACCTCGAGCTCACCCAGTTTACACCCTCCACCCTGAGCTCACCCAGTTTACACCCTCCACCCTGAGCTCACCCAGTTTACACCCTCCACCCCGAGCTCACCCAGTTTACACCCTCCACCCTGAGCTCACCCAGTTTACACCCTCCACCCTGAGCTCACCCAGTTTGCAGATGAGGTGAACGGTGCCGTTGTTGCTGCAGAAGGACGGGTCCAGGTTGACCAGGAACTTGGAGTTGAGGCGCGCCACCTCGCCCTGCAGGATGTTGGGGATGGTCTGCCGCTCGTCCTCCTCGTGTTTCCTCTTCCTCGCCGCGATGGTGGGGCCCCTGGGGAGAGGAGACGGGATCGAGAGAGATACTTTATTGATCATTTGGCATTTCGGCAGTTGAGGAGGGAGGGATATTTGGGACTATATACAGCACATCCATATGTAAATGAGGGATATAAGGGACTATATACAGTACATCCATATGTAAATGAGGGATATAAGGGACTATATACAGTACATCCATATGTAAATGAGGGATATAAGGGACTATATACAGTACATCCATATGTAAATGAGGGATATAAGGGACTATATACAGTACATCCATATGTAAAGTATGTATACAGGATGTTTACGTGTTTTATTTATGTAATAGTATACATGAAGCCATAATATTCATTTTGGGAAGAAGTCTCTTCATAGAAGAAGAAGAAAGTGGGTTTTAGTGCCGTTTCTTTAATCCCATTAAAACAAAGTGAAGTGGTTCGGCTGCGCTCACGTGATGGGCGGGCCATGGATGGCGGTCATGGCGGGGGCGAACGTTCGGTACAAGGAATGGTTGAAGACGGGCGAGCGGATGTTGGCCATGACGGCATCCAGCAGGGGCTGGCACAGGTACTGCTGCTTGGTGCAGGGCACGGGGGGAGGGGGCGGAGTCGGCTGGAACAGGAAGCAGAAGAAAAACCTTAAAACCAACTTCCCCGTCGCCACACCTCAACGTGCTGCCAAGCCGAGGAGCCAGAACCCAAGACTTGTATGAAGAACGTAACAATAAAGAAATCTTGAAACTGATCTTAGGGCATTGTATAAAACAGAGCACTTTCAAAATGTTAGAAAACATGAACTTAACTTAACTTACCACTGCCATATCATTCTTTAGTTTCTCCAGGGCGATCTCACACTTCTGTAAGGTCTTAAGTGGACACCTGGCGAGATCATTTAAAAAGAATTTACTTGTCTGGTGTCCCCATATGAATAATACAGGCTCAAGTACACACATAAGTAAACACACAGAATTCTTTGACCTTGTGTTGGGGTCAGTGAGGATGTTCAACAGACTCTTCATCTTGCTCAGGTCCTTCTTCCTGTCTGTTGGGGCGCAATAGAATTAAGTGAACGAAACCACACAATGGACTAGACACAACCGGTAGACAGGAAGTGGAAGTATGGACCGACGACGCACCCTCATTCTTGTCTATCTTGTTGATCATCCTGCGCAAGGGCTCGATGTACTTGGAGAGCTGCTTGAGTTTCTCCATGTACTGCTGATCCTCCAGCGACGTGGCTCCGGCCGGACTCATCACTGAGCTGGGGTTGCCTACAAATCGAATCAAACGCACTTATATAGCGCATCTCACAGACGAAGGCAACAGAATGTGCTTCGTCGAAAAAAGGGGGGGGAATATACATATATACTGATCCTACCCCGATTTCCCAGAGGGAAGCAAAAACTATTCCCCCATTTGAGACGGCATGTGATTATGAGCACCAGACAACAGCAAACGCACCTCACACACACATAAGATGGAAACCCAGCCGGTATGATACAGGCTGGTGTAGATGTGTTGCGTGGCGGAGGAGCTGACGGTACCTGGGGTGTTGAGGGGTCCGGGGGAGGGGACGCCGTAGTTCTGGGGGGTCCGAGCCGTGGCCGGGCTCTGGGAGGGCTGGGGGGACGGGCTGGGCTGGAAGCCCCCGGGAGAAGGGGTCGGACCCGAGCTGAGATCACAGAACACGCGGGGGTCATCTCCAACGGTAACAGTAAGGTCAGGTTGTGTCCGGTCAATCACACAACACGGCAGAGTGGAAAAGCTGAGTGGTTGGTGGCGCTGCTCACCTGACGGAGTTGGGCTGGGAGCTGGCGGGCTGGGGCGAGGGCTGCGGAGGGGGGGGCATGGACTGGGGCGTCGGCACCTGCACCGGGGACGGCGAGGACATCATGGGGTGCTGCTGAACCTGGGGAGGCGTGGAGAGAAGCGAGAGGAGGGGGGGCTCAGACGAGGGTCAACCAAACGTCGGGAGACCCCCCAGGGGTGTGGGCGGGTTCGCCACCGGTTTGGGAGCGGTGCGTCACGTGACCGCCGACCTGAAGAAGCAGGAAAACCCGTCACAAATATCTCTCGGCCTTCACGCCAACCAGGGCTGGAGTACCTACTGAGGAAGATGGAAAGACGAGAGGGACTTGAATACTTACCCGAACAGTGAATACAGGCCAGTCTCCCCAAAACCTCGCTGCAAGTCGTTAAACCAAAAGATTGCAGGTAAAATTCCTCTATACTATCGACTAATAGACTGCATTCATCTATTCAGAGGATGAAAAATGACTTCATCTACGAGATCAAGAGAGGGGGACTGAGGTGGGTGGAGAGGGTGAAGGCAAATGTTTTCTAGGGGGCGTGGAAGGGGGGTGGGGTGGGGGTTACGGCCATAGGGACGGTCACGGTCAGGGGCTTGAGGTCAGGTTCGGGGGGGGGGGGGCAGACTGGTGACTCTACCCTGGCGTAAATACCTGTGGCATTTGCTGTCCTCCCATGGCAGCGGGGTTTGGAGGTATGGCGGGGTTCGGGGCGGCGCGCGGCAACCGGGGCTGAATTTGCATCCCTGGACGCATCATCATCTTTGGGAGGAGGACAGAGGGGGGGGACAACAGACATGTCACAAAGCAAAAACAAAGAAACGCAGCGTGTCAGCGGAGGTGAGGTCCATGCACTACAGCTCGCGCGCACACACACACACACACACACACACACACACACACACACACACACACACCACACACACACACACACACAACGAGCATTAGCACATGTACCAAGGCGCTCTATCGCATGGCATATTATAAACACACACATGCACACACAGTCGTCTGTGAGAGACGGCGGCCAGGCAGTGTTCGCCAAGCGTGTGACCCCTGTCTCTGGGGGTCGAAGGGCATGGAAACAAATGGTTGCTATGACAACGGCGATGCCGAGGCCTGCCACGGGGAAAGGGAGCATGCTGCCGATGGGACCTGTAGGCGATACGTATCGCCCTATCGACTAGGCGCTTGTTGCATCTGCAGAAACGGTTTAGGAATTGCGCAGTCCAATGGTGGTTGGTTAGTGATGAAGTCCTTTTCCTTTTGCATGTGACAGCAGTGCAGCTGAGTGGAGAGGGTTGTGCATGGAGGGAGGAGCAGGCATGCAGCTGCAACATTCATTGCATGGACACACATGCATGGGAGGGGGGGGCAAGACATTCTGCAGTCTTCCTGAGTTAGAGAGGCATCGTTGATGAGAGGAATCGCATGTCTCAGTTGGGCGTCCATAGCTTTGAGGGTAAAATGATGTCGTTCTATTCTGATTGGGAGGGGAGGTCACATGGGGTGAGCAGAGGGGAGGTGGAGCTTGTGAACTGTGGTTTGATAGAGTGTTAAGGGGTCAGGGAGTGTTGAGGTGGATGGTTTGATAGAGTTAAGGGGTCAGGGAGTGTTGAGGTGGATGGTTTTATAGAGTTAAGGGGTCAGGGAGTGTTGAGGTGGGTGGTTTTATAGTGTTAAGGGGTCAGGGAGTGTTGAGGTGGATGGTTTGATAGAGTTAAGGGGTCAGGGAGTGTTGAGGTGGATGGTTTTATAGTGTTAAGGGGTCAGGGAGTGTTGAGGTGGATGGTTTTATAGAGTTAAGGGGTCAGGGAGTGTTGAGGTGGATGGTTTGATAGAGAGTTAAGGGGTCAGGGAGTGTTGAGGTGGATGGTTTGATAGAGTTAAGGGGTCAGGGAGTGTTGAGGTGGATGGTTTGATAGAGAGTTAAGGGGTCAGGGAGTGTTGAGGTGGATGGTTTGATAGAGAGTTAAGGGTTCAGGGAGTGTTGAGGTGGATGGTTTTATAGAGTTAAGGGGTCAGGGAGTGTTGAGGTGGATGGTTTGATAGAGTTAAGGGGTCAGGGAGTGTTGAGGTGGATGGTTTTATAGTGTTAAGGGGTCAGGGAGTGTTGAGGTGGATGGTTTTATAGAGTTAAGGGGTCAGGGAGTGTTGAGGTGGATGGTTTTATAGAGTTAAGGGGTCAGGGAGTGTTGAGGTGGATGGTTTTATAGAGTTAAGGGGTCAGGGAGTGTTGAGGTGGATGGTTTTATAGAGTTAAGGGGTCAGGGAGTGTTGAGGTGGATGGTTTTAGAGAGTTAAGGGGTCAGGGAGTGTTGAGGTGGATGGTTTTATAGAGTTAAGGGGTCAGGGAGTGTTGAGGTGGATGGTTTTATAGAGTTAAGGGGTCAGGGAGTGTTGAGGTGGATGGTTTTATAGAGTTAAGGGGTCAGGGAGTGTTGAGGTGGATGGTTTGATAGAGAGTTAAGGGGTCAGGGAGTGTTGAGGTGGATGGTTTTATAGAGTTAAGGGGTCAGGGAGTGTTGAGGTGGATGGTTTGATAGAGAGTTAAGGGGTCAGGGAGTGTTGAGGTGGATGGTTTGATAGAGAGTTAAGGGTTCAGGGAGTGTTGAGGTGGATGGTTTTATAGAGTTAAGGGGTCAGGGAGTGTTGAGGTGGATGGTTTGATAGAGTGTTAAGGGGTCGGGGAGTGTTGAGGTGGATGGTTTTATAGTGTTAAGGGGTCAGGGAGTGTTGAGGTGGATGGTTTTATAGTGTTAAGGGGTCAGGGAGTGTTGAGGTGGATGGTTTTATAGAGTTAAGGGGTCAGGGAGTGTTGAGGTGGATGGTTTTATAGAGTTAAGGGGTCAGGGAGTGTTGAGGTGGATGGTTTTATAGTGTTAAGGGGTCAGGGAGTGTTGAGGTGGATGGTTTTATAGTGTTAAGGGGTCAGGGAGTGTTGAGGTGGATGGTTTTATAGAGTTAAGGGGTCAGGGAGTGTTGAGGTGGATGGTTTTAGAGAGTTAAGGGGTCAGGGAGTGTTGAGGTGGATGGTTTTAGAGAGTTAAGGGGTCAGGGAGTGTTGAGGTGGATGGTTTTATAGAGAGTTAAGGGGTCAGGGAGTGTTGAGGTGGATGGTTTTATAGAGTTAAGGGGTCAGGGAGTGTTGAGGTGGATGGTTTGATAGAGAGTTAAGGGGTCAGGGAGTGTTGAGGTGGATGGTTTTATAGTGTTAAGGGGTCAG
Organism: Borostomias antarcticus; assembly: GCF_949987555.1. Taxonomy (NCBI): domain Eukaryota; kingdom Metazoa; phylum Chordata; class Actinopteri; order Stomiiformes; family Stomiidae; genus Borostomias; species Borostomias antarcticus. The sequence goes on along the minus strand of NC_140263.1, from coordinate 5,448,633 downwards.
GGAGTGTTGAGGTGGATGGTTTTATAGAGTTAAGGGGTCAGGGAGTGTTGAGGTGGATGGTTTGATAGAGTTAAGAGGTCAGGGAGTGTTGAGGTGGATGGTTTTATAGTGTTAAGGGGTCAGGGAGTGTTGAGGTGGATGGTTTGATAGAGTTAAGGGGTCAGGGAGTGTTGAGGTGGATGGTTTTATAGAGTTAAGGGGTCAGGGAGTGTTGAGGTGGATGGTTTGATAGAGAGTTAAGGGGTCAGGGAGTGTTGAGGTGGATGGTTTTATAGAGTTAAGGGGTCAGGGAGTGTTGAGGTGGATGGTTTTATAGAGAGTTAAGGGGTCAGGGAGTGTTGAGGTGGATGGTTTTATAGAGAGTTAAGGGGTCAGGGAGTGTTGAGGTGGATGGTTTTATAGAGTTAAGGGGTCAGGGAGTGTTGAGGTGGATGGTTTTATAGAGTGTTAAGGGGTCGGGGAGTGTTGAGGTGGATGGTTTTATAGAGTTAAGGGGTCAGGGAGTGTTGAGGTGGATGGTTTTATAGAGTTAAGGGGTCAGGGAGTGTTGAGGTGGATGGTTTGATAGAGAGTTAAGGGGTCAGGGAGTGTTGAGGTGGATGGTTTTATAGTGTTAAGGGGTCAGGGAGTGTTGAGGTGGATGGTTTTATAGAGTTAAGGGGTCAGGGAGTGTTGAGGTGGATGGTTTGATAGAGTTAAGAGGTCAGGGAGTGTTGAGGTGGATGGTTTTATAGTGTTAAGGGGTCAGGGAGTGTTGAGGTGGATGGTTTGATAGAGTTAAGGGGTCAGGGAGTGTTGAGGTGGATGGTTTTATAGTGTTAAGGGGTCAGGGAGTGTTGAGGTGGATGGTTTGATAGAGTTAAGGGTTCAGGGAGTGTTGAGGTGGATGGTTTGATAGAGTTAAGAGGTCAGGGAGTGTTGAGGTGGATGGTTTTATAGTGTTAAGGGGTCAGGGAGTGTTGAGGTGGATGGTTTGATAGAGTTAAGGGGTCAGGGAGTGTTGAGGTGGATGGTTTTATAGTGTTAAGGGGTCAGGGAGTGTTGAGGTGGATGGTTTTATAGAGTTAAGGGGTCGGGGAGTGTTGAGGTGAATCCAGGTGAATCCAGGTTCTCTCTCGGGCTGAAGCAATAGACAAGGTCTAGACATAGCAGGCTTGTACCGAGCATCGGGAGGATATCAAGGCGGCGTACCGGTAACCTGTTAACAGAAGACAATCTAAACCCATCCACCGTCACGCCGAAGCATCAATGCAATGCTCAAAAATTACACACGCTGGGTCCTATTAAGTGAAGTTAGGAAAACAACATAGACACTATATGGTGTATTTGCATCATTGAGGCTGATCTGAAAACATGTGATCAACACAAGGCTTAGTTAACCCTGGCAGTCTACCACCCCCCCACCCCCTCCCCCCTCACCCCCTCCAACCCCCTCACCCCCTCCCTCACCTCCTCCCCACCCCTCCCTCACATCCTCACCAACACACGCTTGCAGTGATCTCTTACCTGGCCAGGGACTGCTGCGGCTGCAGCGAGCTGCGCCTGGGCTGCTGCTTGCTGGGCCTGCTGGGCTTGTTGGGCTGCTTGCTGGGCCTGCTGCTGCTGCTGCTGTTGCAATGCTCTAGCCTGGACACACACACACACACACGACGTACACAGACATACGGGGACACACACACACACGACGTACACAGACACACGGGGACATACACACATAGCACGTAAGGGTACACATAGGGAAGGAAGGAAGCAAGCAAGAGGGGGTGAGCGCAGCGATTCACGTAATATTTGAGTCCGGAGAGAGACGACTGTAGCGGAGGTAAGTTTGATTCAAACTCTAATATTACAGACTGTTATCGTTCAGCACGTTTGCTTCCCTGACCGCCCCCCTCTGCTTTACCTGCAGGGCTTGGAGCTTGAGCTGCTGCTGCTGCTGACTGAGCGAGCCGATGGGCACGTGCTGGGCCGGGGGCATCTGGCCTGGCAGGGACGGGGGCACCATGCCCTGCTGCTGCTGCTGCTGCTGCTGCTGTGGGTGGGGGGGCAGCTGGCCTGCCTGGGGTTGAGCCTGGGCCTGGACCTGCTGCTGTGGGTGGGGGGGCAGCTGGCCTGCCTGGGGTTGAGACTGGACCTGAACCTGCTGCTGTTGGACCATGTGCTGGATGGACTGGGCCTGCGCTTGAGCTTGGGCTTGAGCTTGGGCTTGAGCTTGGGCTTGGGCTTGAGCTTGGGCTTGGGCCTGGGCCTGGGCGTGCTGCTGTTGGAGCTGTTGGAGTTGGACGATCTGCTGCTGTTGCTGGAGCCTTGATGGGTGCATCTGGAGAGAGAAAGAGAGAAAGAGAGAGAATTAGTAAGTCACACTGACTACGCAGGCTGCTACACCTCTCAACTATGTTAGTTTCATTATTTTACACAAAATTCAACCGTTCCATTATTCTCTGCAAGCCTTTTCCTTCTCCACATCCTCTACCTGGTTCTGCTGTTGCTGGTTCTGAGCCGCCGCCTGCTGCTGCTGCTGCTGCTGGAGCTGCTGGTTCTGGTGGTGCTGTTGGATCTGCTGCAGCTTCAGCTGCTGCTGCACCTGGAACTGCTGCTGCATGGCGTTCTGCTGCTGCTGAATGGCGTTCTGCTGCTGCTGCATGGCCGACTGCTGTTGCTGCTGCTGCTGCTGCTGTACCTGGAACTGCTGGAACTGGATGGACTGCTGCTGCGCTTGCTGCTGCGCTGCCTGCTGGGCCTGCTGCTGCGCCTGCTGCTGGGCTTGCTGCTGGGCCATCTGCTGGGCCATCTGCTGCATCTGCCCTGGACCTCCTGCTACAGGGGCGGATGTGGACACAAGAGGGACACATCGTGCAGCTGAGAGCACAGGGGGACACTGGAGGAAAAGCTAGTGTGTGTGCGATTGATTTGACACACAAGCGCATCATTCGGCTGATCGTTTCAAACGGATCCAAAGTGTCAGCCGTTGCACAGCCCGGTAAGAAATTGCGTCCGTGCGCGAATGAAAACAATGACATTATGCTATGTTAACTCGGGGAAATGTATTCCCTTCAAGGAGACACACTCACTAGCTTGAGGATTTCCAGCCACCCCTGCCATGGCATGCTGGCCCATCTGCAGCTGCCCCATGGCCCCCATGCCACCCATGGGCGCCACAGCTGGGCGAGGCCCCATGCCGATGCCACCCGGACCCCCTCCAACCCCTGTCAGGTTAGTCAGGGCATTCATGGGATCTGGCAAAAAGCACACAACAAACACAGCTAAATGTGCATGCGGAAAACATGACACTTAGTATTATTCTCATCGCTAGTGATGCGCCAATATATCAGCCGTCCATCAGTATCTGAACCCCAAACAACTCCTTACCTGGACCTCCCTGTGCCTTCTTATCTGTAAAACAAGAGCACTATCCATTACTAACACAAATTAGCAGGGCAGTCGTCCAGAGGCACACATACAGTCATATGCATAAGACAGAGAGATACTTACGAATGTCCCTGAAGTGTATGATCAACCTTGCCACCAGCGACAAATATTCTTCCTGTTCAGGGATTAAAAATAAACTGATGTGACTACTAGATGTTGAGTGATATAATTACTCTATAATTACTATTTCTGATTGACAATAACAATGGAATAATGGAAACCCCTCTGCACAGTGTCATGATAGATTAACGCTACTCCAAGAGTTGACAGGCATTTAACTCACTCTCGATTTGGCTTTGACGTAAACATGGTTCTCCATATCATTGCTGGACTTAGTGTGTGCAGTCCCAGCCTTCCTCATAGCCTCCTCTCTGAAAAGGATAACATTAAATAGTATTATTAGTTGTGATATTACCTCTATTTTTTATTATTATTAGGTGGGCTAGCTAATAGTGATATTATTGATATTCCCACTATTTCTTTCTTTCTTATTATTATTCTCCCCAATTTTTTGGCCCTTAACTACTTCGTCATACTTTGTGCTAGAATGCAATATTCTCATTAATCTGTAATTTAATGTTTATTGTATAATAGATATGTATCCTGTGTGTTATGTATTGTATCATATCTCTCATATTAGTCTTCCACTAGAGTATACAAAATAAACTCCTAGCAGAAAATGAATGACTTTGAATTAGAATTGATATTTAATAGCCATAATAGCAAATGGTTTAGATAGTAATTAGTGATCAAAACCATTTCTAGTGTCAAGTTAAAGCCATGGGAGAAATCTGGATAATGACTTAGTCAAGCATATAACCTTGTACAGTGCATCTCTCCCTATTCTATAGGGTAAATGTCTACTGTACCTTGTCCCTGTCTTCAAAATCAATACAAATCAATCAATCAATCAATAGCTTGTTAGCCTTGTTAGCATGCTAGGCTAACTGTTAGCTAGTAATCACCTCCGTCACTACTAGCAGCTAGCTAGCAACTAGGTTAGCTTGCAGGGTAGCTAAAGCTAGCTAATGCTATCCAAACCATAAACCCAAATACATTAAGCATAGTTAACTAAGTTATAACTTTAATATATTACTTGATACTACCTAGCTGCATCAGACTAGCATAATAGAAGCTAGTATTGTTAGCATCCTAGCTAAAGCCAGCTAGCTTCCTAGCTAGCAGCAAGCTAATCACTAGCCACAGCAAGCTAACAGCTAACTGGATCATTAGAGAGGAAAAGCAAAATGTCTTCTCACATTTGGGCCACGACTTTCTGTCTGAAAGCGGGGCTCCTCCAGTCACTGTCTGGTCCTGGGACCTCCATGGCAGACATCTTTACACAGCCACAGCGGAAGCCTGGCTAACCTAACTAGCAGACTAGCAGGCTGGGAATGGACCCCATGACGAACACACAAAAACCCAGCTGGACTTCCGGGTTACTGCTGGTGGCTGGGCGTCATTTTTTTACCCCACCAACTTCTGCCATAACCACGCCCCCGCGAGTTTTCATTGGACAACCGTAACCCTAACCCTAACCCTAACCCTGACCCTAACCCTAACCCTAACCCTAACCCTAACCCTAACCCTAACCCTAACCCTATCCCTAACCCCTAACCCTAACCCTATCCCTAACCCTAACCCGCGTAGAACCCAATGTTATTGGCACGAAGTAGGCCATGATTGGCATGACCTGCTATGATCAAGACTTGCTATTTCAGTGTTTTGAGTTTTTGACTTACTGTATGATTTCAACTTTCACATACACCAATGTTTGCCATGTCTATGATGTTATTAGCCTCTCTTACTCTGAAAATGTAATTTAATGTTATTTATTGCTCTATAAATGTTCTTAGCCGGTAGACAAACATACTCCAGGAGCTTGCTGGATAGCCTTGTTGAGAGGGGTCAGGGAAGAATTTTTACAGCTCACTTATCTGGCCCCCGGGTGATTACTGTTTTTTTGCTTCCCTCTGGAATATGTAGAGGTGGGTCGTATGCCCACCTCCCTTGTTCTCTGTAAAGCGCATTGTGTTGCCTCTGGGTATGAAATGCGCTATATAAATAAAGCTTTGATTGATTGATTGAACTGAAATCCTATCCTCACATTACAGTATCTGCAATACAAATATAATTGTATTTAGATCAGTGTAGTGTTCAGCATGTCGACTTCAGTGACATCAGCCCATAGACGAGCTATTTTCAGACTCCTGACCTCAGCTAATTTCTGTGGAAATAAGTTCTAAATTAAGCTTCATGGTTGTTTCCATTAAAGGAGTAGTAAAGGGAAAATGCATGTTTAGCCCTGTTTTAAGGTTACTTATGATCATATACAATGGCTCAGATCAAAACGTTGACAAAACTAGCACTTTTGAGAAAGTCTGATAATTGCTCTACCGCCGTTTTGGTCATACAATGGATGTGGGTGGGCACCTTGAAAAATCATTCAAAAAACATGTTAAGCTCTCAATATATAATACATATGTATACTTACTGCATGTATGAAGGCCTAGCCTACATAGGTTTTGCACTTAAACTCACCTACTTTTGACTGTGCTTCCAGGGGAGTCTAAATGGGCCATTCTGACCCACTTGTCAGCAGCTGATACATATTGCTAAATATTGGCTTTCTAAATAGCCTATCTTGAAATTATACAACTTTGTTGAAATTATGTTTATTGGGAGTACTGTCAGAGACGAATACAAATGCAACATATTCTTAGGCTACATACTGTAGCCTATATATATCAATCAATCAATCAATCCATCCATCAATCAATCAATCAAAGCTTTATTTGTATAGCGCATTTCATACCCAGAGGCAACACAATGCACTTTACAGAGAACAAGGGAGGTGGGCATACGACCCAGCCCTACATATTCCAGAGGGAAGCAAAAAAAACAGTAATATATAAGCAGATTTCTTTCCTACACTCTTTAAGTCTGAGAGAAAAAAATCTCCTGCTTGTTTTCCTCCAGTTTGTTGCACCAGTGAACTATTCAGGGATGTGGGAATTGGCAGACATGTGTGCAAATCTATTAACATTCAGACGGTGTTGCATGATGACAGCATATCAGTGCCAGCTGAAGCGTCGTGAGAAATGGTCTCTGAAAACTCTTCAATTTCCAGAGTGGAAATCTGTGTTTTTCAGTGTGGCCTTTTTATCTTTTATTTCTATCCATCCACAAGGTGAGGTTGACCTACACAACGTGTTCAAGACGCAGCTAAATCTCACCATGCCTCCGTTCGTTTGTATTATTGTAATTGGGTTGCAATGCCCCATGCATTCAAATGCAGCCTGTCCCTTTCAGGCTAGGTCCTTCTGTGCTGGGTGTGTGGGGGCCATGTTGATGTTTCAGGCCAGGCCCCTCTGTGCTGAGTGTGTGGGGGGGGGGCCATGTTGATGTGTCACACTTCTGTGCCAGATGACACTTCACAGGAGTTTAAATAGGGAGGAAGTTGAGGATCAACAGGAATTAAAAATGGGGAAATATATTGGTGGTTTCATCTATGCATGCGGGCAGACTAACCATCTAGGATACAGTACAAATGTTCACTTGTAGAACCCTTGACAGCATCTTTACATCCAGGATTCCTCTATTAATATTCCTTCCATTCCAATTGATAATTGACTAAATTAACCGACCAGAAGATGAGTTTTGATACGTAGGCCTATATAAATGTATCATTACATTACATTACATTACATTACAGTCATTTAGCAGACGCTTTCATCCAAAGCGACTAACAATAATTGCATTTAACGTAGGAAGAGCCAATGTACTACTACTTGCCAGAACTCACAAGTGCATCTTCTCTCTAAAACAAGTGACTAAGAGCATAATCTAGTGCTGAAGGCAAAGTGCAAGAATCACAATCTAAAGTACAGTGCAATATAATATAATAAGTGCTTAGGTGCTTAGGTGGGAGGATTATTATCATTATTATTGTATATAAAAATACAAAAAACATATAGTACACATAGTCCGAAAAAGAGTATGCCTGCTCCCTACATCATTTGACTATTCATTGCCAGGTCCTGCTGTCCCCCGCGCAGGCGCAGACTGGCCTGGGCGGGGTGCGTGCGCAGTCACCAGAGGCGTCAATGACGTGCTGATGGACTGGGCGCGCGCAGCCCCGCCCTCCGGCCGCCATCTTTCGGTCTGGGACTCGAACCCCGTCGGGCTAAAGGACCGGAGCTGATCATGAACAAGGGGAATAACACTTCTAGCTCTAGTTAACCTACTTCTACACGCCTCGATAATAGAAATACACGCCAGGAAGTGTAAAGTGTGAATCTGTAAACGCACGCATGGGAGGCGAGTCTCTCTTCTGTGAATTCATTTGGTCTGAAGACGTGTTGCGGTCCGCCATTTTTGTTCCTGCCTCAAAAGTGTGCCTGGACTCAAGAAAAGGAGATTTAAATCACATTTTTCCGGCTCTTGCTTACATTAACGACCCAGAAGATACAAAGTATCGCGGGACACCAGAGAATGACTGTTTGCAACATTGTATCGACATGGAGATTCGTTTGATCCAGTAGAGAGGAAACCTTTTCCGTTCTCAGCCCACTGACAGACTAGAGAGAGATAGTTTGGTTCAAGTGAACGCTTCATGGTTTCTTTCTTTCAGAAGAGGGAACTAAAAGAGGAACCTTCGACCATAGCCTGATCAGTCAGTCTTACTAGACGTGTGAAGCTCCTAGTTTGGACACCGAGTTCAGGCATTTCTCATTGACTGAAAGGAAGAAGCACATAATGGTTGAAAGTTGGCTCCAGCTAGTCCCAGCCTGTCTGTGAAACCAGGTTACGAGTCTGTTGGATGTGGCTGATGCCTGCAGGCTTGGGTAGAAACACACTCTAGATTCTATTGGATTCTATTGGATTCTATTGGATTCTATTGGGTAGAACATTCTAGAGCCTGGGGTCCTTGGATCTTCACATTCAACCTGTACAATCACATTGGTGTTTAATTATCAAGCAGCAACATTCACTGAAAGCTAGCTTTTGTTTTAATTTATTGTTGGCGATAGTGTATTTGTGTTTTCTCGTTCAATTGTTAATTTATTTCCGATCAAATATGTCATCTGCACGGTTCGATTCATCAGACCGGTCCAGTTGGTATTTCGGACCCGTGTCACGCCAAGAGGCCCAGAATCGATTACAGGGACAGAGGCATGGCATGTTTCTGGTTCGAGACTCCTCCACCTGCCCTGGCGACTACGTGCTGTCAGTGTCAGAGAATTCCAAAGTGTCCCATTATATCATCAACTCTTTGCCGAGTAAGAGGTTCAAGATTGGGGACCAAGAGTTCGAGCACCTACCCGCTCTTTTGGAGTTCTACAAGATCCACTACCTGGACACGACGACACTGATAGAACCTGCCCCCAGGTAAGGTGTTCTCAAGAGAACTCAAGAGGTCTCAAGACCTAGAACTATTATTTCCCTTCTCAAGAGAACATTCTCACTCTCCAAATTGAAAGAATTGAGTCTTTACAAAAACAAAAACAAAAAAAAACATATCTGCTCAATTTTGACACAAAGCCAAGTTCAAGCCATATCTAATATGTGTTTTATTTATTTTTTATTTTTTGGGGGGCGGGTAAAAAAGACACCTGAAGGTTTACAGTACATGCTCAAGGGGGTGTGGCTCTATTATGGAAATTGTTAATATTCACTATTTTGAGAGATTCATTTATACAGTATTTTCATCTGACTACTTAGTTGTTTATTGTCTTGGAGTGGTTTGCCATTTGACATTTTAATGTCCTTTAATTTGAATAGGAAACCCTTTTATTAAGCCTAACCAGCCCCCCCACATCATCATCATACTCTCTGGATCTCCCCCCAGGTATCCAAACACAGCGATAGGCACGGGCTCCATTCAGACGCTGGGCGGCGCGGACGAGAACCTGGAGTACGTGCGGACTCTGTACGATTTCACCGGCAGCGACGCGGAGGACCTCCCCTTTAAGAAGGGCGAGATCCTGATCATCCTGGACAAGCCCGAGGAGCAGTGGTGGAGCGCCAAGAGCAAGGAGGGCCGCGTGGGCATGATCCCCGTGCCCTACGTGGAGAAGCTGGTGCGGCCCTCGCCCCACCCCGGCCAGCCCGCCCACGGCTCGCGCAACTCCAACAGCTACGGCATCCCGGAGCCGGCGCACGCCTACGCCCAGCCCCAGACCCCCTCGCCCCTGCCCCCGGGCACCCCCGGGGCGGTCATCAACCCCCTGCCCTCCATGCTGAACGGGCCCGTCATGGCCAAGGCCATCCAGAAACGAGTGCCCTGTGCCTATGACAAGACGGCCCTGGCTCTAGAGGTAGGGTACAGCAGACCAAAGCACCTCTCCGTCTCCTGGTCTGGCGTTCTGAACGGACGCCTATTGGTCTATCCAGGCTATATTGAAGTTATGATTGCATTACAATGGGCGTACTGTACTAATATACCTTCTGTCAGATATTCTAGATGCTTGTTGATGTCAGGGTACCTAAAGATGGGCTATAGCCTCCTTCTCACCCTGTCTTCCAGTCCTCTCTCGTCTCATCTCTTCCTCCCTCCCTCTCTCCTCCCCTGGCCAGCGCTATAGATTCCATCAATCAGTCTGTTGATTTTCTAAAGAGGAAGTGCAAAGTAGTCAGCTTTCTTGCGGTGTAGAAATGCTGAGTAATCAGAGACGGATGAGTCTTAGCTCTGGACTCATCTCTGCCGTTTGTTCAGCTCATCCCAGAGATCAGCTGTGACATAGAGACATGGTCCTGAGATAACTCATTCATCAAAGAGGAATGAGTGTGTGTGTCATATCTGTTTGTTCTCACGGTGTCCACAGCTGACAACTGTGAGCCTCATTCAGATTCCTATTCCATTAGGAAATGTGCCTTACATAAACCACAACAGTGCCATAATACCTGGGATTAATAGTCTCAGAGAAACCTGGGATTAACAGTCTCAGAGAAACCTGGGATTAATAGTCTCAGAGAAACCTGGGATTAACAGTCTCAGAGAAACCTGGGATTATTAGTCTCAGAGAAACCTGGGATTATTAGTCTCAGAGAAACCTGGGATTAACAGTCTCAGAGAAACCTGGGATTAACAATCCAAGAGAAACCCTGGATTAACAGTCTCCCAGAAACCCAGCAGTTTACTAGAGAAAAAATGGATGCTGTGGAAGCCCCCCCTGTTGGATTGACCCCAATCTGATTGAATACAGGAAACTTCTGGGGATGGTTTGTATGGGAAGGTCTCAGCCTCATACCTTTGTTTTGGGTCGTACCCACCGACAGTCATTTCATCCGAGGACGAGTCATACAGGCCTCGGAGTTTGTTGCTGAGCAATAAACATCCGTCTGCCGTTTCCTGTTGTGATGAATGTACAGAGGGTGATGGCAGATGCATTTCGATTGGGCAAGAGATTACATTAAGTGAGAGAGAGAGAGAGAGAGAGAGAGAGAGAGAGAGAGAGAGACGCAGTCAACCACCCTTTATCTTCTTCCTGATCGTTGAGCATCTGTGTGTTTCCACCATGGTTGTTGGTAGTTAATGGGGCTGAGTGGGACTTCCCCCTCACGCTGCACACTTAACCTCCTCATCCGCCCACTCCCCACGCCTGACTAAGCGTGGAGGAGAAGTGGGCTACTGGACCTGACCTTTCCACACCTTTTTGGGCTCCGTCAAGGTCAACTTCAAGCAGCAGCAGTTTTTTTAATGCCTGGCCTTTTTGCAATGTTTGCAATTTACTGTATCTGTGTACGTTTTCACAGAATAGGATACAGTACTATCAGTGACTAGCACTTCTAAGAAGGTTGATGTTACACATGCCTTATGTAATGTGTCTAGTTTGAACCCCATCATGACTTAATGACTCAAGAGGCATTTAAGACTTTAACTTTTGACTCGAACTTATTCTCCCCCTCTTATTCTCTCCCTCCCCCTCACACACACACACACACACACACACACACAGGCACGGTCCGCCACACTGCTGCTATCTCCGGCGCTATATCTGGCTCTCTCAGACTAGGTCATGGCCTACAGCAGAAACCTCTTTTTTAGTGGACTTATTTTCGGCCTTATTTCCTCAGGAAGCTCAAGTTCAAAGTCGCTGTTTTTATGATGCAGCAGAGTCGGACGGCGCATTGCAACATTCACTCTTGAAACAGGAACCCTTTTATTTAGGCTGAATCAGGTGTTTGGCTATTGACATATGCTCTAGACTATAAAGCTACTACTCCTTTTTCTTATAGTATTATACCGTTACCACGCAATAGGATTCTCTGATTGGTTGTTTGTGTGATTATAGACCTCCCTCACCTATGGCATCAGTCTATAATTGGAATAATTAGTCAAGGGTGAGATTATATATATTTATATATAAATAATGTTTATGACACTGCATTTTCAAAAATTAAAGGCAGGCTTTTTTGTGAATGTGAAAGAACCATAGGATAGGGAAGAGTATTATTAGTGCAGTTTCATTATAGACAGGAAATGATTCCTAAATGCAAGTGCAGTGTCATTATAGACGGCAGATGATTCCTACATGTCGTTGAAACCAGATGTTGCTCTGATCACCGATATCTCTACTACAAGATGGAGGATGAGTCTGTCCTCCAGCAGAAGGCTTTATTCATTTCACGATTATGACAACAACAATGCCATCATCTCACTTGTAATCCCTGAGCCCATGTGGTCCAGGTCCTCACAGAGGGGGGTCAAACACAATGTCACAAAGCAATTCAATTTCAGGATTATGTTTGATAGATATCTAGTTATTCACTCTTCTATGAGGATGAGGGACAACTCCTGATGATGTCTGCCTCCTCTGTTTCCGCAGGTTGGTGACATCGTGAAGGTGACCCGGATGAACATCAGCGGGCAGTGGGAGGGCGAGGTGAACGGCCGGAGGGGGCTTTTCCCCTTCACCCACGTCAAAATCATGGACCCCCAGAACCCAGACGAAAACGAATGACCTGGGCAGCCGACCCTCGCCCTCTCACCCACACCCGACCCCGCTGGCTGTCTCCACCCCCCGCCTGCCGGTGTCACCATGGTTACGCGCTTGCCTGCTTTGGGGGCGGCGCCATGGCGCTCGCCGTATCGTCACGCCAACCACCGCGCGCGCGGCTTCCTGACTGTTTACAGATTCCAGACTCTTAACTAACCCCCCCCTCTCACGCCCCTCCCTCTCGTGGTTACAGGCTGGTCAGGGTTTCTGCCTTTATGGCCTTTTATTTCAACATGTGTCCGGGGTGTGCGTGCGTGTGTGTGCGCGCGTGTGTGTGCGCCAGGTGACCCACCATACCATCTCTCACCCGGCCATCTTTTGTTGTTTTTAACCTTTTTGTTATATTTGAATACTTGGGGATTTGGAGAGCTTGTTTTGTATTTAGCGTTGCGGACATGAGGAGGGTTCTACGGATGTGAGGAGGGTTCTACGGATATGAGGAGGGTTCTACGGATGTGAGGAGGGTTCTACGGATGTGAGGAGGGTTCTACGAAAGAGATTATGTGTTGGGAATGTTCCACAGCCCCGAGGAGGACAGTGAGGATACAGCCCTAACCCTTACCTGCTATTCCTCCAAACAATCCTTCACTGTTGTACCTTGACCTAGGGCCACACACACAGCGGCTGGGTGTGGAGAGTGATTGGTGTTAAGTGTGTGAGTGCATGTGTGGAGATCCGAGTGTTGACTGACGCAACCAGGCTGGGACAGGGGGTCGGGTCAGAGGAGGGCGGAGGAGAGGGCCCAGGGGAAGAGCCAACATGGATCCCAGCTCACGGACTTCCCTCTAGGCCCAGTGACATAGACCTAGTCCACACTTTATTCTTCTCATCCCAACACAACGTGAATGGTCCTATGTAATTGCATCTCTCAGTCATTTTATTTGTGCCATGAATTTAGGAGTGCTGGTTAGGTTTTCATCCCAGTGTAAATGTGTGGCGGACTGTGACCAGGCTATTGCTAACGTTGTTTGAAAGAGGGTTTGTTCTGTATGGGGCTGAGGGCTCTGTGTCGTGACGGCGCGTCGTGCATCCCAGCTGTCAGGAGAGAGGGTTCAGGCGGCAGACAATGACTCCCCACCAACACTTTATTCACCAGGAAATGCAACTCTAGCACAAGCAATCCTCCCACTGGACTCTCCCTGTGTTCAGTTAGCATTTCAGCTACTCTCCCTGTGTTCAGTTAGCATTTCAGCTACTCTCCCTGTGTTCAGTTAGCATTTCAGCTACTCTCCCTGTGTTCAGTTAGCATTTCAGCTGGACTCTCCGTGTTCAGTTAGCATTTCAGATGGACTCCCTGTGTTGAGTTAGCATTTCAGCTACTCTCCCTGTGTTCAGTTAGCATTTCAGATGGACTCCCTGTGTTCAGTTAGCATTTCAGATGGATTCTCCCTGTGTTCAGTTAGCATTTCAGATGGATTCTCCCTGTGTTCAGTTAGCATTTCAGATGGACTCTCCCTGTGTTCAGTTAGCATTTCAGATGGATTCTCCCTGTGTTCAGTTAGCATTTCAGCTACTCTCCCTGTGTTCAGTTAGCATTTCAGATGGATTCTCCCTGTGTTCAGTTAGCATTTCAGCTACTCTCCCTGTGTTCAGTTAGCATTTCAGATGGATTCTCCCTGTGTTCAGTTAGCATTTCAGATGGACTCTCCCTGTGTTCAGTTAGCATTTCAGCTACTCTCCCCGTGTTCAGTTAGCATTTCAGCTACTCTCCCCGTGTTCAGTTAGCATTTCAGATGGACTCTCCCCGTGTTCAGTTAGCATTTCAGATGGACTCTCCCTGTGTTCAGTTAGCATTTCAGCTACTCTCCCTGTGTTCAGTTAGCATTTCAGCTACTCTCCCTGTGTTCAGTTGGCATTTCAGATGGACTCCCTGTGTTCAGTTAGCATTTCAGCTACTCTCCCCGTGTTCAGTTAGCATTTCAGCTAGACTCCCTGTGTTCAGTTAGCATTTCAGATGGACTCTCCCTGTGTTCAGTTAGCATTTCAGCTAGACTCCCTGTGTTCAGTTAGCATTTCAGCTACTCTCCCTGTGTTCAGTTAGCATTACAGATGGACTCTCCCTGTGTTCAGTTAGCATTTCAGATGGACTCTCCCTGTGTTCAGTTAGCATTTCAGATGGACTCTCCCTGTGTTCAGTTAGCATTTCAGATGGACTCCCTGTGTTCAGTTAGCATTTCAGCTACTCTCCCTGTGTTCAGTTAGCATTTCAGCTAGACTCCCTGTGTTCAGTTAGCATCTCAGCTACTCTCCCCGTGTTCAGTTAGCATTTCAGATGGACTCTCTCTGTGTTCAGTTAGCATTTCAGATGGACTCCCTGTGTTCAGTTAGCATTTCAGCTACTCTCCCTGTGTTCAGTTAGCATTTCAGCTACTCTCCCCGTGTTCAGTTAGCATTTCAGCTACTCTCCCTGTGTTCAGTTAGCATTTCATCTCTACTCTCCCACCCAGGGCCTGTTCAGGACCAAAGCGAGGGCACAGTAGTGTTGAGTTGTGGTTCCAGATCTCTGGTCCAGAGAGTTTAGACAGGATGTTCTGCTAGAACCCTTCTGTAGAGGAGAGAACCCACTGGTTCTTGAGTGCACCCCCCTCAATCCTCCCCGAGATTCACCACCTTTCCGTCGTGTCCCAACTGTAATCTGTTTTCTTTTCTAGTCAGCTGTTCAATGTGGAGCATTTCATGTTTGTTTCAATAAACTGTTGTAAAAAAAAAAAACAAGAAAAAAAACACAAAAAAACAACTTAGACCGAAGGTGACTTTTTGAAAAGGGAAAAATGCCTGCTGGTGGCCTCTGTGCATGACCTCTTGACCTGGGGGTTGTACTTCCAGGTCAAATGCTGCTTTGTGTCATATCTAATTTCCTTATTAAAAATAAATTTGACTTTTTTTTTTAAATACGCCATCTGTGGAATCAATCCATTCAATTCTACCTTGGTTTAATATTGTCATTTTAAACTCACTGATTAAGCAATACACCAATTTTCTTTAAGATGGAAATTTGAGTTTTCAACATGCTTCCGGTTTGGTTTCGTAAAGGCATTAACAGTATTACTGAGCTTTTTCTCCTCATGTTTTAGAAATCCTGTGTTGTCTTCTTAATTCAGAATGAAAAACTGTGCCTTTTATTTTCTTATACCATTTGCATATGGTAATGTCCCATGGTTAACACCCGTGACCCTATGACCCTTTATGTACAGAACAAGTAAATAAAATTTACGTCTACTTCTTTAAGTTGTTCTGCCTGTTTCTGTCCCACACCGCCCGTATGGGAGGTGGGCGAGGTGAGGATGATGAGGAGGGTGGGCGAGGTGAGGATGAGGAGGAGGGTGGGCGAGGTGAGGATGAGGAGGAGGGTGGGCGAGGTGAGGATGAGGAGGAGGGTGGGCGAGGTGAGGATGATGAGGAGGGTGGGCGAGGTGAGGAGGAGGAGGAGGGTGGGCGAGGTGAGGATGAGGAGGAGGGTGGGCGAGGTGAGGATGATGAGGAGGGTGGGCGAGGTGAGGATGAGGAGGAGGGTGGGCGAGGTGAGGATGAGGAGGGGGGTGGGCGAGGTGAGGATGATGAGGAGGGTGGGCGAGGTGAGGATGAGGAGGAGGGTGGGCGAGGTGAGGATGAGGAGGAGGGTGGGCGAGGTGAGGATGAGGGTGGGCGAGGTGAGGATGAGGAGGGGGGTGGGCGAGGTGAGGAGGAGGAGGAGGGTGGGCGAGGTGAGGATGAGGAGGTGGGTGGGAGAGGTGAGGATGAGGAGGAGGGTGGGTGAGGATGAGGAGGAGGGTGGGCGAGGTGAGGATGAGGAGGAGGAGGGTGGGCGAGGTGAGGATGAGGAGGAGGAGGGTGGGCGAGGTGAGGATGAGGAGGAGGGTGGGCGAGGTGAGGATGAGGAGGAGGAGGAGGGTGGGCGAGGTGAGGATGAGGAGGAGGGTGGGCGAGGTGAGGATGAGGAGGAGGATGAGGAGGAGGGTGGGCGAGGTGAGGAGGAGGAGGAGGATGAGGAGGAGGAGGGTGGATGAGGTAAGGATGAGGATGAGGAGGAGGCTGTATCTGGAGCAAGGGAACCGTTGCTCTGTCTCCGTTTCTAATTCCTACCAGTTCCAGTTTAGATTGCGGGTTCCCAGGAGAAACCAAGCAATTAATGCATCTTAATGAAGAGCTAAGAAAAGACAGCCGGCTCTTCTCTGACCTAGAGAGAGAGAAACTTTCAAGGGCGAAGTTGCAGCTCCATCCTCTCATATCTCTTTTAGTCTTGATATAGAATGATCAGCAGTTTCCACCACGGTCTTGAGGTATATACGAAAAATTATTAAATATTGTTGTTATTATTGTTTTTATTATTATTAATAATAATATTCTTGTCCATTCTCCGTCAGATATAGTCACTTTTTTGTTCTCAACATATGAGGTAGAACGTGTTTTAAGGTGTAACAAAACCGTATGACTGAATTGTACTACTACCAGTATCCGAATTATACTCTTTTCTAAATAGTTCTCACACATAGTTCTTAAAGTGGGTGGCGGAGGGATATTTCCACTGCCCTGCCCTAGGCCGACATTAACACTGCGCATGCGCGATACACAGATACCAGTGGTGTGATGGAGGGATGACTCCTGCGTTGTCGGCGATATAAATATGACCAATTACATAACTGTCTCTGGGCCCCAAGACCCCATCTGGCTCTGAAAAGAATGGCACTGTTCCAGATTTAACATCTGCATACACACAAACATGTCACTTCCGCTGGAAAGACTGGAAAAAGTGTCACTTCCGTTGGTATCATCATCATCACAGTATATTAAACGCACAGATTACAAAGTAAGTGATCTTAATGAACCACAAGAGGGCACTGTCTGGCCCTGGTGAGTGCTGTGTTCAATGCCGTGGCCATGCATTATGTTGCTATGATCCTCACCATCTTTCAGTAGGTGTGTGTGTGTGTGTGTGTGTGTGTGTATGTGTGTGTGTGTGTGTGTGTTATCTATTCTATATCAAGAATAGCTGGACATCCCAGAGCCTCTTAGAGCTGTATTTATATATTATAGCTGTATATTTTCACAAAGGGTAAACCGTGTTTTATCTAGGATTCCATTCATACTGTAGCATACATCATACTATCATATTGGTACCATTATTACATCATTTGAACATTTTAAACAATAACTGCTCTGTGCATGTCAGTTGACCTTTAATGGCTCAACATACACAGAGACACACACACACACACACACACACATCTTCTCACAGGCATACACTAGCAGCTCACAGCAACCTGAGGGCAGTTCGTATGGAGCGTCATCCCCAGTGGGACATGGTTCAGTGGGCTTTCCAGGCGACGTGACGAGGACACCAGCTCGGCCCGGGAGCAGCACAGGGCCACAGGTCCAGGAAGCAGGCAACCCCGCGAGGCCAATCGCTCAAACGAGCTCCAACAGGTTTCAATTATCCACAGGATCCTCCTACAGTCAGAGCTCTTGACCTATCAGAACTCTGATCGATCGTAGACTTTTATTTTGCACTGACATTTTTTTCAACCTGAAAGTCAACAACCCGTGCTTCTGTTCCCGTTTGGGAGACCGCCACTCTGTTACACAGAGGTAGCCGCCGCCGTGGTCCGAGTCACGCTACCATTGTCCAAAGTCGTGGTTCACCAACCAGGAGAACGGGTTTGGACGCTGGCTCCACTCTACCGTGTTGCCGTGGTGATAGCCGTGTTGGTGGCCGTCGTGTTCGGCGGTGGTCAGCGGGTGATGGTGGTGGGGGAAGGGGTGTCCAGCTGCTCCGGTGTCCGCCCACTGACCCAATGTCTGGTCAGTGGTGTGGTGCCCGTAGAGGGGGTGTCGGTATCCCATGATGCCAGGGCTGGGTTTGGACGGCATGCTGATGCTGACGGTGACTCTGTAGTTCTGGCCCGGCATGGCCTGGGTAGCGTGGCGGTTCTGGCCCGGCATGGCCTGGTTAGCGGGCCGGTTCTGGCCCAGCATGGCCTGGGTAGCGGGGAGGTTCTGGCCCGGCATGGCCTGGGTAGAGGGGCGGTTCTGGCCCAGCATGGCCTGGGTAGCGGGCCGGTTCTGGCCCGGCATGGCCTGGGTAGCGGGGCGGTTCTGGCCCGGCATGGCCTGGGTAGCGGGGCGGTTCTGGCCCGGCATGGCCTGGGTAGCGGGCCGGTTCTGGCCCAGCATGGCCTGGGTAGCGTGGCGGTTCTGGCCCGGCATGGCCTGGGTAGCGTGGCGGTTCTGGGGACACCCCATCTCCCTGGCCAACTCTGGCCTAGTGACGTAGTACCCAGGGACGGTGGCCACATCCTGACCACCTTCCCAGTCACCCACAGAGGAGGGAGAGGGTAGTCTATACCCTACAGATCTGAGAGGAAGAAGACATATTAGGGTTATAGATTCATCTAATGTGTATATGAGGCCTCCACTCAATTATTATAGTGTCTATAGGGACAGTTCTGAGGCACAGTTGCTATTTACATAAAGATGTCTTATTTTTATGTTAGTTCCTACAGTAGGGGTACAGGTTATTAGTTCCTACAGTAGGGGTACAGGTTAGTTCCTACAGTAGGGGTACAGGTGGTTAGTTCCTACAGTAGGGGTACAGGTTGTTAGTTCCTACAGTAGGGGTACAGGTTGTTAGTTCCTACAGTAGGGGTATAGGTTGTTAGTTCCTATAGTAGGGGTACAGGTTGTTAGTTCCTATAGTATGGGTACAGGTTGTTAGCCAGGCTCTATCATTCACTACTGTGTCTGTGCACTTTTAGTGTGTGTGTGTGTGTGTGTGTGTGTTCCTGTGTACTTGCATGTGTGTGCAGAAGCTATCCCTCATCTACCTGTATGGCTGGTGGATGGATGCAGGCACCATCTGTTCCTCGCTGCCGTAGTCCTGAGCGTGGATGTCCAGAGGGTCTGTGTGTGCGGTCTGAGGAAGGTCCTGGTCCACTGCCCATGGAGAGTCGTAGTACCCCTTAGCAGACCCCTCCTCCGGGGGCTCCAGGCTCAGACGGTCCTGTCCTGGTTCATAGTCATGAAAGGTCCTCTGGAGATCTGTGATGGGAGCAATCAATCATCATCAACATGACACCAAATCTGTAGGGTGGCATTTTCTGTATGTTTTTTTGTATATTTTGAGGCCGGATTGCGAACCAGGTGTGTTGTTTACCTGGAGGACTGTTGTCTAACCAGGTGAGATGTTTACCTGCAGGACTGTTGTCTAACCAGGTGTGTTGTTTACCTGGAGGACTGTTGTCTAACCAGGTGTGTTGTTTACCTGGAGGACTGTTGTCTAACCAGGTGTGTTGTTTACCTGGAGGACTGTTGTCTAACCAGGTGAGATGTGTACCTGGAGGACTGTTGTCTAACCAGGTGTGTTGTTTACCTGGAGGACTGTTGTCTAACCAGGTGTGTTGTTTACCTGGAGGACTGTTGTCTAACCAGGTGTGTTGTTTACCTGGAGGACTGTTGTCTAACCAGGTGTGTTGTTTACCTGGAGGACTGTTGTACGCGGCGTCTCTGTCAGCTTTGGCTTTTTTTGCTGCGTTCTTGGGGCTCTTTCTGGTTCCACACCTGAAACACAAACATTCTCAGTGGCTACGACATTTTATGTGCACATGTGTAACAGAGCCGAATTCGTTCTGTCCGAGTGAAATTATTTGAGGTAGTCTTCTTCTATGGTGGTGGCGGTCTCTTTGAAGCTTCAAAGCACCGCCGCCACCACAGAAGAAGACTACCTCGGAAAAATAATTTCACTCGGACAGAACGCGTCTAAATAAGTTATTTAATGGTAGAGCCGAGGCTTCAAAACCCAGCATTTGTTTAAATAGACCCTTTTGCTTAGGTAAATGAAGTCTCATGTTTATCTGCAGCTAAAAAAATTATGCGATATTTAAATACTTTTTTCATTGCATTTTATGACTCTTCCAAATCTCACTCATAATAGACCAAATGTCTAAGTGCTCACCTCTTGATCTGGGTATGAGAGCCTTCTTCTCTGAACCCTTTAGCAAAGGGATTGTGGTCAATCTTCAGTCTAATGATCTGCAAGCAGGTATAGAGAGGAATTAGACATGTAAACACACGTGTCTGTTTACTCTGTACAGTATGTGAGTGTGGTTCGTCTGTCTGCCGGCACACGGACGGACCTTGGTGTTCTGGTAGGACGTGACGGCGGTGAAGGAGGTCTCAGGGAAGGAGAAGCTCTGGGGGTTCCCCCAGCCGGACATGAAGGCGCGGTCCGCCTGGAGAACGTGGAACCGTGGGTAGTAGCGATGCATGGAAGACAGGATGATCTGAGGAACGGGAGAGATTCACATAGAGGGAGCTGAACACTGCTGGACTGAACACTACACCTCGGTCCTGAGATGTGATGTCATAGTGAGGTCAGTCCTGAGATGTGATGTCATAGTGAGGTCAGTCCTGAGATGTGATGTCATAGTGAGGTCAGTCCTGAGATGTGATGTCATAGAGAGGTCAGTCCTGAGATGTGATGTCATAGTGAGGTCAGTCCTGAGATGTGATGTCATAGTGAGGTCATAGTGAGGTCAGTCCTGAGATGTGATGTCATAGTGAGGTCAGTCCTGAGATGTGATGTCATAGTGAGGTCAGTCCTGAGATGTGATGTCATAGTGAGGTCCGTCCTGAGATGTGATGTCATAGTGAGGTCAGTCCTGAGATGTGATGTCATAGTGAGGTCATGTCTGGTGAACATATCCCGCGTCCATGAACACATCATTCAGCAGAGCGCTGTCCTGTGTAGGAGGAGGCGGGGCTAGCGGTCTCTTACGTGGCCGTGCTGGTCCAGGGTGTGGTTGGTGAGCTTGATCTTGAGGAAGGACACGGACTGCTTCATCCAGTGGCTCCCTGGGGCAGGTGAGTCGGGGTGTGTGTACGTCCTACTGGGGGGCTGGGGGTCGGCCTTACCCACCTCCCAGCGCTCACCGCTCCACTACGGAGACAGAGGGGGGAGACAGAAGAGGGTGTGAAGGTGTGAAGCCACGGGGCTGTTGGTGAAACCTCAGGACGAGCCTGAACACGCCGGTCTCAACATGAACACTCTTGTCCTGTTCTCAAGCACATGGGCGGTATGGATCAGTTAAGAGGCAAACTGAAGTGGTGAACTGTATATGTACTGCAGCCTTTTGGATGTAGTAAATACATCAACCTATAATTTAATTGATTATAACAGTAGGAAATGGGGAATTGATAAGGAGCCGTGCTGTAATTTAACATCTAACAGATAAATGTGTTACGCTCCTGCAGATTCCTGCTCTACAACATCAGGAGGATTCACCCTTTCCTCACTGATAAAACGGTGTAGCAACAGTGCCTCATCCAGGCCCTGGTCATCTCCCGCCTGGACTACTGCAACTCCCCCCTCGCTGGGGCCCCGGCGTCGGCCCTTAAACCCCTGGAACTTGTCCAGAAAGCTACCGCTCGCCTGGTGTTCAACCACCCCAAGTTCTCCCACACAACTTCCCTTCTCCGTTCTCTACCCTGGCTCCCTGTAGCGGCTCGCATCCAGTTTAAAACTCTGGCGCTAACCTACAGGGCAATGAAAGGAACAGCCCCTTCCTACCTCCAGGGGGGGGACATATAATGGACTAAATGTCCAATTACTGATTTCTCCAACGGGTATCAGAACTAGCTGTTAAAGTTGATTGGATGGGCTAAACTGGAGTGATAGCAGATCTAGATCTCGCTCTAACGGGCATCAGAAGTAGGACAGTAGAACATGTTACTGATATGCACATTACATAACATTACATTACAGTCATTTAGCAGACGCTTTTATCCAAAGCACACATACAAGTAAGACTTAAGAACCCATAGTTAGCAGAGTTCCATGTCTTTCCAGAGATTTCTTTTCTCTCTCCCAGTACATGCAGCAGGGGAGGGCCCGTGTGTGTATAGATGGAGGGCTGATTGCTCCCCATTCACCTGTATTAGGGGGTGGGGGGGGTGTGTGGGGGGTGTGTGTGTGTGTGTGTGTGGGGGGGGGGGGGGTGGAGGAGAGATGCTAATTGATGGGCCTCCAGCCGAGGGTAGAAAAACAGGAAGTGATAACGGCCTTTGATATGCAGCGGCCATGGTGATTGGTGTAGGCGACGGCGGGCAGAAGAGCGTCTGGGTGCTGGCTTTGCTTATCTTTCAACTCCCTCTGAAGAAATACCTCAAACAAGCCTTCTGTATTCCAGCATAAACACATTTCACTGTACACTGTACTAGCATGAAGATGCATGTGACGAACTTGATATATTTTCCTTAATAGGACATATTCCAAAAATATGTTTTGATAATATGACCTGTATTGTGGATTTTTCTTACCTTGTATCTGAAGTTGTCCACGGGAACCATCTCTACCATGATGACATATTTAGCGTAGGGTTGGAGTCCAGACAGACTGATGTTGCAGTGAGGGAACATCCTCCTGAGGAATACACACACACACACACACACACACACACACACACACACACACACACACACACACACACACACACACACACACACACACACACACACACACAGTGGAATCAATCTCTGGAAAGTTCTGAGTGCTAGACTACTATTATTGACAAGTATCATCACAACAGCCGTTAGCATGCATGCTAGTGAATGATGACGACCCTTTGACCTTACCGGCCATGTTTGGTGATGATCATCTCTGTCCCCACGCTGTTGAAGGACTTCCAGAGGTCAGAGTTCTCCAGGGTCATCCTGATGTGGCCTGGGTGATAGGGGTCTGTTTCGGGGGGAGACCAGGTCACGCTGCAGCTGGCCAGCGGGTCTAGATGAAAAGCGAGATAGGATGAATGGATGAATAACTGCTGTTACTGTAACAAGACAACATGCCACAGACATCTCAACCACGCCACAGACATCTCAACCATGCCACAGACATCTCAACCATGCCACAGACATCTCAACCATGCCACAGACATCTCAACCATGCCACAGACATCTCAACCACGCTACAGACATCTCAACCACGCCACAGACATCTCAACCATGCCACAGACATCTCAACCATACCACAGACATCTCAACCACGCCACAGACATCTCAACAATGCCACAGACATCTCAACCATGCCACGGACATCTCAACCATGCCACAGACATCTCAACCATGGCACGGACATCTCAACCATGCCACAGACATCTCAACCATGCCACAGACATCTCAACCATGGCACGGACATCTCAACCATGCCACAGACGTCTCAACCATGGCACAGACATCTCAACCATGGCACAGACATCTCAACCATGCCACAGACATCTCAACCACGCCAGACATCTCAACCATGCCAGAGACATCTCAATCATGCCACAGACATCTCAATCATGCCACAGACATCTCATCCATGCCACAGACATCTCAACCATGGCACAGACATCTCAACCACGCCACAGACATCTCAATCATGCCACAGACATCTCAATCATGCCACAGACATCTCATCCATGCCACAGACATCTCAACCATGGCACAGACATCTCAACCATGCCACAGACATCTCAACCACGCCACAGACATCTCAACCATGCCACAGACATCTCAACCACGCCACAGACATCTCAACCATGCCACAGACATCTCAACCATGCCACAGACATCTCAACCACGCCACAGACATCTCAACCATGCCACAGACAGCATTCTTCACTTTGTTTAAGATAAATTAAGATAGTGTTTCTTAGACAGATAAAGTAGTAGTGTTTGCTGCTAAACCACACAAGCTGCAAATCCATGTATGACTGAACCCAAACAAAGGAAGATGAAGTCATGCTTACCAGAGATATTCTGCATCTCTCTGTGCTGCATGATGATTTAGAAACAGATTACAGACAACGAGAGTGCTGTTGTTCAATATTCTAGTGCTTGAGTCTAATTACTAAGGAGTCATTAGGTGCTGTTGGGTTGTTGGTACTAGTCTGGGTACTGGAGTGATTCCTCTGGGCTTGAACTCTCTCTCTTCTTCATATATCCATCAGCCATGATTTGGATTGGTCATGCTCAGAAAGGGAGGGGCCTGTGGGGTCAAAGTGGGTGTGGCTAGGTCAGAACGGCATGGGTGACCATGAGTCTGGTGTTGAACCTTTGAAGACGCTGAGCCATGGGGGGTCTCTGTGAGACAGGCTACGGTATCTTTGTCCCACCGAATCACTGCAGACGAGCTTCAGACATGGTTGGTAACATGAATCAGAGTGTATTCTCCCAGAAAGCAAGCGGATCTGGGCCATATACAGGCCAGATCTGGCCCTTGTGGTTTAGTTCCGGCCCATATATGGCCCAGATCCGCTTGCTATCCGGGCTCTTATTAAAACGCATGAATCAGAGTGTATTCTCTTATTAAAACACATTCTTTAACAGTCTGCTCATAGCAGCTCCGATGTCTGTAGGTCCTCTTGGTCTAAATGACCGACAGGTTTGTCCATTTTGTCTCCAACTCAAAATACTGATTGAATGAAAAGCAGGAGCGGTCTGGGGACATACGGTGTGGTCCCTCGCGATGCCTGTTCTTGTGTATTGGACTGGGGGGTGGGGGGTGGGGGGGGTCTGGCCTTGACAATGGGAGGCAGTGCTGGTTAATCTTATGAGGCCATTGGGGCTCACCCCCTGCAGACTGGGAGGAGAGGGGCTTGTGATGGGGAAGGGGGGGCTTGTGATGGGGATGGGACAGACACGTAGCAGGGGGGGGGGGCGTAGCAGCCTAGATGGGCTGGGGGGGGGTCTTGGAGAGTGGACGGATGCCCCAGGCCAGGGCTGTGATTTGTAAAGTCCCCTCCACACAGGCTGCTCTGACCCCAGGCGGGCATGTCTGGGCCTAATCACCCTCCCAAGCAGAGACCCGTTCACATGCTAAACAGCCGTGGAGAGCAGTGATGGACGGACGTTCACACGGACCCAGAACAGCCTCTGACCTGCGTTCCTCTCACCACAGTCGGGTCTGTAAGTCCCGCTGTGGTCATGTCTACTCTTTGAAGTTCACACTGCAGCCAAATGAAAGACATAGAACCAACCCTGACCATTCAACACTGAGGTTTTCACACATTCAGACCAAATTAATAAAACATGATCACACTGATTGGCGAATTCTATTGCTTTGTTCCCATTGTATACTAAACTCCCAGGAGAGAGGATGAGAGTGAGGCTTGTAGTTAGGAAGCTATTGTTTAAGTGTTTATGGGGATAGAGGCATGAGTGAAGAATACATGACTCACATTCTATATGTGTAGTCTAAAAGTCATTCCTGCAAGGATGCATCATAGTTGTGTTTATGTGTTTGAGTGAGAGATAGTTGACATGTTTTTCTCTCTCTATCTCTCTATCTACGATGAGGACATGTAGAGACACCAACTGTGTAAATCAACCTGTCTAGAATTTTCTTTGTGCCTTGGGGCAGGATCTTTGCAACCAGAAGGTATGAGACATACTTTTTGCGATGTAAACATTTTCTGCAGTTAACATTCTACGATCTATCTGTTGTTATAATTGATTAGTCCTATAGCAAACATCAAACGGTAACATTACATAAAGAAGAAAGTGAAGATACTGTTTATTTTGATATTTACAGTGTCAAACTGGGAATAGTCTCGCATAGCCAGACCTATCTCCACACTTTGTTTATGTTGTTCCACCGATCAGGCAGGTCAGGCACCAGTGTGTCCAAGAGTTAGTAAGTAAGTAAGTAAGTAAGTAAGTAAGTAAGTAAGTAAGTAAGTTGTATTTATATAGCGCCTTTCACAGCACGAATGCACAAAGCGTTTTACAATACAAATAGTAGTAGGCTCTGGATGATAAAGTAGTCTGTGGTGAAGGTGGTAATAATGTCCAGGTGGAGGTGTTGTGTTCTAATAGAGGAGGCTATGTTACGTGCTGCCTCTAGGTGGCGCTGTGGACCTGTAGATTGCACTGTGTAACGGATGTTGATGGAGAATGACAGAAAAAGAAAGAAAAGAAACTTTACGCTCGTTTGGTGCTTCATTAGGCTACTAATACTAAATACTAAACTAATACTAAGACAGGGTTAGGGTTTTTATTGCAAAGTCCGGGAGAACCTACATTGTTTTTTGAAACATGTTTGAAAACTAGGCCGCATGTGAGCTCATGTTAAACGGCTTGCTGTCTTCATACAACTCAGGCTCATGAATTGAATCATGATAAGAACAGTTAAGATAAGGTTAAGACTTAACACAGATGATTAAAAGTCTTAAGTACACGAGGTAAATGTTTTCACCTTACTGAGCGTTGTTGAGATAACGTTGCAGTGTCTAATTGTTCCACTAGAGGGCGCTCTAACCATTTCTACATTGTAGGTTGGGCTGGTCTGATGGGTGAGTCATCAGAAGTGTGTCCTTGGGACATTACTGCAGTACATGTGATAACAACACCCTTTCAAATGAACCCTGGCCATCCTGGTCTGGGATCAGTGCTTTCACTGGTGTGCAGAAGCTCAGGGTCACGACTGTCTTGATGGTTTCATTGGTTAGAGTTTAATAGATGAAGCTTATAACGTGATAGAAGAGCAATCAGCTGACAGCCACTTAGATCGTGATAGATTCTAGTTACTCAAATGTGAAACTTTATTTTGATAATCTGCTGGCATAGCAGTAGGCACTATCATTTGTGCACACACACACACACCCTTCCCCCTCACCCTGCACCAGTCTGTTGGTCACCGGACAGAGACTGTGATTGAGCTGTTGCTATAGTGTGTGTGACCATGGCCTAACCCTGACCCTAACCCTGACCCTAACCCTGACCCTAACCCTAACCCTGACCCTAACGCTGTAAGGCTGCTGTGCTCCGTCCTGAGGAGAGGGAAAGGGAGGGACCCAATCAGACCAGTTGTTTCTGCACCATGGGAGCAGTGCCAAACCAAACCCACTGACCCCCGTCTCTCTCTCTCTCTCTCTCTCTCTCTCTCTCTATGCCATCAGGAATAAAATGACACAGCACACCACGCTGAAACCTGAAACACCAACGGGAGGAAGAGCAGGTAAGAGGAAACAGGAGGATGATAAATCTGTGATGAGTGGAAAGATGAGAGGAAGACAGGATCAGGGGGGAAGAGGAGAGGGACATCTGAAACAGTCGTACACAAAATGGTGGTTTCTTTATTGGTTGTGTGAGAGTGGTGGTGCCCTCAACACAGGGCTCATTCAATGCCAGATAGGCTGCGCTTCTCCACGGTTGGGTGTGGGGGTGAGGCAGACTATAGTGAGTGAGTGTTGGGGTGAGTGGAGGTGAGGCAGGGTGTAGTGAGTGTTGGGGTGAGGGGGTGAGGCAGGTTGAGGTGAGTGTTGGGGTGAGGGGGTGAGGCAGGGTGTAGTGAGTGTTGGGGTGAGGGGGTGAGGCAGGGTGTAGTGAGTGTTGGGGTGAGGGGGTGAGGCAGGGTGTAGTGAGTGTTGGGGTGAGGGGGTGAGGCAGGGTGTAGTGAGTGTTGGGGTGAGGGGGTGAGGCAGGGTGTAGTGAGTGTTGGGGTGAGGGGGTGAGGCAGGGTGTAGTAAGTGTTGGGGTTGGGGTGAGGGGGTGAGGCAGGGTGTAGTGAGTGTTGGGGTGAGGGGGTGAGGCAGGGTGTAGTGAGTGTTGGGGTTGGGGTGAGGGGGTGAGGCAGGGTGTAGTGAGTGTTGGGGTGAGGGGGTGAGGCAGGGTGTAGTGAGTGAGTGTTGGGGTGAGGGGGTGAGGCAGGGTGTAGTGAGTGTTGGGGTGAGGGGGTGAGGCAGGGTGTAGTGAGTGTTGGGGTGAGGGGGTGAGGCAGGGTGTAGTGAGTGTTGGGGTGAGGGGGTGAGGCAGGGTGTAGTGAGTGTTGGGGTGAGGGGGTGAGGCAGGGTGTAGTGAGTGAGTGTTGGGGTGAGGGGGTGAGGCAGGGTGTAGTGAGTGAGTGTTGGGGTGAGGGGGTGAGGCAGGGTGTAGTGAGTGTTGGGGTGAGGGGGTGAGGCAGGGTGTAGTGAGTGTTGGGGTGAGGGGGTGAGGCAGGGTGTAGTGAGTGTTGGGGTGAGGGGGTGAGGCAGGGTGTAGTGAGTGTTGGGGTGAGGGGGTGAGGCAGGGTGTAGTGAGTGTTGGGGTGAGGGGGTGAGGCAGGGTGTAGTGAGTGAGTGTTGGGATGAGGGGGTGAGGGGGTGAGGCAGGGTGTAGTGAGTGTTGGGGTGAGGGGGTGAGGGGGTGAGGCAGGGTGTAGTGAGTGTTGGGGTGAGGGGGTGAGGCAGGGTGTAGTGAGTGTTAGGGTGAGGGGGTGAGGCAGGTTGAGGTGAGTGTTGGGGTGAGGGGATGAGGCAGGGTGTAGTGAGTGAGTGTTGGGGTGAGGGGGTGAGGCAGGGTGTAGTGAGTGAGTGTTGGGGTGAGGGGGTGAGGCAGGCTATAGCGCCACCTGTGAAAGACTGACAGAACAGTCAACCCATATCTGGATCGTGTGACTCTATCGTTCCGGTAGTCTCTCTCCAATGGGAGCCATTGTCCCATGATGGAATGGACTGCTGGTGAGGGGGGATGGAGAGATGGATGAAGGTACACAGGGGTAAGGAGGAGGGGGCAGTCTCTTTCTCTCCATCTCGTCTCGGTGCCTCTGGAAACAGCCTCACTTCTTGGCCTTTCCCTGGGCGGCCACCGCCTCCATAGCCTTCCGCACCGTCTCCTCATCACCCAGGAACTGCATGGGTTTGACCGGCTTCAGGTCCTCGTCCAGCTCGTACACGATGGGGATGCCCGTGGGGAGGTTCAACTCCATGATGGCGGCGTCGGACATATCTGGGTGGACAGACAGAGGGATGAAGAACAGGTTCAAATTCAGCTAACAGCGGCCAACGTTCATCGCAAACATGTTTTCTCCAAACGGTCACATTTGAACGGCTTTTAATGAACGTTTCAAATAGTTCGCATAAACGCAACAATGTTCCAAAATACCGTTAGGCTACAAGTCCAAAGACATCCAATTAGGAGCCAGAATGATTTTTTTTTTTTTTTACGTTCAGATATTGGACCCGTTCTGCACGTCCACAGACGTCTTAGAGGGGTCCAAGCCAGACGTGTGAATATTGAGGGGTCCAGCAGACGAACACACGGGGTTCAGGACCGACGGACGTTATTAAGACCTGATCTGAACGTCTCCCTGACGTTGCGTGTTTGCTGGGTATGTTCGCTGGGTTTGAACGCACCCCAGGTTAGGGGTGGGAGCTGAGAGGGGAAGAGGTCATTCAGCTGTACGGAAGGTCAGACGGAAATGTCCGTGCCCTTTATCCTATTACGGAAGCTGATAGATGAATGCATTTATGCTCAGTATTTAAGGAGGAGTCATTCTAACTTTACTGCATGTCTGCTGTCCCTAGAAAGCTGTCACGTGTTAGCCAACAACATCTTGCTCACTGTATAGAACCTGGAATGCCTTCAATCAATCAATCAATCAATCAATCAATCAATCAATCAATCAATCAATCAATCAATCAAAGCTTTATTTGTATAGCGCATTTCATACCCAGAGGCAACACAATGCGCTTTACAGAGAACAAGGGAGGTGGGCATACGACCCACTCTCTACATATTCCAGAGGGAAGCAAAAAAACAGTAATCACCCGGGGGCCAGATAAGTGAGCTGTAAAAATTCTTCCCTGACCCCTCTCAACAAGGCGATCGAGGTCGCCTTGGTGGCCCAGTAGATCAGATCATATAAACATTGACCTCTCCCACATGGGCCCGATTGAAGTGACCATCCTCTCAGCCCTCCTTAGCCCTGACCTTTCCCTGGTCCAGCCTCCCCCCCCCTCCCCCTGCAACCCTGTCCATCTCACCCCCGTGACCCCGGTCCACTGCTCCCGGAGAATGCGGGACCTTCAGCGCGGAAAGGCCGCGCCTGTAACGGAAACCGAGCCCGTGGCCTTTTAGCACCGCCGCCGAGCTTGGGGTGAAAGTCCTGGCTATTTATAGAACCTCTGTAAGTCTGGGACCGTGTGTGTGTTCTCATGTGATGTCTGTTATAGTTCCAGTAGTTTACTGATGTTCCACATAACAGAACGTGTATCAGTACTACTACTCTTTGTAGGCTGTAGGCTGCTGGTTTTTCAGTCTTGTGTTGCGAGGTCTGTGTTATATCACGAGATGTGTGAGTTGAACAGGACAGGCCTTGGGTCTGGAATCTTCTGGAAGCCTCTAACATGTTTCCTTGCATGCTCTGTCGTTTCAGACTGTCCCTCCTCATGATGTTGCCCTGTGGTAGTTCAACCAACATTCATCTTCTATCGTCTCGCTCTCTCGTTCCTCACCTCTCTCTCTCTCTCCCCTGTCTTTCCCTCTACCCTGCCCCGTCAGGCAGCCCATAATACTCACCCTCTAAGTGCTTGACGATGCCGCGGAGGCTGTTGCCATGGGCAGCGATGATGACGTTCTTGCCGGCCTTGATCTCGGGCGCGATGACGTCGTTCCAGAAGGGCAGGGCTCGGGCGATCGTGTCCTTCAGACTCTCGCATGTGGGCAGCTCACCTGCCTTCAGGCCCTTGTAGCGCCTCGACTGGCGGGGGGAGGAACAGCAGCTGTCAGACCGATTGTGTGTATTATCACAGCAACAGCTGTCAATTCAATTCCGATTCATCGATGTGATGTGTCACTTACACATCCTATAGGTGTAATATACAGTGAAATTTAATTGCAGCAGTACATGCAGCTGCTGAGTAGTGTTATGTAAGTGAACTAGCCGGATAACACGTCTACTTCAGATCAGATTTCATGATAAACTCATGATAGATTGAAAGTTTCAAAACAAATCCCTCTTTTTCACATAGAACATTTTTGCTACCACAATTCACTACAGGCTTAACTTGAATGTGCCAGCAAAGCCTTTTATGGAAGTGTTTGGTTCAATCATGATGACCTCTGACCTTTTTTAACACGTCTTATACGAGGGTAATTTTACACATAGTTGTTTGGAGCCGGTCAAGATCATCATATACTTTGAACCATGACCTCATGTAAACTCCGAAGGCCTGATTCAACATGCAGTTTCCAAAAGAGCTTCACAAGCACCCATGGAAATCAACACCTCAAGACAATGAGAGAAATCCCCCCTCAGAATCACCTCGCTGATGATCTTGTGGTAACCATGGTCTTTGTCCATGGGGGGCGGGGGCACGTCGAAGGAACGCCGCCAGATCTTAACCTGCGCGTCCCCGTGCTTCTCCGCCGTCTCCGCCTTGTTGAGGCCCGTCAGCCCGCCGTAATGCCGTTCGTTGAGGCGCCAGGTACGGTGCACGGGGAGCCACATCTGGTCCGTGATCTCCATGATGGTCCACAGGGTCTTCACCGCCCTCTTCAGCACCGAGGTGTAGCACACGTCGAACTTCATGCCGGCCTCTTTGATGGCGTGGGCGCCGCGCCGCGCCTCCTCCACGCCCTTCTCGCTGAGGTCGGCGTCGAACCAGCCGCAGAAGCGGTTCTCCTGGTTCCAGCCGCTCTCCCCGTGGCGCACGATCACCAGACGATGGACGGCGGTCATGTTGTTCGCAGACGAGATAATCCCTGATCCAAACACGCGAGGCACAACCCTCCGATGTGGCGCACACACACACACACTCTGACAGTGAGCGCCGAGCAGATATGCCGCTCTCTTTTTATAGCACCCTAGAATGCGACAGCGCGTAACAGATGGTCGTCCACTGCTGTCCGCCAATGAGGACGCTTCACCCTCTGACAGACAGCAAGCTGCAGCCAATAGG
This sequence comes from Borostomias antarcticus, assembly GCF_949987555.1. Taxonomy (NCBI): domain Eukaryota; kingdom Metazoa; phylum Chordata; class Actinopteri; order Stomiiformes; family Stomiidae; genus Borostomias; species Borostomias antarcticus. Next base: position 5,416,511 of record NC_140263.1, on the reverse strand, counting down.
GCGGAACTACTGGTGGGCCAGAGGGACATCTCCTGTCTGGAAAGGGCAAGGGTCAAGGACTAGGCCAAAATAGCAACATGACTTTTAAACATGACTTTTAAACTTTAAGCTTTTAATCACAGTTACTATAGCTGTAGAAGTACCAGAGTGTCTAGGTGACAATGAGAGTATAATTACCCTAAAACATTATTAATGTACAGAAAGATTCAGAACAGAATAAACATATTTCAGTGTGGAATATCAGCTGAATACAATACATAGAATGCCCCCCCCACACACACACACACACACATACACACACACACACACACACACACACACACACACACACACACACACACACACACACACACACACACACACATAGCTATCCCAGCTACTATAACGAGGGCATGGGAGAAATTCTACCTAACCTCTGAAAATGACTATAGATATTAAAATATATCCGCATAATGTACATTCAGGGCCAGTACAATTCTGCTCATAGTGCATTTAATCTGACCAAATCTGAGCCCAGACTTTTAAGGTCTAGTCAATACCCCATCCCTTCAAATCGAAATGATGTATGAACCTCACGGACAGAAGACAACAATAAAATATTAAGTGAATTCTAGTCAGGCAGCCATCCAGCGTATAACGTTCAGGAGCCTCAACGTGGCGCCGTTATTGCAATGCAGAGAGATGGAGGAACTCTCATAGGTTGCTGCAGAGAGCCAGAGATAGAGAGAGACACGAAACAATACAGAAGTAACCTGAGAAAGAGAGAGAGAGAGGAGAGGGGGGGAGAGAGAGGGGGAAAGAGAGAGGGAGAGAGAGAGGGGGAGAGAGAGAGAGAGAGGAGAGAGAGAGGGAGGGAGAGGGAGAGAGAGAGCTGGAGTGAGAGAGGGAGGAGAGAGAGAGAAAGGAGAGAGCGGGAGAGAGAGGGGGAGAGAGAGAGGGAGAGAGAGAGAGGGAGGGAGGAGAGAGGGGGAGAGATAGAGAGAGAGAGGGAGAGAGAGGGAGGGAGGAGAGGGGGAGAGAGAGAGAGAGAGAGAGCGCTGGAGTGAGTGAGGGAGAGAGAGAGAGAGAGGGAGAGAGAGAGGGGGAGAGAGAAGGAGGAGAGAGGGAGAGAAAGGAGAGAGAGCTGGAGAGAAAGGAGGGAGAGAGAGAGCTGGAGAGGGAGGAGGGAGAGAGAGAGCTGGAGAGGGAGGGGATGGGGGATCCTGAGTGAGCATGACTGTGGATGACTCAGCTTGTAGCAGCAGTTCTGTTCCTCTCTTCCCTCAGCGGCCTCGGTGATGATGATGATGATGATGATGCTCCCACCAAACCACCACATCACAACACACACATATCCTGACCTCCGCCTGCATACTGGCAACACTGTCATGAGAATAGAGATGTTAGCGCCCATTCCTAACATTCAGAGAAAAGCACACAACAGAACCATCAGGGCGCATGGTGCAGCGTATACGCACAACACAACAGTCTGCGCCAAATCACACAGATACACATTTTGTCGGTCAATGATGCGAATTCAAGGTACAGTACAGAATATTTCATCACCCCCCCCCACCCCACACACCCACAATAAAACAGGAAGCACATTATGTGTCCTCACCTGAGCCATCTTGACCTGTCACGGTTTACTGCCAATGTTTATTCTAACCGCCATGTTACCATAAACATACTTAACAGAAATATCTCGTTATTCTATCTCAAGAGAAATATCTCGAGAGATATCTCGTGTTATTCTGTTCTGTATTATATTCCATATATCATATTTATTATATGTTCTATCTGCTGATTCTCTCAATAAAACAAACTATGCCTAAAATGGGTACAATATCAGGTTTCAATCATATCAGGCTAATAGAATTGCAGTCTCTCATATTGTAGCCTATTATTTGGGGGCTTTTATTGTTGCCTTTAATGGGAGATGGTTAAACATGAACGTTAACTAGCCTAGTGAATATATAGCATCACCCACCGGACAATACAACAGATTGTTTATCATTGTAGGGTTTTTAAGGTCCCGGCTGTAGTTCTCTTTTTGGCCAGCAGGGGGCATGATGTTCCACCTGCAGGTAAGACTTCAGAACATACATTCAAACCAAAGTAATGTCACGCACCACTCTTATATCCACTCTTAATACAAAATACACAGTATGTTTCTCTTCCTGGTGATTCTTTGTAGAACTCTCTAGACGTTTCTGTGGGCCCAGATGAACGGGGGAGTATCATTCAGTCAATGTTACTGTGTATAAGAAAATATAGAGCAGACACACTTACAAACCTTATACGCCACGACATCTGCCTCCTCCTCTGAAATTCTGCATCCTCACCTCTCCCTCCCTCCCTCTCTCTCTCTCTCTCTCTTTCTCTCCCTCATTCCCTCCATCCCTCTCTCTCTCTCTCTCTCTCTCCCCCTCCCTTCCTCCCTCCCTCTCCCTCTCCCTCTCTCTCTCTCCCTCATTCCCTCCCTCTCCCTCTCTCTCTCTCTCCCCCTCCCTCCCTCTCTCTCTCTCCCCTCCCTCCCCCTCCCTCTCTCTCTCTCTCTCTCTCTCTCTCTCTCTCTCCCTCCCCCTCCCTGTCTGTTGCAGTGTAATCTCGCCGATCCGCAGAGTCAGAGTTTGGGAGGAAGCTCTTGCGTCATTCCTGCTATAAAAGCCGGTGCCACTGCAGCAGCAGCGGTAGTCTGGGCTTGAGACCTCACACACTCCTACATTCACCCAGGGAGACGCGGAGAGCAGCCCGTTCCTCACAGCCCAGCCATGAGTAGCCTCGGCTATGACCCCTACTACTCCCCCTCCTCCTACCGCCGCTGGTATGCCGAGCCCGCCCCTCGAGTGACCAGGGGGCGATCCCGCTCCGCCTACTCCTCCCACGCCTCCCCCCTCTCCTCCTCCGTGACTTCCCGGCTGCAGTACTCCTCGCCCAGCCGGGCGCTGCTCTCCTCCTCCTCCTCCATGGCCTACTCCTCCGCCTCCTCGGTGGAGCTGGAGCTCAGCCAGGCGGCGCAGGTCAGCTCGGAGTTCCGCGCCGTGCGCACCCAGGAGAAGGCGCAGCTGCAGGACCTCAACGACCGCTTCGCCGGCTTCATCGAGCGCGTCCGCGAGCTGGAGCAGCAGAACCGCGCGCTGGAGGCGGACCTCCTGCTGCAGAGGCAGCGGCACGCCGAGCCGTCCCGCCTGCGGGCCCTTTACGAGCAGGAGGCGCGGGTCCTGAGGGCTTCGGTGGACGAGGCGCGAGCGGAGCAGCAGGCGGCGCTGAGCCAGCGGGAGGGGCTGGAGCAGACGCTGTGCTCCATGCAGGCGCGCTACGAGGAGGAGGTGATTGGTCGCGAGGAGGCCGAGGGGAGGCTGATGGAGGCGCGCCGCGGGGCCGACCAGGCCGCCCTGGGCCGCGCCGAGCAGGAGAAGAGGGTGGAGACCCTGCTGGACGAGCTGGCCTTCCAGAAGAGGCTCCAGGAGGGGGAGGTGGTGGAGCTCCAGGCCCAGGTTCAGCTAGGGGCCCAGGTGGCCGTGGAGACGGAGGCCACCACGCCGGACCTGTCGGGCGCCCTGAGGGACATCCGGGCGCAGTACGAGAGGCTGGCGGCCAGGAACATGCAGACGGCCGAGGAGTGGTTCCGCGGGAAGGTGGGCTCCCTGTCGGAGAGCGTGGCGCAGCACAGCGACGCGGTCAGGAACTCGAAGGACGAGGCCGGGGAGTACCGGCGCCAGCTCCAAGCCCGCCTCCTGGACATCGACGCCTGCAGGGGTCTCAACCAGGCTCTGGAGAAGCAGCTCCACGAGACGGAGGAGAAGCAGAGCGCGGAGGTCGCCGCCATGCAGGTCAGTAGCGGTACTGCATGTTTTGAGCCATCTTTATTCACCCTGTGAATGGATCACTACATGGATAATATTATGATTACAACTCACTAGAGATCAGTCAAAATACATATAATTTACACATAAAATCATTTTCCAGTCGATAGCACAAATTTTTTTTTGAGTTGTATCAAGAATGCTTCAATTGTATAATCATCCTCCAACGCCTCTCGTCTCCTGAGCAGGACTCGATCGGCCAGCTGGAGAACGAGCTGGGGGGAACCAAGCAGGAGATGGCCCACTACCTCAAAGAGTACCAGGACCTGCTCAACGTCAAGATGGCCCTGGACATTGAGATAGCTGCCTACAGGTACAGTAGGCTAGCGATTATCCCTTGGATGTTGCCATATGTCACTGAAAATAACTTTAATTGTTGACATACGGTATTTGAAGTACTCCAGATATTAGCTAAAAATATAAGTTATACTGCAACAAAGGACTAGTTTTCAATCAATCAATCAATCAATCAATCAATCAATCAATCAATCAATCAATCAATCAATCAATCAACAAAGGACTAGTTTTGTTCTTTTGTCTATACCATTTGGTCTATAATTATATGTTTGCATGAAAGCATCTGCTCCACATTTACCTTTCCCATGATCCTCTATCTAAACAGGAAGCTGCTGGAAGGGGAGGAGTCTCGCTTCAGTGTGGGCGTGGCTGGAGGCGTGTCCAGTATGTACTCCCACAGCCTGTTGGCTCCTCCCTCCTACGGCCGGTCCATGTTCTCCATGCCGTCCACCATGAGCTCCGGCTCCTCCTACCTGATGACCTCACGCCTGCTAAGCTCCGCCTTCACCGGCGCTGACGACGTCATCTCCGCCAGCCGGGCCCGGCGGGAAGAGGCCAGCGCGCCGGAGGAAGAGGAGGAGGAAGAGAAGGAGGAAGAGGGAGAGGGGGAAGAGAAAGGGGACGAAGGAGGTGAGGGAGATGAGGAGGAAAAGGATGAAAAGGAGGCAGAAGAGGCAAAAGAGGGAGAAGGTTAGACCTTTCTGTACACTGTTTTAGAGCCAATTATGACACGAAAAATTGACATATATGCAATATCATGAACATCTAACAAAAATGAATGTGTTCCTCCACAGTTGCTGATGAGGCTGAAGACAAAGAAGGAGCCGACGCTGAGCAGGGAGACGAAGAGGAGGGAGAGGAGAAGGCGGGAGAGACAGAACCCAAACAGGAAGTGGAGGGAGGAGAGGAAGAGGGTGGAGATGAGAAAGAGGGGGGTGGAAAAGAGAAAGAAGACAAAGGCGACGCCGAGGAAGTGAAGGATGAGGGAAAGACTGAGAAGAGTGAGAAACCGGCAGAAGAGAAGAAGAAGAAGGAGTCTGAGAAAGCGAAGGGGAAGAAATAGTCCAGATTCTGTTAGTCTGTCAAGTCAAACCTCATCTCAACACACACTAGAAACCTAGTATCCTCTCAAGTGTGCTTGTTCAAGGTGCGTAATACAAAAGGCGCAACTGAGTGCTATCAAATCACGGTCAACTGCTTGCAAATATCCCCAAATAGTCAATAAAAGTCTGGTCACACATTTCCTGATGTGTGTGTGTGTGAGAGAGGTTGTGAACTGTGTGAGTGTGCTTTTGGATTGATAAATAAATACTATTGAAAGCGAACAGATGTGATTGGTTGTTTTTGTTCTCATTTGCATAACTGGAGATCAGATATGAAGCCCCTCAGTATTTCAACTATATCTATTATTAATATATATATATATTATCTCTATATATATTAAAACCACTGAACTGGAGGGGTGCTCATGTTACTGGTAACGTTTTATAATACAGCCAGTTAATGACATAGTAATTACTAGATAATGAGAAGAGGAATAAGATGATCTAGTAACTATTTGTTTACTTATTGATTTTAGTACCTATAGATTTGGAACGAAGTGTTTACCCATCTAAACAATAATGCCTGACGGGCTGAAGTGAAGAAGTGTTCGTCTGTGGGCGTCGCAGTGACCCTAACCCTAACCCTGACCCTAACCCTCACCCTAACCCTAACCCTCACCCTTACCCTAACCCTCACCCTAACCCTAACCCTAACCCTAACCCTATGCTGCACACCAGACCCAACAGAGCCCCCCCAGACCCAACAGAGCCCCCCCAGACCCAACCTAACAGAGCCCCCCCAGACCCAACAGAGCCCCCCCAGACCCAACCTAACAGAGCCCCCCCCAGACCCCCAGACCGGGACATTGTAAGATAATAAATCAAATCTCAACCTAAACAAGCAGCAGGTTCTATATATAAAGACCACTTCTGTAATTTACATCTTACTATGTAACTAACAAGCTGTAAAAAAGTGGTATCATATATACTTCAATTAAATCTATTATTTTGAAATGTTTACAATTTGATATTTTCTGCATTTACGTATGTCATTGGTCGGCCAAAAATAAGGCCAATCCACTATCATAAATGTTTTGAACAAGGAATACAACATGTATATTTAATTCAATTAAGGCTCCATTATGATATTGAGGCATCTATATATGAACTATTTATCTCTGCCTATATGGGACAATTGGCCACACCCATATTTTTACAGCTCACTTATCTGGCCCCCGGGTGATTACTGTTTTTTTGCTTCCCTCTGGAATATGTAGGGGTGGGTCGTATGCCGACCTCCCTTGTTCTCTGTAAAGCGCATTGTGTTGCCTCTGGGTATGAAATGCGCTATACAAATAAAGCTTTGATTGATTGATTGACCCAAGTTGGCAAGTCGTGCTTGTGTGCATGAACACAAACGCATGTGAACGCACACACAGAGCAAGAGACAGAGATTCGGCCCTGTCCAAGGTGCTGAATTAGGACCCCCCCCTTATAAATCCTACGTTCCTAGGCCTGGATTCCACCATATCATTCTGGGCGCAGAAGCGTAATCATGGCCGACTGAGAGATCCCTGACAACTCAGTCTGTGTTCCTCTCTTGAGGGAACATCTCTCTTGAAGGAACATCAACCTGCAGCAGCTCACATCCTGATGGGCTTGTAGACACGGACGCTGAAGAGCCTCAGACACTGTTCACATCATAATGGCGCTGTTATAGCTTCACCTATAGGCTTAGAGTGATAGCATCTGCCATGAGTCGAGGGGTTTATGGCATTTGAGACGCTGAAATACTGTGTGACAGATTTCATGACTCGTGGCAAATTGAGTTGCTTCCTTCAGCACTTGATATGAATGCTGCGCTTAATTCTTTTAACCCTGAAAATACAGTGACAACATTTCGAATATTAATTGGATTTTCCCTATAATACTAGAAAGCGCAGTTTCTCAGCTTTCAGCAAGTGTTGGAGTGAGGAATTTTTTAGATTTGTTAGATATTTTTTTAATATTATTAAATATTTGTTAGATATTTTTTTAAATGTTGCCGGTGACGTGGTCGTATCGAAAGGGTTAAAAGCTCAGGGAGGGAGAGCAGAGATAATCAACAGGGTCAGAGGTCAAATCACGAGGGCATAAGCTATCTATTGACTAGACAGGGCTCTGATTGGATGTCATGTGTAAACGTCTTTCCAGTTAACACATCCCCTTTGTCGATTTCTTGTGTGAAAGTATAACATTTGATTAATTTGGAATAAGTAAACAGGTTTGATTTAATGTTGATTTAATGAATTATGTACATCACAGTTATGTTTCTAACAGCAAGGTACCATATCTATTTCACATGTGTGTGTTATGTGTATATTGTGGAGAGGCATCTATAAAACATCCTACGGTAAAATATGAAATGACTGAGCATTGAAAGACAACACCGCATTGTTTGAATTTCAGACATTTATTGAGCAAATGCTGCTGGGAAGTTACTCTGATGAGTAAAGACATGGGATTGCAAACAGTAGCACCTCAATTATGTACGGTATTTAAATTCAAGTCCATCCTATGCATACAAGACTGTATTTGTGCGCATTAACAAGTTATTATTTTCATTTGCACTCATTAGGTAAACATAATAGACACGGATAAAAAGCATGTTTAAGGCGAGGAGTTTCTTCAGGTACTTTATTCTCGAGTTGCTTTGGGTACTGTATGTATATGATCATGGGTTCATTGCACCAATCAAAGCTCTCTTTTTCTTTCACAGTACGTTTGTGGGGTTTTTCGCATATCAAGTAAGGCTACTTCTTCCGAACGTCTGTCAGTGAAGACAGCCACCTGACCCTTTTTTTCAAACAAAAAAATGTTTTACTCAATAAACATTTCTCTCACTCTATCATCCGCATATTCATTTATACTGTGTATCCCTTCCACACACACATACAGATTAGAGAGGAAGCGACCCCCCCTCCCCTGAGCTAGCATGCAGCGCCCTCTCGTGAGCCCACCTGTGAACTGCAGGAAGAAAGAGATTAGATTCGAACGCCTCACTCCTGTGGTCCTGATCACATCTGCTGCATCTTAAAGCTTTCTCTTAACATGCATTTTTGAATGTAAGCTTTGTCGCTTCATATGGCTTCTCTCTATGCTTGTTTTGTATTTTTGAGAGTGGTTTATCTTTATTACATCGCTCTAGCTGTATGAATTATTTGTTATGTTAGTTGTTCTGGGGTTGATTGCTTGTCGGTGTGTCTTCCTCACGGGCTGTCCTCCAGGGGTCAGTGGTTGGACGGTAGTCACTCGGTCTCGGTCTTGATGGCCTGGGTGGAGTGCTTCTCCGTCTTCTTGATGTTGGTGGAGACCACCTGCTCCTGAACCACGTCTTCCGCCTCCTTCCTGGTCTCGGTGATGGTGACAGACTTGGTGACATGCTTGGCGCCATCCTCATCAGTGGTGATGGTCTCCACTGTCTTGGTGATCACTACCTTCTGGTTGGGGTCATCCTTGACGGGGCTCTCATCCACCCCGTTAGTGATGACATCTTCTTCTTCCTCTTTCTTCTCCTCGTCCTTCTTCTCCTCAGCAGTCTGCTTCTTCTCTACTTCTCCATTCATAGCAGCATCTTTCTTCTCTGGTTTTTTATCTGCTTTCTCTTCTGCAGCCTTAGGAGCTTCTATCTTTGGGGCTTCAGTCTTGGGGGTCTCACTCTTTGGGGATTCAGCTTTAGGGGAGCCTACCTTGGGAGATTCAGATTTGGGGGACCCAGCTTTGGGAGATTCAGACTTGGGGGATCCAGCTTTGGGAGATTCAGACTTGGGGGACCCAACTTTGGGAGATTCAGACTTGGGGGACCCAGCTTTGGGAGATTCAGACTTGGGGGACCCTACTTTGGGAGATTCAGACTTGGGGGATCCAGCTTTGGGAGATTCAGACTTGGGGGACCCAGCTTTGGGAGATTCAGATTTAGGGGACCCAGCTTTGGGAGATTCAGATTTGGGGGATCCAGCTTTGGGAGATTCAGACTTGGGGGACCCAACTTTGGGAGATTCAGATTTGGGGGACCCAACTTTGGGAGATTCAGATTTGGGGGACCCAACTTTGGGAGATTCAGACTTGGGGGATCCAGCTTTGGGAGATAAAGACTTGGGGGTCTCTTTGACCTCAGGTTTGACAGACTCACCCTTAGGGGCTTCTGTTTTGGGGGCCTCTGTCTTGGCTACTATCGCCTCGTCTGTGTCCTCTGTCTCATCCTTTTCATCCTTCTCATCTTTCTTCTCATCCTCTTTTCCCTCGTCCTTCTCGTCTCCATCTTTAGATCCTTTGTCGCTACTGGCATCTTCATCACCGATCTCCTCTTTCTCACCCTCCTCATCGTCAGCCTTCTCTTTCTCAGGGGAAGCCTTTGACTCAGGAGCTTTAGAGCAGAGAACTGTCTCCTCAACCTCTTCCTCACCTCCATCTTCCTCTCCCTCTCCTTTGTCACCTCCTTCTGTGTCATCCCCCTTCACTTCATCTCCCTCTCCTTCTTCTGCTTCCTTATCTGCCTCTTTGTCACCTTCTCCTTCTCCCTCTTGGTCATCACCCCCACCTTCTTGGTCCTCCTCTTCCTCCTCACCAGGTGCACTGGCACTTAATTTGGCTTCAGAAGAGGCCACCACTTCCTCCTCACCCTCTTCTCCCTCTGCGTCATCTCCTCCCTCTTCACCTTCGTCTCCTCCTTCTTCCTCTCCCTCATCCCTTCCCTCTCCCAGTTTGGCAGACAGCTCTTGGGCTATCTCGGCCAGGGCGTCGTCCATATCATCGCTCTCATCCTCCACCCTTGTCTCCTCAATGATCTCCTCTACAAACTTGTGCTGGACCCTTAGTTTGGGAGCGTCAGACTTTGACTTGGAGCCTTTGGAAGAAGTGACCGCTTGGCGGTAAGGGAAAGTGCTAAAGTGTGTCTCCTCTCCTTCCAAGAGTTTCCTGGAAAGAATAGAAAGTAGAAAAGGATGAGAGAGAAAGAGAGATATTAGAGTTAAAACATTATTCAAATCCATATATAATTTATATGCTAAAAAAGGGATTTCTGTAAATGCGGAGTACATGGAATAAAAGTTTGATTTGATTAAACGGGTGATTATGTTAGAAGCCCAGAGTTCATGTTCTTCCATACCTGTATGCAGCGATCTCAATGTCGAGCGCCATCTTGACGTTGAGCAGGTCCTGGTACTCGCGAAGGTGACGAGCCATCTCCCACTTCGTGCCCTTGAGCTCATTATCCAGCTGGTGGATGGTCTCCTGGGGAGACACGAAGGAGAGACACGACATGCAGGGTTAGCAGGAGAATACTGGCAGGTGACAGATTACTTACTTAAATCATAATGGATTATTACAGCTCTTTTCAGATGGGGAGACCGCTCTCCACAATTCATCAGAGCAAAACCAGATGATGCATGGACTGCATGGCATTACTGATGTTCTAATGAACTCATTGGTTCCACGTTCATTTTAATGAATTATTAATGTGTCATATTTCAGCCCATTGAAGATGCATTAGGTTAGATGTCATCCCGTTTGAAAGTATGCATTTTGTTTTCTCAGTCATGCGTAAAAAACAAATCTTCCGCACGTCAAAAGTAGCCATTGTTGTTCTGTAGAATAATTTATTCTGACGCAGTGCACGGGTCTAGAGCGTTTTCAAGGGCAGCCCCTCCACACCTGTTCCTCTTGATTTACGTGTGGTGACGATGCAAAGACACAGCCAACGAATGCATCGACCAGTCTCTGACTCAGCAACGGGAAAAAAAGTCTGCTGCATTGTGTCCGCAAGGCGTTGAGTGCCAGTGCCCAAGAGGGCAGCATTAATGTCCCTGAAGCGCATATTCCGCAATTTCCAACACGACATAGTTTCGCAGTGCAAGTTGTCTATTTAGTTATGGATGATACAGTTAAGTTATTCTTATCTAGAGATGTGAATAAACAATTCTTTAGGTGTGATTGATATAGTCAAATTAAGTGGCTTTATAGCAGCCTAGCCCACTGCGTCATAACAACATAAAAAGGTTCCAAAGCGAAGCTGAGATAAAGAGAAGGCTGTACTAAGCACGATAAGTAGGCTATCACCTAATTATTATAGAATATTCCATAGTATAATGATATTTACGCCAACATAAACATTTTCTGTAATCAAACCATGCACAAACGCATTTCCCCTTTACTTTTACGCAGGAATAAGCAACCCAAATCAAACAAAAACGCGTAATGGCAAATGAAAGAATGGTTTAAATTGTGTATCTCACCTGAAGACTAGCAAGGTCGCCATTGTGACGGTCCTCGATATCATTCAGCTGCCTTTCCAGTGACTCCCTGGTCCCACGGACGGACTCCAATTCCACGGTCTTGGACTGGAGCTGGCGACGGTAGTCGGCTATCTCGTCCCGGGCGGACTTAATAGCGTCCTTATTTTGCTCCGCAGCTTCTGTAAGCTTGGAGTACCGACACATGAACCAGTCCTCGACTTGCTGCAGGTTCTGGTTCGAGTGACCCTCAAGCTGCGAGCGGATCTCCCTCAGCGCCTCGGTGATGTCCGTTTTCTGGAAATCTTTCCTCTCCACGGTCAACTGCGACGCTTGCACCTGAGCGATCAGGTCGCTCACCTCTTCCTCATGGTTGTTGCGGATGAAGGAGATCTCGTCTTGCAGGGACTGGACTTTCTTCTCCAGCTCTGACTTCACCAACTCGGAGTCGTTCGCGTCCTTCTTCAAGATCCGAATGATGGCCTCCGTCTCTTCCCTGATCCGGGCTTCCTCTTCGAAGCGGTCCCTAAGTCGCTGGATGTCCTCCTCGACGTGGTCCGTGTCCAGCTGGATCTGCGCCTTGTCATGGTGGATCTGCTCCAGCATGGAGCGCAGCTCTTGCAGCTCCTGGTCGTAGAGGTCGCCAAGCTGGGACTGAGAAACCTGCTTCTGACGCAGCGCCTGGATCTCCTCCTCGATCTGCTTGTTCTGCTGCTCCAGATAGTGGACCTTGTCGATGTACCCGGCGAAACGATCATTGAGACCTTGGAGCTGCTCTTTCTCATTGGAGCGCTTGTAGTCTCCGTTCAGGATGGAGGTTTGACTATAATCAACGCTGTCGGCGGAGCTGAGCATCGTGGAGCTGTAGGCTCTGGCTACCGGCACATTGACGCTCCTCTTATAGGAGGTGGTCATGGTGGAGCCTGGGCTTGCCCGGGACCAGGACTGAGACCTATAACCACTTGATGGTGGACCGCTGGTGCGGCCGTAGTTGGTCCTACTATCCATAACTCTCCTAAAAGGACTTCCTATCGTGTCCACCGGGTAACTCATCCGGTCAGACGGAGGGTGCGTGTGCGGATGGGAGACGGTGTCGGTGTGTGAGGTGAAGGCGGATGTGGATGTGTGTGTTATGTGTGCAGGTATGGGGTGTATGGCTCTCACAGCGACAGTAGCTCCACTATCAGCCCTTTATATACCGTGTGAGAGGCGCGATCGCTAACAAGGCAAGTACACGGGCGGTTCTGACTGGTCCATTGATCGGGGGGAGGGGAGGGGACAGTCTCACCACCCCAGACCCGCTGCTACTGGTCCTGGGTCCCGTTCAAGCAGCTCTACGTGAGACTAGGCTGTATGGGTGGTCGTTTAATAAAAAAAAGCGAAACATTGATCACATATCAGAGAAAGACAGGGGTTATTATAATAAGGATGTTTCTAGAATGTATCGTTTATTCGCAACCAAGTTGAGGCATTGATCCATTCAGGCTCTACGGTGTTTCTTTATATTCGATTTGTCAACAATCACTCATACTTGCTGTCATCATTTGAGAGAGAAAATAAACATAATGGTCATACATGTAATGTATCCTAGCGACCAGCCTACCCTTCATTTATGTGACTTAACTGGAGTTCAATATCATATGTTCATTATGTTCATTGTTTTATAGGTAAGAACATGATGTGGTGGTTCCTCATTCCTCCTCAAAAAGTAAGAGAAATCGCAGCCAATCAGAGGGTGAGTTTCAGCACCATGGACAGGTCCACTACCCAGCAAACACGCAACGTCAGGGAGACGTTCAGATCAGGTCTTTATAACGTCCGTCGGTCCTGAACCCCGTTTGTACGTCTGCTGGACCCCTCAATATTCAAACGTCTAGCTTGGACCCCTCTAAGACGTCTGTGGACGTGCAAAACGGGTTCAATATCTGAACGTTCAATTTTTTTTTAATTCTGGCTCCTAATTGGATGTCTTTGGACGTCCTAAAAAGACAAAAAATACATCTAAAAGACGTCTTTTAGACGTGTCTTTGCTCAGTGGGTATGAATATCTGTAGCGCCGTGGAGAGCAACTAGTCACACTGTTCATTTCAGACTGTCCAACAGGCGTGCAGGCAACGAATTAAACAAATATTAGCCTATAGGCTATTAAGTCTGACCACGGTCAAGCCTGCATGGATCTACATAGACCAATTATTTGAGTATTTAGGTGAATGTCTTGCTGCTAAGTCCTCACTAATGGTTGATCGATTCCCGATTGACACATTCCAGTTAAAGAGATACCATCACTGAGCTAACTTAATGACCATGCCACCTTGCACGGGGAGGGGTTAAAGAGATTACCATCCCTGACCTAATTTAATGACCCTTGCTCGGGGAGGGGTAAGAATATATTATTATTTTCTTTGGATGTCTACCATTTACATTTTGTTGACATTAATATCCAGCAGTAGCCTAGGCTTAAATTCCTTGGCCGGCTTCAGAATCTAATCTGGACATCTGAGTTATTGGAGGGATAAGATGTCCCCTGATAATACTATACTATAGTTATCTTTATCTATATTAATGTAATTATATGATATTTAGTATTAGCACACACACCAGCCTTGGTCTAAAACAGCACTCCAAAACATTGACAAGTCCAAATACGACCAGTGGGGGTGAACTCCATTGATCCAACTCAAGACTTTTATTTGATTTTTTTTAGCCAAACAAATGTTTTTTTTTCGGATTTGTTGTTTTGTTTCTTCTGATTATTGAAGTACTTTTATTCATTTAAAAAAATGAATTCGTAATTAGAAATTTTATATGTATGAAATGGGAGTGGCCTGGGAGTATCCCCCCCCCCTGGAATAGACTAGTCCAGTTCCCCTGTGATGTGCAGTTTTAATACTGCAGAACGCATGCTTCTAACGAGTCTGTCTCATCCGTGCATTGAGGCTCTGAGCTTACAGGCTTATTGATCTTCTATCGGTGGAGCTGCACTCTCATCTCAGGTCACTGAGGTCCATGCACCAAAATGGCCACCTCGGGTTTCTGGCCAGTATGGCAAGATCTCAGTCTGCAAAGTAGTGTGACTTCTGGCCAAGGATAATGATATTTTTGCTCTCTGAAATATACTTGGCTAAAAAAAAAACGTAGCTCAATAGGAGTTTTATTGAATTAGTCACAATTGATTTTGCTTTTCCAGTCTTTTCCAGTCTCATCAAGCATAAAATGAGAGAATACATTATTCCCATTTCAGAGATTGAATTACACTCCACTCCAGCCATTAATAATTACCAATCTGTATTCTGGAAAGAGAGAGAGAGAGATAGAGAGAGAAAGAAAGAGTGAGAGAGAGTGTGTGTGTGAGTGTGTGTGTGTGTGTGTGAGAGAGAGAGAGAGAGAGAGAGAGAGAGTGTGTGTGTGAGTGTGTGTGTGTGTGTGTGAGAGAGAGAGAGAAAGAAAGAGTGAGAGAGTGTGTGTGTGAGTGTGTGTGTGTGTGTGTGAGAGAGAGAGAAGCAGAGAGAGAGAGAGAGAGAGAGAGAGAGAGAGAGAAAGAAGGAGCTAGTCTCTCATAACCACCGTCCCTTATGTGCAGCTCTATGTGCAGAGTGATGAATCATGAACAGAACCCCAGCCTTCTTGATTGATAATACTGGTCCTCAGGTGTCCTATAGACAAGCTGCCTCTCTCATCCCTCCTCTCTCCTCTCTCCTGCTGGCCTCAGCCCACTCAGCCCTGAAGGTGCTTCTGCCTCGGTCCGGAGGGGCGGGGCGGTGAGGTTCCGGCCCGGGGAGGGAGGAGAGGGGTGTTGTTTAAATTCAGTCCAAGGACTCCAGCGCACTGCAGAAGGCTTGGAGTGCTTTCAAGTGCCACTGCAGCAGAAAAGCGTCTCCTCCGGCAGCGCAGCCCAGCGCAGGCCAGCCCAGCGCAGCTCAGCACAACGCTGCCCAGCCCAGCCCAGCGCAGGCCAGCGCAGCCCAGCCCAGCCCAGCGCAGCTCAGCCCAGCCCAGCCCAGCGCAGCCCAGCCCAGCCCAGCCCAGCCCAGCCCAGCTCAGCCCAGCCCAGCCCAGCCCAGCCCAGCCCAGCCCAGCCCAGCCCAGCCCAGCGCAGCCCAGTCCAGCGCAGCTCAGCCCAGCCCAACACAGCTCAACACAGCTCAGCCCAGCGCAGCCCAGCCCAGCGCAGCTCAGCCCAGCCCAGCCCAGCCCAGCCCAGCCCAGCCCAGCCCAGCCCAGCCCAGCGCAGCTCAGCCCAGCGCAGCTCAGCCCAGCCCAGCCCAGCCCAGCCCAGCCCAGCCCAGCTCAGCTCAGCTCAGCCCAACCCAGCCCAACCCAATGCAGCTCAGCCCAATGCAGCTCAGCCCAACACAGCCCAGCCCAGCCCAGCTCAGCCCAGCCCAGCCCAGCGCAACCCAACGCAGCCAAGCCTGCTGATCCCAGAGCAGTGATCTACTGCCTTCTGGCCACAGCTACTGGAAGGCCTGACACAGATCATGTGACTTTATGATGTGTGTATCTTATTACAGTAAAAGGGACATTCTGGTCATCTTCTGATTGATCAATCAATCACAATCAATCAAAGCTTTATTTGTATCATGTATTTGTGTGGTCATTCAGATAGTTCAGATCACCATATTGTTTGGATTTTAATCCCTAACCAAAGAGGATTGAGAGACAGAGGAGAGAGTTCTGGATATAAGGGCAATCTAACATAGGAGAGAGCACTGCATTATGGGTAATCAATACAGGTACAGCTGTGACTGATCGGCTGCTGATGATTGGCTACTAATCGTGGTTCACAGGGTGTGGTACAGGAAGAGCGATGGGTTCCAGCACAGTATTGGGTATTGGGATGCTCTGAGGAAGGCCTCTGGCCAAAACGTTAGCCTGATCCATTGACGGCAAAAATAAAACCGGTGAAATAGAGGATCTGTCCATGTATCTTTTATTGGTGAGTGCTACCATGCATCTTTGATGTCCTTTTTGATACGTATAATGTTATTTGACCCACAATAGCATACATCTTCACTCAGAGTTCATGTAAAGACTAGATGTGTTCATGTAAAGACTAGATGTGTTCATGTAAAGACTAGATGAGTTCATGTAAAGACTAGATGTGTTCATGTTAACCCATACCATATTTGTTACTTTAAAAGCATGCTTAGTTCAGAAGTAAAACAATGGGTAACAAATGGGTCAAAAACTACTCCTAACTCCACTGACAAATCCAAAGGTATCAGATTAATTTAATTAATCAATTAATTTATAAATTAATGAATTAATTAATAAAACACTGGTACAGTATGTATTTTTCACTTTGTGGGTGAGTTTGACTGTGTGTGTGAGAGAGAGAGAGAGAGATAGAGAGAGAGAGAGAGAGAGATAGAGAGAGAGAATAAGTGTGTGGAGTGGTAGAAGGCGTGGTCTGAGGTAGAGGGCAGCCATGGTCTGATGTCGGGCAGCCAGAGCGGCACAGACAGCCATAAATAACAGGATGGCTGCTTAGTAATACCAGCAGGATGCTCTCTCTCTCTCTCTCTCTCTCTCTCTCTCTCTCTCTCTCTCTCTCTCTCTCTCTCTCTTTCTCTCTTTCTTTCTCTACTACTCTTTCTGCCCCTCTCTCTCTCTCTCTCTCTCTCTCTCTCTCTCTCTCTCTCTCTCTCTTTCTTTCTCTACCTCTGTGTCTCTATTACTCTTTCTGCCCCTCTCTCTCTCTCTCTCTCTCTCTCTCTCTCTCTCTCTTTCTCTCTTTCTTTCTCTACCTCTGTGTCTCTATTACTCTTTCTGCCCCTCTATCTCTCTCTCTCTCTCTCTCTCTCTCTCTACCTCTGTGTCTCTATTACTCTTTCTGCCCCTCTCTCTCTTACTCATACACACACACACACACACACACACACACACACATACAGTCCTTTTTTCTCTCTGCGTGATGTCTTGCTCTCTCACTCCGACTCTCTGTCCTCTCTCGTTAATAGAGTTGTGTATCTGGCCTTGCCGACTCATCAGGTATGTCTGGCCATGCTGTCGTTCATCTGGTCACTCTGGTCAGAATCACGCTGAGTAAGCAGGAAGCACCCTCATCGGCCCAAGGCTGTCCCTCGGCGGCCATCTTTAACCACTGTAGGCTGCTCAGTCCTGTTCTTCACGACCGGTCAATTATTCTTTGCTATAGTATCAGTTTTCCCATACTGTCGATGTTGATGCCCTGTACATATTTACATCATAGTGAGGTAAAACTACTTGTTTTATAAACCATGGAGATACAATATGAGTTGTTAATCTTCTTTGTATGTGTAGTAAATCTCTGAGAAGTATTCAACAACAATCATGCAATGTGTGTGTGTGTGTGTGTGTGCTTGGATGCATGGCGAGGGGGAGGCAGAGAGAGGGGGAGTCACGGGCGGCCGGGGCTGAATGGGGGGGGAGTGATGTCATATCGAGCGTTTGGGCGAGAGAGGGTCCAAGGGAAATGAGAGGGGAGGGGTTATCCAGGATCTGCAGTTTATCTGCAATGCATCAGCAGCTCTCTCTCCCTTTCTCTCTCTCTCGTATTCTCTCTCTCTCGTCTCTCTCTCTCTCGTATTCTCTCTCTCTCGTCTCTCTCCTCCCGGATGTGTTATTAAGATCAGGCATAGGCAACACATTCTATGTCAATAGGCCTCCAAGGACAGATAAGTGGCCACGTAAATAAAGCTGCTCCACATTCTCCTCAGCCGTGGGACACCTTGAGGAAACTGAAACTAGTCGGCTGCTTTACTGTACAAACTGTATGTACACCGTATCAACAACCCTGTTGTGCTGTTCAAAAAACAAACAAACAAGGTTTTTAATCTGGGTCCCTCACATACAACCCAGCACCCGAATCCTCTTACATGTCTATTCTGTAACGTGTGTTCTATTACGTGTTACATGTCCATCCTGTTACATGTCCATCCTGTTACATGTCCATCCTGTTACATGTCCATCCTGTTGCATGTCCATCCTGTTACATGTCCATCCTGTTACATGTCCGTCCTGTTACATGTCCATCCTGTTACATGTCCATCCTGTTACATGTCCATCTTGTTACATGTACATCCTGTTACATGTCCGTCCTGTTACATGTCCATCGTGTTACATGTCCATCCTGTTACATGTCCATCCTGTTACATGTCCATCCTGTTATATGTCCATCCTGTTACATGTCCATCCTGTTATATGTCCATCCTGTTACATGTCCATCCTGTTACATGTCCATCCTGTTACATGTCCATCCTGTTATATGTCCATCCTGTTACATGTCCATCCTGTTACATGTCCATCCTGTTATGTCTATCCTGGAACTGCGAGGGACCCTTCATACCGCCATTTCCTCGCCACTGAAATGATTATCTTTACGATCGACTCAGCATGGCCGCCATATTGGATCTGCCTCATTGAGAGGCCATTAATCATATCCTGATACATGACTCTTTATATAATCTTTCTCTATCATCCAGCCCAACCGTTCTACTCACTATTGATCCTGCTGCCTTTAGATGTACAACCCCAAAGGTTTCCTAGTCCGGCTTAATTCATCTGTGTGGTCAGGCTGGACTCTAGGGTGGAGAACAGGGTCTAGTCCCTCTGTGTGGTCAGGCTGGACTCTAGGGTAGAGAACAGGGTCTAGTCCCTCTGTGTGGTCAGACTCTAGGGCAGAGAACAGGTTCTAGTCCCTCTGTGTGGTCAGGCTGGACTCTAGGGTGGAGAACAGGGTCTAGTCCCTCTGTGTGGTCGGGCTGGACTCTAGGGCGGAGAACAGGGTCTAGTCCCTCTGTGTGGTCAGGCTGGACTCTAGGGTGGAGAACAGGGTCTAGTCCCTCTGTGTGGTCAGGCTGGACTCTAGGACAGAGAACAGGGTCCAGTCCCTCTGTGTGGTCAGGAAGGACTCTGGGGCAGAGAACAGGTTCTAGTCCATCTGTGTGGTCAGGCTGGACTCTAGGGTTGGAGAACAGGGTCTAGTCCCTCTGTGTGGTCAGACTCTAGGGCAGAGAACAGGGTCTAGTCCCTCTGTGTGGTCGGACTCTAGGGCAGAGAACAGGGTCTAGTCCCTCTGTGTGGTCAGGCTGGACTCTAGGGTGGAGAACAGGGTCTAGTCCCTCTGTGTGGTCAGGAAGGACTCTAGGGCAGATAACAGGGTATAGAGGGTATAGATGGGGGTATTGTGCTGCTTTCCTAGTGCTATAAGCAAACCTGGATATGAGGACTCAGAGTGGTATGCAGGCAAGTGCACACACACACACACACACACACACACACACACACACTGACACGGTCTTGCCCTGACGGTGAGTCTAAAAGCATTGCGCTGAGCTCAGCAGGATTTTTTCAACTAGGGAGAATGTGATTGGCTGCCCAGTTGGCTGCAGAGCAAATAGAGAGGGCGTAACTGGAATACCGCCCGGCTCATTTGCATTTATCATCATACATTTGCTTTGTTTTCTCACTTTCTACCGTCAATTTCTGTCCAGACCCTCATCCATTCCTCCCCTGCATCATCCACTCCTCTTCTGCATCATCCACTCCTCTTCTGCATCATCCACTCCTCCCCTGCATCACCCACTCCTCCCCTGTATCATCCACTCCTCTTCTGTATCATCCACTCCTCCTCTGCATCACCCACTCCACTCCTGCATCATCCACTCCTCCCCTGCATCATCCACTCCTCCCCTGCATCATCCACTCCTCCTCTGCATCATCCACTCCTCCCCTGCATCATCCACTCCTCCCCTGCATCATCCTCTCCTCCTCTGCATCATCCACTCCTCTTCTGTATCATCCACTCCTCCCCTCTATCATCCACTCCTCTCCTCTATCATCCCCTCCTCCCCTCTATCATCCACTCCTCTTCTGCATCATCCATTCCTCTCCTGTATCATCCCCTCCTCCCCTCTATCATCCACTCCTCTTCTGCATCATCCATTCCTCTCCTGTATCATCCACTCCTCTTCTGCATCATCCACTCCTCCCCTCTATCACCCACTCCTCCCCTGCATCATCCACTCCTCCCCTCTATCATCCACTCCTCCCCTGTCTCACCCACTCCTCTCCTCTATCACCCACTCCTCCTCTGTCTCACCCACTCCTCCCCTGCATCACCCACTCCTCCCCTCTATCACCCACTCCTCTCCTCTATCACCCACTCCTCCTCTATCACCCACTCCTCTCCTCTATCACCCACTCCTCCTCTATCACCCACTCCTCCCCTGTCTCACCCACTCCTCTCCTCTTTAGCGTACTTCTCTCCTCTTTAGCGTACTTCTCTCCTCTTTAGCGTACTTCTCTCCTCTTTAGCGTACTTCTCTCCTCTTTAGCGTACTTCTCTCCTCTTTAGCGTACTTCTCTCTTCTTTAGCGTACTTCTCTTGTCCTCCTGATCCTCCTGCTGTCTGTACTGTTTCTGGCAGCTCGCTAGAGACCAGTAAAGCTGGCAGCATTGTTTCTGCAGAGTCACTCATCACTCTCTTTCTCCGCTGCAATCCTCCCCCCCCCTCCCCCCCTCCCCCGTCTCCCCCCCCCCCACGTCGCCAGCCCCACCCCTCTCTCCGCCTCACTCTCATTTTGTCCTTATTTCTTTTTATCCCCAGTCAGGTCTGCCTGCGTTAAGATGAGCTCTTTATCAGGACGACCGTTTGGGACGGAGGCAGCGACTTTCTGAGCGAATGCATCGAGTAACATTCCAGTTTATTCTGACTTCATCTCCAATTTCCATCACAATCTGCCGATGTAAAAATATGTCTCAATACTGATTAGATTAGATTCCTTTTATTTGTCACATGTAATGTACATGTACAGTCACAGTGAAATGGTGCTGCCGGCTCCGAGATTATGCTACAGATGACCTCTAATACTCAATTTACAATTGACAAATTTACAAGTTACAAATTTACAAAATTACAAAATGATAAATTAACGCAAAATACACTTCTCTTGCTAACAAGAGATGAGAGAGATGGAGAACACTGCATACTCCTGGTCTGGAGATGAGCTGTAGAAGGTCTCCTGGTCTGGAGATGAGGTGTAGAAGGTCTCCTGGTCTGGAGATGATCTGTAGAAGGTCTCCTGGTCTGGAGATGAGCTGTAGAAGGTCTCCTGGTCTGGAGATGAGCTGTAGAAGGTCTCCTGGTCTGGAGATGATCTGTAGAAGGTCTCCTGGTCTGGAGATGATCTGTAGAAGGTCTCCTGGTCTGGAGATGAGCTGTAGAAGGTCTCCTGGTCTGGAGATGATCTGTAGAAGGTCTCCTGGTCTGGAGATGATCTGTAGAAGGTCTCCTGGTCTGGAGATGAGCTGTAGAAGGTCTCCTGGTCTGGAGATGAGCTGTAGAAGGACTCCTGGTCTGGAGATGAGCTGTAGAACGTCTCCTGGTCTGGAGATGAGCTGTAGAAGGTCTCCTGGTCTGGAGATGATCTGTCGAAGGTCTCCTGGTCTGGAGATGATCTCTAGAAGGTCTCCTGGTCTGGAGATGAGCTGTAGAAGGTCTCCTGGTCTGGAGATGATCTGTAGAAGGACTCCTGGTCTGGAGATGATCTGTAGAAGGTCTCCTGGTCTGGAGATGATCTGTAGAAGGTCTCCTGGTCTGGAGATGAGCTGTAGAAGGTCTCCTGGTCCAGAGATGATCTGTAGAAGGTCTCCTGGTCTGGAGATGATCTCTAGAAGGTCTCCTGGTCTGGAGATGATCTGTAGAAGGTCTCCTGGTCTGGAGATGATCTGTAGAAGGTCTCCTGGTCTGGAGATGATCTGTAGAAGGACTCCTGGTTTGGAGATGATCTGTAGAAAGAGGAGGAGGGATGGACAGAGGGAAGAAAAGGAGGAGCATTGAGATGATAAGAACCTGATTACAGGGTAGATATAAAGGGAGAAGGTATCTCCTAACCAGCCCCGGACACTGATGAAGTCATCTACTCTAATCTGTTACATATAACCTCTTCACAAATATGCAGCATGCAATCCGTCATCTGACTGGTGGCTTTCATTCGATTACTTTAGTCGTTTTATATCTCAAAAAAACAAAATCAGCTGTGTTCCAGGCAGCAGAGTAGCCTCAGATAGTTACAGTTATATGATACTGTTATATTACCCTGGGTTCAGAAACACATCATCTGTCTGGCTAATCCAATTCTGTAAGTGTCTCTTTATATTTGGAAACGAAAGGGCAAAACCCTTAGTCAGTGTCCTACCTCTCCACCTCCCTGTCCCTGCTGTAAGAGGGGGGCAGACAAGGACACGCCTCAGCCCTGTCCTGGACACACACACACACACACACACACACACACAAACACACACACACACACACACACACACACACACACACACACACACACACACACTGTGGGGGAATGTGAAATATGTGGTTTCCATCACCTTCTATCTCTGCATCACCCGTGATGGTGTTTATGTAATACTGCAAGTGGTCTGGCTGATCTCTCTCTGTCTCTCTCTCTCTCTCTCTCTCTCTCTCTCTCTCTCTCTCAGCCAGGGAGCTGTGCTGATCTGCAGAGAGCCGGTTTGGTGCAGGAGACTGGGAGTAATTGATAATGGTGCAGCTTCATTGCTACAGTAGCCTACGTCAGAGAGCGCTTTTAGACCGTGTTCGGAGGTATGGGTGTGTGTTAGTTGTGTGCGTATGTCTGTGTGTGTTTTTCACCTTTAGACAAAACGCACACTGCCCTCTGCTGGACTGTGCTTGTCCGTGTGATGTTTCACAAGGTTGCTTTCTGTGTAACTGACGGGTATCAAACCTCTGTCTTCTTCTGGCCTGGCACTACTGTACCATCCATCAATATATCCCAGTCAGTTTGACATGTGGTTACAGGTTAAAGGTTAAAATGGGAGTGGCTGAACTGAACGATAAACTGTACTGTCGTGTCAGGACAACACACTGATGCACCACCCACTCACTATGGGACTGAAATATTAATGAGAAAGAATCATGACTCATGTCTTTTACTTTTCTGTTTGTAGATTTTTCATGTAATTTACAATTCAATCGTAATCGAGAAACATTGAAGTTGGATTTTGCTATTGTGCGGGTAACTCTTTATATAAAAGCTAGCGACGAAATACTGTTCAGTTTTGGGCATCAAAGCTAGTGTGGCAACCTGAGGTGTACACCGTTACTGTCTCATCTTATGCTGAATGCACTAAACAGACTGTTATTACTCACTGACACATGGGTTGTATATTGTGTGTCCTTTGACGGGTGCTCTTGTCAGGACCAGCAGGCCATGTCAGAAAAGGGAAGGGTTCCCCCGTGTCTGCAGCTTCTGTCTCATGAATTATGTAAATTGTCCAGATCAGTCACCACTACTGCACAGCGTGACATCCTTCACCAGCATCAGATGTGAGCCACCCTCATCTTCACGGTACTGACTGATCAGTTTCTGCTAGGCAGGTGCATGTCTTCTCTTCTCTCCAAGAAGTACTACAACAATCCTCCCGCCTAAGCACTTATTGTATTTTATTGTATTATATTATATTGCACTGTACTTTAGATTGCTATTCTTGCACTTTGCCTTCAGCACAAGATTATGCTCTTAGTCACTTGTTTTAGAGAGAAGATGCACTTGTGAGTTCTGGCAAGTAGTAGTACATTGGCTCTTCCTACGTTAAATGCAATTTTTATCAATCCATCAGTGGTGAGTCAACTCTGTATCTTGAGTCAACTCTGTCTATCTCAGATGTCTTGAGCAGCTGGAGTGTGTTTACATGCTGCTACAGCTGCAGTCTGAAGACACCGCCATGTACAGTGAGATTAGAGGTGAGAGAGTTGCTCACAGTCGAGCCCACCATCAACAACTCCTTCGTTCCTTGATAACCCTATTCATATTTACCCTCTCTTATTGCCTTTCTCTCAATCGCGCCGTCTCTCCTGCCCTCTGCGCCTTCGGTTGAATAATTATACTTCATGTTTCTGCTGCTCAGCTTCTGCCCCTGTCCTGCCTCTCGTCCTCCCCCCCCTCCCTCCATCCTCCCGTCCGTCTGTGGAGCCAACGCCCAGGTTCTGCAGTGCTGCGCAGTCTCTCCTTGGCACCCCTCCCTTCCTCAACCAGACACCCCCTCTCCCTTTCTCTCTGCGACGAGGGGGAGGAGAGGTGGAGGAAGACGAGTTTCCCTGTATTAAACTGCACAGTAGGCTATCCATATGTATTTGTGACATCTTGTTGAAAGGTTTAGGAGATGACTTACTGAGTCAGTCACTCACCCCTCCATCAGTTGGCTTAATAACCCGGTCCTCTCTTGCGTTCTGTCTGGCCGGCCGCAGCTCAGAGCTCTTTAATGTAAAACAGGCCGTGACATGGAGAGTAAGTGAAATTTGGGAGGAGGCCAGGCAGGCTAAGATTGCGTCAGAACAGAAGATGGAGTCATCCGTGACAGTGTTGAAGGAGCAATGATGGATCACTCCGTCCCTCAAGCCCACCAGGACTCTGAGAGCGTGGAAAATGACCGGGATCCTTGTAGAGTAGATAATCCTGGATGCATAACATACCGCGCCTGACTGCCATGATATTGATAAATGATGATGAGGAGGAGGAAGAGCAGAGATTCAAGGACAATGTGAACAGAAGGTGCGGTGGAGTGGTAGTGTATCCTAACCCTATATGATTTAATGTAATTCTAATCTACAGTATATATACAAATCTGATATTTTTGGGCACATCTGCAATAAAACAGACTACCAATAATATCTGTTTGATATCCTTGAATGACTGTGATGAGATCATATGTCAATACCACAAGATACCTCTGGTCCACTGAGGTTTAAGCTATAGAACCGTGTATTTGCAGTCACAGTTTGCTAAAGCGCTGCAAAGCAAACACATTTCCTGTAATGCAGCTCAGGCGATGTGCATTGATCGGCACAAGCCTCGTCCTGAAGCGCTCTGGAGCGGTTCGGGGGCTGCTGGGTAATCCGATCCTCAGAGGTCAGCAGATTTACAGGCAGGTGCTCCATGACAAGCAGAGTCATGGAGACGTGGAGGGTTTAGAGAGGATGGGACGATGATCACCCCCCCCCACACACACACACACACACACACACACACACCCTAACTGGATGGTTTTCTCCGATGTGATGATGAATTAAGACTGATAAACGTGCAGCTTTATCAGCCCTATCGTGAAAAAGGCTTTGACACTGAAAAAGGAGAAGTGTGACAGTAGGAGTGATGCGGAATTCTCCCATCAGCATTTCAGACAGGAAGAGAAAGTCTGCATTATCCTCTCCTTGAAAGGCACCTGGTCTGCAGTATTGTGGTCTTGGCTTCCACAGGGTGACTCTGAGTTTTTGAGCGTCTGCCAAGTGCTTCATAAGCCGGCAAGCACTTTGATACTAACAGTGTCTACATCATGCTCTGCTCTTCTGATCGATGGCTGCTAATAGAGAAGTGGTCAAGTGTAGCGCTACACTAAAAACAACATTGAGATTCTTTGCTTGTTTGCTTTGATCAATTAGCTTTATGATAACAGCATAAATCTACCGCATCTGTGTTCATTAATTGTGCAGTTAAGCAGAACCCAGTAGAATGGTGTGATGGATGGACACAGTAAGACAAACATACTGTAACTAAGAGCCATGTTTCTGTTCATTCGGTTCATTCTTATGATGGTGGTTGAGTCCATGCAATGGTAAATTATATTCTTTGATAATCTGATGGCATTCAGTAGCCTAGCCATATTTTGCAAGTGACTGTTACTGGTTGAAACTTTCAGTCCTTAGGAGTTTACTGCCACCTAGGGGTACGGTTGCTTCAATACAAGTCAATGGATTTAATAAAATGATCAATAAAACCCTACAGGATTCATACTTTGCGGCGAATTTGATGTCAGAACACCAACGGACACCAATTACCCCCTCGGTGAGCTTCTTGTCTTTGAAATTTAGAGTTTAACATGTTTTTGAATGATTTTTCAAGATGCCCATCCACATCCATTGTATGACCAAAACGGTGGTAGAGCAATTATCAACTTTCTCGAAAATGCTAGTTTTGTCAACGTTTTGATCTGAACCATTGTATATGATCATAAGTAACCTTAAAACAGGGCTAAACATGCATTTTCCCTTTACTACTCCTTTAACTCCAAAGTACTTCTTAACTCCCATACAAAGGGTTGCTTAAGAAGATTCTTTATCTGGAAACCCGGCCAATAACAGTAGCCTACATATGTAATCCCAGTCAAATAACCATTATCCTGTTACAGTTCCCTAACGTTAGCATGCCATCTTAGATTGTGATTTTGAAATAGCTTGTTTTTAACTTTTACAGAAACCAGTGTTATTTAGTTAGCCAACCAATGTAATTAAATTGAACCTATTGAAACTTAAGACGAAGAACCATGCACTTTTTAATATTTTGGATAATCAACAATATTACACTTTTATTTAGACTAATATTATTATAAAAAAAATAAGAATGGCAGTGAACGGCGTGAGAAAAATAATTGATTATTTGTTTATCGTCATTGACTACCGATAAATGGAACAGCACTTCCTGCGTCCGCCCGGGCCTTCCGATGTAAACACAGAAGGCAACACAAGGCACAACAGCATGCTCCGTGATGCCACTCGGTCTGGCTAGCGGGATATCATCCAATTCCTTCCTCTCTGCCCTACAATTAGTGTATAAGAAACACAATTAAGGTAACTTACATGCAGATAAACCATTTGGGTTTGAGTGAGTGTCAGTAGCTTGACGTTAGTTAGCTAGTTGCTATATAGTTAGCCTAGCTAGCTTGCTAGCTGCAATGCTTGCTAACTAGATAGTGAGCTAACTAGACTAGGCAGATAAAGTAAATGGTGAAAGTGTATTTTCGTGTCCTGTGCGTTCAGAAATGTCAACCATTAACCTTAGTACTAACTAGCTAACGTTACTTAACTCCCTTTGTGCTTTATTGTCTTTTGCTCACTAGCTACTCTTTTCTTTTTGCCACTGCTTTCTAAGAGGAGTTGTTTATCAGTATACTGCACTGTAACTTTTATTCCTGTATTCTATTTGTCCTGCTTTTTGTTTTAAATGTCTATAATGTCTTGCTTTTTGTTTTAATGCTTTTAATTTGTCCTGCCTTTTGTTTTAAATGTCTTTAATGTCTTGCTTTTTGTTTTAATGCTTTTAATGTCTCATGTAAAGCACCTTGAATTGCCCTGTGGCTGAAATGTGCTATATAAATGAACTTGCCTTGCCTTGCCTTGCCTTGCCTTGCCTAGATAGTTAGCTAACTAGACTTACCAGCAGCTAAAGTAAATCGTGCGTTCAGCGAACAGGAATGTCAACGATTAACCTTGGTACTAGCTAGCTAACGTTACTTAACTCGCTTTGTGCTTTATTGTCCCTTGCTAACTAGCTAGACTCTTGTCCTGGTGGTGAAGACTCTTGGGTCCTGGTGGTGAAGACTCTTGGGACCTGGTGGTGAAGACTCTTGGGTCCTGGTGGTGAAGACTCTTGGGTCCTGGTGGTGAAGACTCCTGGGTCCTGGTGGTGAAGACTCTTGGGTCCTGGTGGTGAAGACTCTTGGGTCCTGGTGGTGAAGACTCTTGGGTCCTGGTGGTGAAGACTCTTGGGTCCTGGTGGTGAAGACTCCTGGGTCCTGGTGGTGAAGACTCTTGGGTCCTGGTGGTGAAGACTCTTGGGTCCTGGTGGTGAAGACTCTTGGGTCCTGGTGGTGAAGACTCTTGGGTCCTGGTGGTGAAGATGGGTCGATCCTCCAAAGACAAGCGGGACATCTACTACCGTCTGGCCAAGGAGGAGGGATGGAGGGCCAGGAGCGCCTTCAAGCTCCTCCAGCTGGACGAGGAGTTCGGCCTGTTCAAAGGCAAGATCAGATCCTCTTCACATGGTTGTGTAGCTAACTAATGCACCCTTTCGTCAGAGTTTGCAGTATAGAGAAGTATCTTTCATTGCTGAATTGCCTTCAGGTCAGTCTAAACTTGAATAGTTTCTATGCCATCTGTTTGTTTACCTGTCTCCGTGCCACCCCTCCCTTCTTCAGGTGTAAGGAGGGCAGTTGACCTTTGTGCTGCACCAGGAAGCTGGAGTCAAGTCCTCAGTCGTAAACTCAGGTTGGTCAACTAACCCCTGACCTTTCACTGCTACCGTTGGACAACAATCAGTAGAAACGTGCACATTGGTCATACCCTGCGTTGTCTTTGACGATCTCTGCAGAGGACAGGAGGAGAGGAATGAGGAAGTGAAGGGTGAGGAGGTGAAGATCGTGGCGGTGGACCTCCAGGCCATGGCGCCCCTCCCAGGCGTGACACAGATTCAGGGTGACATCACCAAGGTACAGAGCCTTGAAACACTTCACCTTCTGCTTTAGAATGGGACATTTGCACTAGGCCTAAATTGGTCGTAGCATTGAGTCCTTCAGAGAAGGAGGCAAGTCACTGTCAAGGGCAGAGGGGAGGGGATTTTTGTTTGGTTTGGAATGCATCCATAATGAGACAATTGTACCTAGGGTCTATGATGAATTTTGATAATGCTGGGTCCAAATATTTCTCTCTCTTTTTCAGATATCTACTGCCCAGGAGATAATCAGGCATTTTGAGGGGCAACCCGCAGATCTCGTTGTGTGTGATGGAGCACCAGATGGTAATTATACGGATGGGATATAGTTTTTGTATTCCTTTGCATTGGTTCATGGCCTGCATTAATGTAACCCTATTGTAATTATGTCCAACATCCTCTTATTGGTTATTGTTTGGTTTGTGTTCATAGTGACGGGACTCCACGATGTGGATGAGTACATCCAAGCTCAGCTCCTATTGGCTGTGAGTATATGGGGAAAAGAGGGGTATTGAGTTTGATTGAATATTACTAATCACATGTTAATGATCCTCATTTATGCTATTTGACACATGTGGTCTGTCTCTCTGTGCCTAGTCTAAACATGACTACACATGTGGTCTGTCTCTCTGTGCCTAGTCTAAACATGACTACACATGTGGTCTGTCTCTCTGTGCCTAGTCTAAACATGACTACCCATGTGGTCTGTCTCTCTGTGCCCAGTCTAAACATGACTACACATGTGGTCTGTCTCTCTGTGCCTAGTCTAAACATGACTACACATGTGGTCTGTCTCTCTGTGCCTAGTCTAAACATGACTACACATGTGGTCTGTCTCTCTGTGCCCAGTCTAAACATGACTACACATGTGGTCTGTCTCTCTGTGCCTAGTCTAAACATGACTACACATGTGGTCTGTCTCTCTGTGCCTAGTCTAACATGACTACACATGTGGTCTGTCTCTCTGTGCCTAGTCTAAACATGACTACACATGTGGTCTGTCTCTCTGTGCCTAGTCTAAACATGACTACACATGTGGTCTGTCTCTCTGTGCCTAGTCTAAACATGACTACACATGTGGTCTGTCTCTCTGTGCCTAGTCTAAACATGACTACACATGTGGTCTGTCTCTGTGCCCAGGCTCTAAACATTACTACACATGTCCTGAAACCTGGAGGGACATTTGTGGCCAAGGTATGGATCTGCATTTTTGTTTACAAACTGTTTTTGTTGTTTAATTGATAAAGTTGTTTTAACACATTTAAATTGTCCTTTTTCCTGTTTTTGCTGTGCAGATATTCCGGGGTAAAGACGTGACCTTGCTGTATTCCCAGTTGAAGATCTTCTTCAGTGGTGTGACCTGCGCCAAACCTCGGAGCAGCAGGAACTCCAGCATAGGTGAACTGTCCTGGACGGCTTAACCAATCAGATCGCGGCTAGCGGGAGTGGTTAGTCACGGCGCGCAGCGGAGTGCCGTTACACCCCGCTAGCCGTGCCGATATCCGTGACATCCCACGGCTTCTCGTTCCATAACGCTTTTATACAACGGTTGCCACATTTATCGTTCAATATTTCAAAAAGAAAGACAATACGGACTTTAAAATGTATTTTTAATGGAACTATTTGTTAATCGTCATAATCATGTTAATCAAGCTGAAAAAGAGAACGTTGCCAGGCAACGACAATGCTACAGCACATCTTGTAATGAGTAGAAAGTAGGATGGTTGTTTGTAATGATCTCTCCCTCTCATTCTTCAGAGGACGGTTGTTTGTAATGATCTCTCCCTCTCATTCTTCAGAGGCTTTTGTGGTGTGTGAGAATTACTCTCCCCCTGAGGGATATGAGCCCAACATGTCCAACCCTCTACTGGACCACTCTTATGGTACGTGACTACACCTGGTCTCTTATACACAGTCAAATATGGACAAACATTATGGCAGAAAATGTTTTTTCCCCCCCCAAAATGGTACTAGCAATTCTCGATGCACATGCCTTTGATAGTTAAGTAGTTGAACAACATAAATGAAGCGAGTATGTTGATTGCTCAGATAAACTAATCAATTCAATATTAGCGGAAAGTCGCTATGGTGCTGGTACTGTAGGTGTTATTATGAGGCTTGGTGAGGTATATTTGTATGTATTTTCAAAATGGTACAGTAAGCAAAAAATCGTTGATTGCATGGATAGTTTTGCAGTTGTACTGTATGCATAATGTCTTGTTACTTTGCACTTCTTTTCATATATTAAATGAAAAATCCTGGAGTACATGATGGCATTAAGGTGGTATTTTTCTTGTCCCAGATGTAGATTTCAACCAACTTGAAGGACCAAACCGGGTCATCGTTCCTTTCCTCGCCTGTGGGGATCTGAGTGCTTTTGACTCGGACCGGACATATCCGCTTCAGGTACCGATACACAGACTGATGAAGGTTGTTTTTTTAAATCCAAAAATAGCAATCGGACTTTAATCGTATCAGATATTTCAAAAATACTGGTGTCTCAAATCCTCAGTTTTCCAGTTTATCCATTCGTTGAACAGAGAGTTCAGAACAGAGTTCAATGCAAAATTATTTATTGGTCTCCAAAAGGCAACAACAGGGAGCTCAATAAAACAGAGAAAGTCCGGAAATTCTGAAGAAATAAGCAGTTTGCTTAAACCCTGCCCATTTTATTATTTTATCCAATTACAGCATATGTAATAAAAATATCCCTCTCCTGATTGGTCAGTGGTACTGTGATGGACAGATATATATATATATATATATATATATATAGATATATATATATATGACATCACTTTGGTTGCCGTTTATACTGGTCTGAACCTGTTGATACTGGATTTTTAAGCAAATTGTCTATAAAAATTACTTCATGGAATTTTCCATTATTACACCTGTTTTTAGCCTAAAAATAGCTGGGATATTGCAGACACAGCACTTCCCCAAACATACTACTATCTCTGGCTCCCCCTGGTGTAGACTTAAATGAATTACATGTATCTGTTTACTGGCTCTTCACAACTCCCTTCCTGCCTATCACGCCTCTACCTCCTTCTAGTGGAGATTTGAAGGGATTACATTTCCTTGATAATAGCTCAAAACTTTAGGTTACTTGCGTAGCTGCTTTTATACAACGTCTGTCCTGATTGGACAGACTGGCAAAGAGTGACAGGAGGCCCCGCCTTCCCAGGTTATATACCTGCGTCACCGCGCCAAACGTCATTCTCGATCAACCTTTCTGAACCCTTGCAATTCGGGTAAGACGGTGACGCATTTCACTCATGTACGGGGGGGGCCAAACGGATCAGTCTGGGAGCGGACATCCGCTCGCGCGCTCGAAACCAACGGTCCACGCACATGGGAACGGGCTGGATCGCCCCGGAACGGCGATTCCACATACCGTACTCGTAATCACCCCCAGACAGGCCAAGACCACAGGGTCAGGTGGTCCGGATGAGGATGAAACACATGCCCGTGCGCCTGGGACACAAGATCCCTGTGTAACGGGAGGGGCCAAGGCTGCCCCGAACATGCACACCACATGCACATAATGGCGTGAGAACAAGCACATATACCAGGCCTATAATCTAGCATGAGGAGAGATTACTACTCTCCTGCCTTGGATTTACACTCATTTCAAGTTTTCTTTTTTCAGCTGGACGCCAGTAAAGAATACCAGTACACCCCCCCCACGCAGCCCCCGATCCGCCCCCCCTACCAACAGGCCTGTCATATGCGCAAGAACAACCTCCTGGCCAAGGAGGACTCCCCCTCGCTCCCCCTGGAGTCGGCGCTGTCTGCCCTGGAACTCTCAAGTGTCCAATCAGCAACCTCTTCAACAGACCACCTGATTCAATAACTCTACCTTGACCAGAGTTACAGTATAGAAATATGGTGACGGGCACATTTCTGTGTTTTTATTTTTTAGGCTCCACTAAAAATAATAAATTCATTTTCTTAACCTAATTTATTTCTTCTCTCTTTATTTCCCCGCACACTTTTTATGTTTTACACATTTTCACTCACTCTTCAGTTTTGGTTAATATAATAAAGGAAGGAAAAAAGCGTTAGAAATCATCTGCTAAAAAGACGTAATGATTTTGGTGGTCAAAAAATTTGAACGAGTGGCCATTCACAGTCCATTTTGACCTTCGACCTTAGATTTCATCTCATGTCTCTGTCTCTGTCTGTCTTTCTGTCTGCATACCGTAGCTTCTAAATATGGTGTTTCCTGTGGAACTATGCAAAAGGGGGATTTTTCTTTTGCAAGTGAAGAAAGGTGTTAGTTTCATATCCGCATGAAGCCTTAGGTCATGTATGTCTTATGCTATAGGGGAATTTCTTTCTCTTGCAAGTGATGCACATGTGATGACTGATTGACGCAAGTAATGAACTCTTAACTATCTATCCATCTATGATTGACGTATTTAGAGCGTCTGATGAACTTTTGACTGTCTGACTGCCATCTATGATTGACGCATTTAGGTGGTTTCGATGAACTATTGACTGTCTATCTATCTGGTCTGATTGACGTAGGTATATAGGGGGACAGCAAGGTCACAGACGCATGAAAAGCGTGGGTGACGTACTTACATACGCAGGCCTGGTTTCACAAACGTAGATGGACGGGGGGCAGGGAGGTTGAATGACGTATGAGTGGCGTGAGTGACGCACGGACATGGTTTCACAAACGTAGATATGAAACTTTTTATGCCCAAATTTAGTAATAGATGTGTTAATCTGATGTATATTGGAATTTTATCTGATGTAATAATTGACGTAGGTATGGTTTTATCTGACCGCAAACTGCTAGGCTCAGACTGTTTAGAATAGTATAAATACTGCATGATTAGCTTAGGGTATCTGTCTCACTCTTTATCTGTTGTTGCATGCGTGTAATAATAAGATTGTGAAAGAACCCATCAGAAAACTTTGTTCAGAACTGCTTTTTTTAATGCTTTGATTGAACTACAGGAGAACAGCTTACTCAACGCTAGGAGGGCTCGTCCGGGATTTGAACCCGGGACCTCTCGCACCCTAAGCGAGAATCATACCCCTAGACCAACGAGCCTGACTTGCTGGAAGATTCAAGGGGCAGCTGGAGAAAAGTTGCTGGCAGCTTGTCTGGGTGATAACGGAAAATTTGTGTCACCAGTGACTGCCGAAACCAGGGATCGAACCAGGGACCTTTAGATCTTCAGTCTAACGCTCTCCCAACTGAGCTATTTCGGCTCCAATGTAGTTGCAAAAGGCCTCTGGCAAAACAGGTATTGACAGGAGCCAGATCAAGTCAACTGAGGTAACGGGCCTGTAGGTTAACGCTCTAACCAACTGAGGTAACGGGCCTGTATGTGCCAGCAGCAGATGGACCTCCAGAGGCCATGATTAGCGTACCCTAATCCAATCTTCCCACTGGAAAGGCAGGTGCCAAAACTATCAAATCCTGCCGACGGGGATGGGATTCGAACCCACGCGTGCAGAGCACAATGGATTAGCAGTCCATCGCCTTAACCACTCGGCCACCTCGTCAGTGCTTTGCAGCTTTCCCTGACCAGCCAGGCACAGCAGCTGCAATAGCCTGGCCAGAGGCATTATTGTTTCTGGTTGTCCGTATGCCAGTCCGTACGATGATTGTTAATGCAATATCTCGGGAACGCATGACGGAATTTCTTCCCCTTTGGTACAAATGTTCACTGGCACTCAAGGATGAACTGCTTAGATCGTGGGGGTCAAAGGTCAAAGGTCACTGTGACCTCACAAGGGTCACTGTGACCTCACAAAAGGTGTTTTTGGCCTGCTGAACACGATATATCAAGAACGGCTAGACAGAATTTGTACATATTTGGCCAAAATGTCAAGAACGCTTAATTAGATTAATTGGATTAGATTTTGGTATTCAAAGGTCAAGGTCACCATGACATCACAAACTCTCTGGTTGCATGTATCCATGTGCATCCCTCTCTCAAGACCAACTGAATGTTAACTGCAACTTGCGTTGTTGGGCGGAGGCATTTAGCCACTAGACGGTTTTTGTAGTTCATAATAGTCTAAGTCCTTACTGTTTGGAGACTCTTCTCCAGCCGTTGGAATAAAACCTCCGGTCTACATTGCAGGAAGAGTTTACTTAACAATAGAACAGCTTACCCAACACTAGGAGGGCTCGTCCGGGATTTGAACCCGGGACCTCTCGCACCCTAAGCGAGAATCATACCCCTAGACCAACGAGACACTTCTATCCCTCCTGCCAGTGCCTATCTTGATGGTAGAGTTGTGAGCATTGCTGCTTTCGCAGTCATGCTTAGGTTTTAACTCTCGGTCAGTTCAAGCCGTGATTTCGTTTAATGTTTGTATTTGTCCATGTGGGGCAGCTGGAGAACAGTTGCTGGAAGGGGTATTTATCCATTTGGGGCAGATGGAGAACAGTTGCTGGAAGGGGTATTTATCCATTTGGGGCAGATGGAGAAAAGTTGCTGGCAGGGGTATTTGTCCATTTGGGGTCACACGTGTACATTCTGGCAGATTACAAATGAGGGCTGTAAATTAAGGGCCTTTTTCTGAATAGCTGTGGAAAAGTTGCTGGCAGCTTGTCTGGGTGATAAAGGAAAACTAGTTGTGACACATGTGACTGCCGAAACCAGGGATCGAACCAGGGACCTTTAGATCTTCAGTCTAACGCTCTCCCAACTGAGCTATTTCGGCCACAATGTAGTTGTAAAAGGCCTCTGCCAAAACAGGTATTGACAGGAGCCAGATTACGACTGGATTCACAGCCAGCAAGTTCTACTCACAGGCAATCAAAAGACAGCCAGTGGCCTGTAGGGGGACCGAACTCATGACCTTGGCATTATTAGCCCCACGCTAGGTTCATGTTTTGAGGTCAAACAAAGTGGATTTTTCCTAAACAATAAACAGTGGTCTAAGTTGTCAATTGGCAAAATGAATTTCATTGCATTGACTGTACACTGTACTTTTAATGTATATGACAACAATAAACTAAACTAAACTTATTTTGATGAGGCAGTTTTATAGCACATTTGAATAACGAGGCAATTCCAAGTGCTTATATGTATAAAAGACATCAAGACAATGTATAAGCAACATATGGTTATATAAGAAGACATACATTTAAGAGTTAAATAGAATTCTCTATCATCATTTTCTATCATCAAAAACCACACAATATGTTTCTTAAGAGATTGAACCTTTATTGCACAACATGAGACTAGAACAATCTAGCGTTTCATACAACAGAACATCAGGATTTTCTATGAAACGTGTGGTTTGTGGTCATAACTAAGGGCGAATCAGCTCTTTGATGAGGCGACAGTCGAGCGTTTCCCATCATGCCCTGGGTCTTGCAGTCGTTAACGACTCAGTCTCGTTACCGGCGCGTGCTTGACGTCAGAGCAGTCAAAACTGAGATAATATTAAATATTATTTATAAATAAATTAATTCATATATTTATATTTTAATCCCTCTGTTCTCTCCAAAAACTGCCCTCCCCTACCTCAATGGACGAGCCTCCTCTGATATATATATATATATATATATATATATATATATATATACTATAATATAGTTAGGTATTATTATTATTATTGTCTACACTATTACACCATTTCATGGAATGTTCATAATCAAAACAATAACACCATATCTATGTGGTTCTTCTTTAACAGAATCTGGCAACCTTATTATTATTATTATTATTATTATTATTATTGTTGTTGTTGTCTACACTACTAGACCATTTCATGGAATGTTCAGAATCAAAACAATAACACGGCATATGTGGTTCTTCTTTATCGAAACCTGGCAACCCAAATTCGGTCATGCGCACTAGCCACATCGAGCTGTAGACCCCACATCAAGCTGTAGACCCCACATCGAGCTGTAGACCCACATCGATCTGTAGACCCCACATCAAGCTGTAGACCCTGCTCTGCTGCTCTGCAGATACACCCACCTCCTGAGAAACCCTAACCCACCTCTTTCGTGGCACTGCCAGATGTTTCTAGAATGTGCTGGTACTGTAGCTCTTCGTCTCTGCTACTTACTTAGGCTACTTTCTCTCCCAGGGCAAAACATGTTATGAAATCAGTTTTCTTATACTACCGAGAGCAAGAGTCTTTGTACCTATTTCGAGTTTATTGGTGGTAAACAAGAAGGGTAAGTGTATTTTTTCCTACAGTTCTCAAGAGGCCTTGGTGCAATTCTGTCCCTGTTCTGTCGCCTATCTACCTGTGATGACAGTTCTTTTGTTAAATGGGAGAAAAACGACACAGGCCACTTAAAAGAACTTAGCCTACATTTTACAAACAATATGGAATAGCATAGTCTAGGTCTACAAAATTATTTTGATCCCACCTGGGATCTTGTATGTTTCTATATGTGTATTGTTGTCTTGTGTTGTTTTTATGGCTGTTTTATGAGCTACGTGGCATTTTAATTTCCTTCGGGATAAATAAAGTGAATCAAATCAAAATCAAATCAAAATCAAAAGACTGCGCAAGAAATTGCTTCTTTATATGTAAGATTGAATGTATGTATTAATGTATTAATGTTATTTGTATTTCCTACGTAGCCTGCATGCAATATGATCCCTTTCGTCTTTTCCCTCAGATATCAACGATGGGACGCTGTCGTATAAGAGACATATTAATGAAGATGAGCTACAATAAGTATAGACTATTTAAACGCTATCTATGGAAAAAGTCGTTAATCGAGTCAGTGAGGATGAATATGAAAACTATTGCTTCAGAACTGGCAAAAACATACAATGAGGATCAGGTGTCTGAAATGATACGGCTGGCACAACACAGACCAAGTGAGTTTACTTCGTTTCATCATGTTTTTTTCATGTATTTTATTTTACTTTTATTTAGCCTGTGTAGACTACTTCCTATTATGTGCTTAGAATTTAACATGTTTAGGCCAATATACACTTAGGTCTATCTAGGAATCTCGCATCCATTATGATTCAACCGTGGGGCAGACCGCCATGTTGTGTTGGACATGTTGTGACGAGTCGAATCATTGCACTTGGCGCGCTTTTTTGGGAACTCCCCTTTTTTGGAATTCCCCTTTTTTGGAATTCCCCTGACGTCACAAGCTGTCTGTATTTTAACTGGCCTTGGGTTATATATTATAAATTAATATAATATATATTATATATTAGGCTTAGTACCCCCCCCCCCACTTTTGAAACAATGTGTTTGTTGGTTTTGAGTTTACAATCTTTATACAGTTACATCAGAATTAGACAAGATATGGAAACTTTTACCCTAAAACCCCCAGAACACCTCCCAAGATCAAGATTCCTTTATTTGTCACATCATGTAAATGGTAAATGGACTGCACTTATATAGCGCTTTTCCACCTTAGCGGCACTCAAAGCGCTTTACAATGGCCTCTCATTCACCCATTCACAGTAGCTGCCATGCAAGGTGCTAACCTGCTCATTTGGGGTTAGGTGTCTTGCTCAAGGACACTTCGACATGTGTACAGTCGGAGCTGGGATTCGAACCACTGACCCTTCAATCATTGAACGACCCGCTCTACCAACTGAGCTACAGCCGCCCCCATGTAATGTACGGTGTACAGTCACAGTGTAATGTTGCTGCCTGCTCCAAGATTATGCTTGATATTGATACAGATAAACTCTTATACTCTTGGTACTAAACATTAGAGTCATTCAGAAGGCCGGATGGCTTGCGGAAAGAAGCTCCCCGTGCTCGCCCTGTGAGTGCGGTATATTTTCCCTGACCGTAGCAGAGAGAACAGTCCGTTGCCTGGGTGGCTGGGGTCTCTCAGGATCCTGTTGGCCTTGGACTTGCGTCTTTTGGAGTAGATGTCTTCAAGGTGGGGGGGTGCTCCCCAGGGTACTTTAAGCTGACAGGCATGCAAACTTGTTTAAAGTTTACCGTGGACCACAGATAGTCACTCCCTTCTTAATAGGCCTTTGTCTCCTTAACTGAAAGTAAGATTATTAACTTGTCTTCACTTCACAGATCAAAATGAGGAGAATCAGGCAACTATAGATCCTGTGATGCTGAACCAGCAGGTAATGGAGCATATTTACAACAGTATACCATTTTCTACATCCTCTGTGTAGCTATGCTATTAAGATGGAAAAAGCATGTTTGCACCACATATTTATTTACTAGGGCTGTCAACACAATTGTATTGAGTTAATCACAATAATAGGCTGTGATTAATGAAGATGAAACAAATAGCATACACGTGTGGTGTTAGAGTAAAGAAATGCATGACAAAGTGGTTGGTACTGTAGCCTGACATTCAGATTCAGAGGCTGGAGATAGGCTAGCTGTTAGAGGAATAAGAGTTGTTGTCGTTGTTTTTTACTTGCTTCGATGAAAAGACATGTCATCACTGCAATATGTGCAAACAACTGGTTTTATCTAAACTTCCACCTGGAAGCTTTTTGAAATGAAATTCACCATGTAGAATGAGAATGTCTGTTGAATGTTGATGTAGGAACTTCATTTACACATATTACTTGATCAATACTTATTCAAAGAAGAGTTATCTTACTGTAATTTAGGGTCCTTAAATAAAGAGGATGTCAAACGAGAAAACGTTAATCCAGGTTTATTGCTTTCATGCAAGGTGATACAGCAGGTTACAGTCCACACAAAGCTAAAGCTTATCACATTGATGTTATGTCTTATAAGCACAAGATTTACATTCTTCCTGCCTAAACTAGGTTTGGCCAACAGGCTTACAGTTTTCATTGGTCAGCCTTATCAGTACAGATTTCAATTGGCCATTCTAGTTTGTTCCCATCTTGGGAAGAGACAGGTCTCCGGACACGGAATTATAAATGGTGCAATGCTCTGGTGCAATTTATATTACTCAACCTTCCTTGCCACATCCTAACCTAACACGGATGACACCACCAAAATAGATCCGGACCTTTGGAGTCACGGCCTGTACTGCAGAGGAAAACCTACTACAATGTCTAATAAGAAACCAATTTTAAAGTTGTAAATGTTGTAATTACTACAGTATACTTTGGACCATTGTGTTAGCGAGCGTTTACACAAGTGTTTACCTGGCCGAATTACTGCCTGTGAAATGCAGATAATTTATGTGTTTCACATGCTTTTCAGTAATTCAGCCAGTTTACCACTCGTGTTTAGAATTATTGGGGGAAGTTGCGTCAAATTTGCTAATACAATTCATTTCCGTTAAATCTTTTAAAACGCTTTAGTTTCCAGATTAATCGTGAGTGTTAACGCGTTAATGTTGACAGCCCTAACATATACAGATACAGATATTTTAGATACCTCTTTTGGTGTGCTTGTCAAACTCAGTGGAGTGGGCTTGAAAGTGCCGACACCAACTGCCATGTGGCCAGCTAAATGAAGTGTACCCTAAGTAATGCAATGATGTGAAATCAGCCTTGGTACTGTATTTGACTCAAGTCTCTTTCCAGCTTCCTCGTACCTCAGTGATAGTACTGTGTTCTCTCCTCTGTTAGACATCCAGATCCAGAGAGACTGAAGACATCCAAGTAGCAGGTGGCAGAGAGGGAGATGGTGCTTTGACTCCACGTCAAATGCAGAACTCCAATATCGCTCTGAATGGAAGCAGTGTCATTCAGCCTTCTGTACATCACTGTGCTGTTCAGGGGGATGTGAATATTACCTACATTGGTGAGTAGGTTCTTTATATCTGGTAACAATTATTCTCGACTCTCTCTCCTCAACAGAGCTACACTAATGTTTGTTTTACTGATGACGTATTTTGAGAAATTTTCTGTTTCTCATCTGGTTTGGCTGAGAGCGGTTTTCGTCCCGCAGGATGTGATGGATTCTGATGCGTAACAATAACTTGACCATGTAGATGAGCGCCTCTTGGCACGTCTTCCTGTCACACAGCACTCTGTTGCACTCACTCAGAACCTTCATACTACTAGTAAATAACTCCCCCTTTAAAGGTTGTGCGTTCTATCTGTGACAGACTTAATTTCACTCTGCATTGTTTTCTGTCACTTGTTTGTTTGACCCATGTTAAGGGATTGTCCAGGACAAAATGCAAACGTGCAAGTCAGATGTGCTAACAACTATGCCAAGAGAGATATCTCACTTGGCAGGGTCGTTAGCACATCCTTTTTACTAGGGAAGTAAGTTTAACTTCTCGACAACTACTCTACTTTAGCCTCCTTGTTACATATCCATCCTGTACAATAATAGCTACAAACCAATATCATGGACTAAATGGCCAATTACTGATTGTTCTAACAAGTATAAGAACTATTGTTCATTAATTTGTTGCTTCAGTTTTCTTATTGTTTTACCAACATATAGGATAAACCACGGGGGCAACATATAAATGAGCAACATGGGTAGAAGCACAGGGGATAACAGTGAGACCAAGGGGTTTTTGATTAGCATGGATCAACTGACCTTTGATTTTAGATTTGGGTTTGTCTCATGCTATACATTTTTTTCCTGTGTACAGGTTCAAACAATGATACCGCTCTGAATGGACTCACTGGACTGACAGCTGTTCAACAGGTGAATGACTGAATGAGTCTTGACTTTCTTCCAGGTTTCTTGAAAATGTTACATAAATATTCCTAACAGTGGTATTATTTGGCAAGGTTGACAACAAAAAATATTCCAACTTAGTTTTCTCTGTTCTTCGTTGCATTTTTCCTCCAGGCATCAAGGCTGAAGGAGAAGAAAGAATGTGAGTGAAAAAACATTTAAAATGATTGATCTAGTGGTATGCTTCTTACAGGGCTGTAGTGTGATAATGTGCACGGAAATGCTTCTTTCATCAGCATGTTGTCAACTCTGTCTTTTTTGGTTCTATCACCTTGAAGATGTACGTCAAATTATCATGAAGATCAAATCGCGTGAAAGGAAAAAGAATGAATGTGTTCCGGAAGGGGCATTAGAAACACAGAACTCTTTCCTGGATGAGTTCTACACCGAGCTCCACATTGTAGCCTCTGATCATACCAGCATTAACAACGAACACGAGGTGTGGCAAGTGGAAATGGCTCACCTTACAGACAGCTCTGAGACTGTCATTGTGAAATGCAATGACCTGTTCATAGACAAAACCATCAGATGTGTGCTGACAAAGGGCATTGCTGGCATAGGGAAAACTGTGGCCATGAAGCAGTTCGTTCTGGACTGGGCAGATGGAAAAGCAAATCAGAAAATAGACATTGTGATCAGCCTCCCTTTCCGGATACTGAATTTGCTCTCCAAAAAAGAGTACAGCCTGCATGAACTTCTTCGAAACTTCCACCCAGAGTTAGAACATCTGAAAGATATGACCTTCTATAGCAACCATACCTCTCTCTTCATCCTTGATGGTCTGGATGAAACCAAGCTCCCACTGGATGTTGTGAATAATGTCCCCATGTCTGACGTAACTAAGACAGCACCCTTGGATGTTTTGCTAACTAACCTCCTCACTGGCCACCTCCTTCCCAGCACCCAGCTGTGGATAACATCCCGCCCTCAAGCTGCCAGTCGCCTGAAGGATATTCGCATTGACCAGGTGAATGAGATCCGAGGGTTCAATGATGCACAGAAAGACAAGTACTTCAAGAAGAAGATCAAAGACACCAAACTGGCCGAACTTGTCATCTCAAATGTAAAAGCATCGCGTAGCCTCCACATAATGTGTCACATTCCCATGTTCAGTTTTATGTCCAGTGTGGTGCTTCAGAGGCTAATAAGCAAGCAAAATCCTGGACTAAAAACGTTGCTGCCCCAGACCCTCACTGACATGTACATCCATTACCTTACTACCCAAACATTGGTCAATTTTAGAAAGTATGAACAGAAACAGCTACCAGATGAAGACAGATACACTGTAATGACAGAAAACCAAGAAACCATTTGGAAACTGGGAAAGCTTGCGAACAAACAGCTGATGTGTGAAAATGTCGTCTTCACAGCAAAGGACATGAATGAATGCGAGATCACATCCGATGAAGCTGCCAAGTGCCCTGGCATGTGCACAGAGTTTCTTGACTTAGAGTAT
The DNA here is from genome assembly GCF_949987555.1 of Borostomias antarcticus. Lineage (NCBI taxonomy): Eukaryota > Metazoa > Chordata > Actinopteri > Stomiiformes > Stomiidae > Borostomias > Borostomias antarcticus. Next base: position 5,373,743 of record NC_140263.1, on the reverse strand, counting down.
GGCCTGTATGAGAGGAAATTATATTCCTTTCTACATCTTAGTGTCCAGGAATTTTTTGCTGCCCTTTTTGCATTTCTTGAATTTGCAAACTCCATGAGGACCCGAGTGGGAAAAGGGAGTTTATTACAATTCCTTAAGGATGCTCTTCGCAAGGCTTTGGATAGTAAAAGTGGACACCTGGACCTGTATGTGCGCTTCTTGTTTGGAATTTCTCATGACTCCAGCAGGGATCTCCTTCAAGGTATTCTGCCTGAAATGTCCAGCAGCTCTGAATGTCACAAAAAATTGATTGCACACATGAAGGCACTGAAGAGGAAGGACCTCTCCCCAGAGCGGTGTATCAATCTCATACACTGCCTGAACGAGCTGAAATACCAGATCACTGGAAAAGAATTCTCTTCAGACAAATGGCTGACTCCATTCCAGTGCACCATGTTGGCATACCAGCATGGAATGTCAGAGAACCCTAAGGTGTTTGACTTCAAGAACAAGAGAACAGAGGGAGGTTTTCAAAGGCTGGCTCCTGCTCTGCGTTCCTGCACCACAGCAGTGTAAGTATCAATAGCCACAGACTTCAACTGGAAGTTAGCCACTGACTAAACCGGCCATATTTATAGCCAATCGGTATGAATTGTCTATATGCAATAACGGTTACTTCAGTTGCATTTCAGTGAAGTGGAACAGAAGTATTTATTTTAATCACATACAACTGAAAGGATGATTCACTTTGAATTCTATATTTCATAGGCTCAGCTTCTGTGAGGTCACACCACCAGTAGAGCTGAGTGCAACAGTTGCATATGTTATCCGGTCCAACCAGTCTCGTTTATCCACTCTGGACCTGGGCCACAACAACCTGGGAGATGCTGGAGTCAGGCGTCTCTGTGATGGGCTGCGGCACCAGAACTGCATGGTGGAATCCCTGGATCTCAGCCACAACGGTCTTGGTACAGGAGCTGTCGAGGCGCTTTGTGATGTGCTGACTACTCCCACCTCAAGACTGTTGACCTTGGATCTAAGCAGTAATGACCTAGGGGATCAGGGGGCAGCATTCATTGCAGGTGCTCTCTGTGAACCTCAGTGTAAGCTACACGAATTGAGGTATATATCAATGCCAAATAACATCCATTACTAGCGATATTTAGATTTGTAACTGTTCAAGAACAGCTCTATACGAGACAATCTATAGGTTACATATAGGCTACATTTACTGTAGAAGTTAACTTATTAATTCTTCTTTCAATGATTCAAGCTCACCTGGTCATTTCCAATCTCATTTGCAATTATTATGTGTTATACTGGGTGTGTTAAGTAACTGAGCGGCTCAGCTTTGCTCAGAGTGAAGAACTGCCTGCTCAGTTACGCTCACCCTGAGCCAATCAGAGCGCTGATGAGCACTTTCTGACTTGGTTGGCTCAAATACTGAAGGAATGCTAACGTTACAGCTGCACCGTCATTTGTGACTGGATGGATGACCAGGTATTGTAGGCTGTCAAATAATGTATCAAATAAACTCAACACAAGCTAGCTAGCAATTCAGTTTGTTGGCATTTCATTTTGATAACTGGTCAGTTGATATGTTGCACAGCAAAACAGAATAATAGCTTACAGTACTTGCTATCAAAGAAACGGCTGGCATTAGTTTTGGTTGCTAGGGCTCGTTTGTTGCTATCGAATGCAGGTTTTGCTGTCATTATCTGTGCTAGATCCTAGCTCTCCTGGTAAACAGGACAGTGAGATCCACTGAGTGCTTCCTTCATCTTCTGTTGTCTTCTCCCATTCTCATTCACAGGCTATCCGGCTGTGGCATCAAAAAGATGAGGTCCTCATTCCTGCACATCATCCAGATGTCCTCCCATCCAATTCTTCTGAAGATGCTGGATCTGAGCTACAACCCCTTAGAAGACTTCAATACTAATGATGTCACAGAGCTGAACAGCCTGGGGTAAGTAAATATAGTCAAATTTTAATGTGTATAAACAGCTGGAATAACAAAACAGATGGAATATTAACTAACAGGGAAATTATTAATCAAATAATTCACGGCGCAACCAACCAGCTAACGCTAGCCCGGAACTTCTGACTGGCTGCTGACGTATAATGCAGGCCAGGCAAATAATGCAGGCTAGTTAGCACGCCAGTCCACCGGGAAAACCCCCGGGGCTCCCGATGGTGATGCCATCACCAAACAAGCAGCAATCAAGCAGCTTCACCTGTTGTTTAGGCTACTAATGCACAATGGTTACATTTCCAGCCCAAAAAAACAACCTCGGGAAAGGCGGGTCCCGATGCCATTTCCTGGGAGGGGTCTCGGGATCCCGCCTGAAACACTACTTCACAGTCATGTAATGTGGAGATTAACCTGTACCAGAGAAAAATATGATATTAAATATTTGATCTTCATGTGGCCTATACAGGGTTTCCCTTCAAGTGGACCACGGAGGGGAGAGTAGAAACAAACCTGGACTGGAGAAATGTAAGTCATTGAACATCAATTATGATAAACAGTTTCTGAGCATTAATTGCAACATTTGTAATCACCCTTGTCTCATGGGTACCATCCGTAGAAATGTGGTGTCTTACGCTGATCTGCTGTGTGGGTACATGAGACATTATAGTGTAACTTATTTCAGATGCCTGTGACCTCACGCTGGACCCCAGCACAGCAAACGGTTTTCTCTCACTGTCCGAGGAGGGGAAGATGGTGACCCGGCTGAGGATTAAGCAGGAAAGTCATCATCACGATCCAGAGAAGTTTGACATTTGCAACCAGGTTCTGTCCAAGGAAAGCCTACAGCAGCGCCATTACCTGCAGATGGAGTGTGTTCACGATGTACATATTGGCATGGCCTACAAGAATATCCCTAGGAAAGGGTCAGTTGATGAGGTCACTCTAGGTCACAATGACTATTCTTGGGATCTGTATGTTAGTAGAGAGAAGTGCTGTGTCCAATACAATAAAGTTAAAGTTGACCTGTGGGCCCCCAAAATGGACTCACCATACCGGATTGATGTTTATCTGGACTGGCCGGCCGGCATCTTGTCCTACTATGTTAACAACAGTGGTAAACTGACCCTGCTGTATGCATTCCTCACCAAATTCACAGATCCACTCCATCTGGCTTTAAAACTGAACTCTCCAGGCGCAACTGTTAGTCTGAAGGCATTGCCTCAGATAAAGTCCGAGCCAGATGATGTGCATATGATTGTGTCCCCTGACTAGTATGCAATGCTTACTTACATACACGGCTGTTTGATGATATAGCCAAGGAAAATGTTAATGTTATATATATATATATTGTTCCAATGTTGCCACATCTGAAGCCAATTGAACAAAGAAAATGATGCCGCACACTCTGGCTTCTCAGATGCAAAAATTGATTTAATAAGACATAAAAAGACCAACGTTTCAGTGCTAGGCCTTCATCAGGGTCATCTGAAGCCAACCACATTATCAAAGGTTTAGCGTTTCTTTTATTGGTTTGTCTGCTTTCACACATACTGTTTTGTGTGTATGATGTTGTGAGTGTTGTCTTGATGTTGTGAGTGTTGTGTCATGATGTTGTAAGTGTTGTGTCATGTATGTATGACCAGTAATGATGATTGATACTCAGCTACAATAAAAACATGAACATCTACTGTAACTTTGGCGCTCGATACTGTCAGTCATTTTCATATTTTATGACAGAAACCATGAAGGTGTGTGTTGAGGGGGGTGACACTCCCCGGTCATAAAAACGTAGAAGCTTGATAAAAGGTCCAAAGGACACTACCTACCTTCCTACAGACACACGTTCATAGAACAAGGTCGGAAAAGAAACATTTCACCTCAGTCTCAGGTCTTGGCCTATTTACAGCAAAGTAATGGCAGCCGTTCACTTCAAGTTGTTTCTTCTTGGAATTACACTTTCCATCGTTTCAGCTGAAAGTGAGTACTGTTTATACCACTTTATATTTTTCAATTCTCTGTAGGTGCCTTTCCTAAGGTTTCTCTATTCTTTTGTTACTTATTGGTTGACTGTAACTGAATAAGCAAGTAATTGCCAGTCTGCTTTCATTCTAATCCCATTTATTTGTATTATCATAGGGTACAAAGCACACATTTATATGCTTATCAAATGTGATCAAGTCTCCTATCAACTTTAGTATAACTGTGCTTTGTAATTGTACAGTATATGATGATTAGGCTACCCGATGCCAATGATTTAGCGGTATGTATGGATAAATTATCTGTTGTGACCCATCAAATGCAAGACTAACAGACAGTTTTGTGTTGTGTTCTAGAGATTATATTGGTCAGATGAATGTTAGATTATATTGAGTATACTGTATTCAATACTGAAAATGGTTATTCAACATTAAATTCTATCTGCACTGTGTCTGTTGTGCTGCTAGAAGGCAAGTCTAAATGCAATACAGTAGGATTGAAAGGCCTACTTGACCAGAGTCAGAGTCCCAGAGCCTGTTAGGGACAGTTTCTAGTCACTAAGTGTAGGACTAAGAAACCATTTCTGTGGAGAATCTGCTTTGACTGCTGTGTTTTAGTCTAGGACCAGGCCTTTTGTGTCCAGGAAACTCCAACTCCCAACACCCAGCATTCTAAAGCTGGCAGTTGCTGTTTGAATGTTGGCAATTTAATATTCAGCTACAAAAACCATCCAACTGACGCCAACAGTTACCAACAAACATGGCACACCAATGCTACGTTAGTGTTTGGGGCAGCGTGCAGACAGGCCTAGTCACTCGTCTGTTACTGATCAGCGGCCATCTTGTTCTTTCAGACCCCACCTGCAGTACTGAAGTGGATGAAGGAACCGGAACAGAGAGTCAACTGCAGTATTTCTATAACCGGGACATGGGAAAGTGCTTCCCGTTCTTCTACAAAGGGCAGGAAGGGAACCACAACCGTTTCACCACAGACCAAGCCTGCATGGAGACCTGTTCCCCAAGTTACAATGATGTCTACCCAGGTGGAGGTACAGTGAGTGTTACTACAGACACTAGTCAATCTGAGACTATGAATGCGGTAGGAAATGACAATGACAAGAGACCTAGACCTAGAGTCAGCTGTATGCACACATGCTAATGGGTAACCAAGTGTGTCGTAACAATAACATCTGTGCGGCAACAAGCACTATTAACAATACATCTATTGTTACACACGACACCTGGTCACTTTGTGAGGGGGATTTTACACAGAAACAGGAACCCATAAGAGGAAGTTTGTGTAGGCTAGTCATTAACATTTTACATGACATTACAGTCATTTAGCAGACACTTTCATCCAAAGCAACTAACAATAATTGCATTTAATGTAGGAAACCCAATGTACTACTACTTGCCAGCACTCAAAAGTGCACCTCCTTTCTAAAACAAGTGTACAAGTGGTTAAGTCCATAAACAAAAAAATAATATATAAACGCTATGGTGTAGTACATTGAATTGGTTCAAGTTTTTGTTGTTTATACACTAAATAATACATGCTAGTGAGTTTCCTCTTCAGCTACATTATGTTAAAGGTGCAGTGGAGTTTGGCTCAGAAGCACTTTTTGGTATATTTTTTTCAATTCTCATTACATCCTGACAGCAATCAATAAATAAAGTGCTCTGACACTAAAATGAAATAAATCCGTAATCCAAGTCGTAGGACTGTAATAAGTGCAGCCAATCATTTTAAGTTGCCAACTTGAAATGTTTGGATGGTTTACCTGCCTGCCAGCCTACCTACCCGCCTAGCAAGTGTCATTTGTTTGACCCCAGTTTGGAGGAGTGGCTTTAAGGGAGGGGTGGGATTTTGTCAGTTTTCAAAACCTTTTCAAAATGTTCCTAAACCTAACCGGAAATCACAAACCGCATACAGTACCTTTAAGTTGTATGGATTTCTCCTACTGTATATTATGTATCCCAAATTGATGCTTAAGTCAAAGCACTACTGTTTAACCATGCACTTTATCCTACACTGTTGAGCAAGTAAGCAGCTATGATTGTTCTCTACACCTCCTCTATTCCCATGTCCAGACGCAGTGTGCAGCCTGCCGGTCGACCACGGTAGCTGCTTCGCCCTGCTACTGATGTACTACTACAACACAGACGAGAAGAACTGCCGTATATTCCACTACGGTGGCTGCCAGGGCAACGGAAACCGCTTCGAGAGCAGAGAGCAATGCCAGGAGATGTGCATGGGTCAGTTGTGTCTAATAATAATAATATATAATATAATCTGTGGTCATGGCCTTTGAATTTGAATTCGAGAGTTGTGAGGTGTTTCAGTTTTAGACTTTCTAAAAGAAGACATTCTTGACTGTATCAGACCTGTTAATTACATTGATCAAATACTTGAAGGTATTTGAAAGTAATTGAGGTGCATTTGTTGCACAGTTAACACTTATGACTGGTTTATTTGTTTCATTGAACTGGGCAAGATAAATCCCAAGTATTTGACCGTGTTTGCAAACAGTATTTCACCCAGCTATCTGATTTAAGTATGAATCAAAATATGATACAAGCCAAATCATGTTGGTATTGTGAGAAATACCATGGCCCATGGCCACTCACATGACTGCAGTTCTTATTTTGTCCACTAGAGGTCAGACCTTAAGCACGGTATGTGTTTGACCTGTCCTTCCTTCCTTATTAATTGATGTGAGGTTTGTTTGTTTTCCAGCCAGATCAGGCAGGTTGGGTGGGGCCAGTGAGCCAATCCCTAACCCAGATGTGTCCACCACTAATGCAGGTATGAATACATTACATAGTCTTCAAGTCTTTCAACATCAGGTAAACTACTTGTAATTGGCGTGTTCTAATTGAACATTCATTATATTCATAGAGTAGTTATAATTTAATTCATACAGCTGACTTTAACCTCTGTTTTTTTATCATGAGAGTATATTTTCTGCTTTCTGAGTTGTTTTACTTCAGTTTAATGTGAGTTTTGTATTTGCCCTCTCTCAGGGCTGATTGTGGGCATTCTGGGAGGTGTAGTCTTCACTGTGGCGGTGATTGCCGCCATTGTTGTCTTAGTCAAACAAAGGTAAGAAAACAAGTAAGAATTAAAAGCATTAAGCAGTTGAAACTTTGATTGTACAAACTCAACCATCTTGTATTTGTTAGTTGATTAGATCCAGGAATTCAAAGATGTCGTTCTGTTCGATATGACATTCTGTGCATCATTCCAGGAAGCAGAAAGACAGTCGAGGAGAGAGGGAGCCAGTACCAGACATCGAGATGAAGTGAAGACAACTCCTCACACTTCCCCACCGCCTGTTTGGAATGTTTAATCTGTTTTAAACCTGTTTTTCTACCGTTTTTGTTTATTTTTCAATACAAATTAGATGTGTCAGTTTTGGATTCAACCTTTCGTCTCACAAACTGTGGGATATGATTCATAGTGTAAGTTTAGAGACCTTAGAGCTTAGATAATGTTTTATTCTGTAGGGTGGACTAGACATAAACAGGTGTTGTAAGCGCTGAGGTTCACACTGTGAAGCTGAAGGGGATGAATGGACACCTCACAACTCCACTGTAAATATATAATGCATCTGAGAAACATCTGGGTATAACATGACGTTTACAGTGCTAGAGTGCTCCCTGTGCTACTGTATATTTTGCACGGTCTTGTCTCAGCACTGTCATTTGAACTGTCCTGTCTTTGCACTGTCATGTGTGTGTAATGTTGTTAGTGCACCAACTAACCAGAACAATTTCCTAGTATGTGTAAAAACCTACTGTACCAGGCTAAATAAAATCTGATTATGAATCTGACAAATTATGTGTAGTTGAATTGGAGTTTTGTTGGTCTCTTGGCAGAAATGATGTGTACAGTACTTTAAAATAGTATACATCTTATTGCAGTGCAAGAATGTATGTTCCTTGTTTTAACTTTAAAAAAAAAATCACATACAATACAATCACAAACAAAATCACATCACAAAGCTCAATGAGATAACTTTTTTTATAGTTCAATATTCACCTTTACTTGCTATTAGTTTATGAATTGAATATCAGGAAGACAACTAACACTTTGCCCTGCGAATTTATCTACATGCACATAAAAGAAAGAAGACATACAGTATACTGTAGTTTCACTGAATCACTCATAGTCCATAAAACATCATACTACATTTGTAGCCAAATTCAAAAGCTATGAATGAATTAATGAATATTAACAAAATGTACAGTGTGTTACACTGTCGCCTCACAGCAAGAAGGTCCTGGGTTCGATGCCCTTTCTGTGTGTTCTCCCCGTGCTCACTTGGGTTCCCTCCACATACAGTAGAACCCCAATATGAAAAACATGCAGAAGAACAGATGCTCTTCAGTCCGGTCCCTGACCAGGACCTGGACTGAGCACTTGGTGCCACTGATGAGGCTGCCCACTGCTCCAGGCTGCCCCTGGAGGAGGACTGCTTGGATGGGTAAAATGCAGAGGACAAATTCCACTGACGACCACTGAAGGTGTGTGTGTGTGTGTGTGTGTGTGTGTGGCCACTCACGTGTGTTTGTGTGTCACGTGTGACTAATAAAGACCCTTGAGCTCCAGTATTAATTTAATTAATAATTAGCGCATGTAGTTCGTCAGTTTTACTCTTCGTCCACAAATAATCATACTGTACTACATTTGTTCTGTACACATCTCACACATAGATACTGTAGCTGTGAATGAATGAATGAATGAATATTATTAACAAAATGTTCAGTTGGCTATCGCACTCTGCTGTTTGAGAAAATTATGTGAATTAAATTCATGGACGCGGAGGGGAAAGGGTTAAAGCGCTCTTTAAGAAAGGGGAGGGGCAGATGAGCCTTCAGCTGCAGTTGTCCCCAGAGAGAGAGAGAGAGAGAGAGAGAGAGAGAGAGAGAGAGAGAGAGAGAGAGAGAGAGAGAGAGAGGAGAGAGAGAGAGAGAGAGAAGAGAGAGAGAGAGAGAGAGAGAAGAGAGAGAGAGAGAGAGAAGAGGGAGATAGAGGGAGACAGAGAGAGAGAGAGAGACCGTACTGCGTGTGCTGCGCTGCACCGATTCTTTCTACATCTGAACATTGTTGTTCTAGGGGGGAAAAGCTCACTCGGGAATCACGTCCGAGTCTCGTTTTTAATCAACTTTCGGGATTGTGTTAAGTGTGTTGTAGCCTACAGTTTTATTCACTTGAAGCAATGGAGGAGTCCCTCCACGATGACTTGGCAGACTTGTCAGACTTGGATGAAAAGAGTTTGTTGGAGTCCCTGAGTCAGCGTTTCAAACACGACCGCATCTACGTGAGTGAAAGTTCAACCCTCAGTATGTGCATGTCAATAAAGACAATTGAGATTTCAATTGATTTTTAGGACCGAGGGACATGCACTGAACTCACCGAATAAAGACAACAATTGCAAACAATTTCTTAACACGACAGTGGCCACATCACTGTCGTGTTGAGAAATTGTTTGCAATCTTTCTCTTTATTTGCTGAGTTCAATGCATGTCCCTCGGTCCTATTGGCACTTGTATAGGTCTTGATTGAGGTTGAGAAGGGAATTTGCCCGTCAGCATGTTCTCACCTGTCCTGTTTAAAACCTGTGGTTGCTCAGTCATTCATTGAATAGCCGACAGTAGGCTATAGCGTAGAAAGAAGGACAGACAAATTGCTGCACTTCCCACTGAGCAAAAACACGTCTAAAACACGTCTTTTAGATGTCTTTTTTGTCTTTTTCGGACGTGATCTGAACGTCTCCCTGACGTTGTGTGTTTGCTGGGTTTGCATCCCTACTGTATCTCGGCAGTAAATAAGTTGCTTTGTTCTAACACTGGTTTACTTAAACAATGCAAGCCAGATTTATGCTTGTTGTGCTTAGGATTGTTATACCTTGAACAAAAAAGTCCTACATAGACACAAGATAAAACATTTATTGTCAAGGTTCAGTTATGTCAGTTGAATAATAACTGAATTCTTTGCAAACAACGCCTGTCGTCAGGTTTGGCAAACAGGTTTTGATCAGCTGATGTTCTGCTGAGTTCCTCTCCTCCATAGGCCACCTCATGCCCTCGCATGTGACTGAGACTTCGGTGAAAACACCCATAAACAAGTCTAACATCACGCTTGCTTCTAAACCTTTTATACCCCTGTCTTCCAGACCTACATCGGGGACATCTTGGTGGCCATAAACCCGTTTAAATACCTGCCTCTCTATGAGAAAGAAGTAAGTAAGTTTTGTCTCAGATGGTCGGCTTTCTCCACCAGGCTGCTAGGATCAGTGACTCACTGTGACCTGTGACCTGTGACCTGGCCGTCTGGCACGTCTGCGGAGAACCACAAACGAGGCTGAGCAGCGCAGAACCTCCCTGGTTACACACACACACACACACACACACACACACACAGGTCCAAGAGAAGGCGAAAGAAAGGACGAGATGTTTTGAATCTTATCTACCACAAATAAAGCTTTGATTGATTGATTGATTATCTGTTTGTATCCGTCCAGGTGTCTGACCGGTACAAGTGTGGGGAGAAGAGCTCTCTGCCCCCTCACATATTCGCGGTGGCGGACCGCGCGTACCAGGCCATGCTGGGACGACTGGCCACAGGACCGCCCAACCAGTGCATCGTCATCAGGTGGGTCCCATCACACAACCGCATGGGTGTGACCCAGAATGTTCAACCTTGCGTAGTTATGACCAGACCAGGCCAGGCCAGACCAGACCAGGCCAGACCAGGCTAGATCAGACCAGACCAGACAAGACCAGGCCTATACCATCAGTTATGACCAGACCAGACCAGGCCAGACCAGACCAGACCAGACCAGACCAGACCAGACCAGACCAGGCCAGGCCAGGCCAGACCAGACCAGGCCAGGCCAGGCCAGACCAGACCAGACCAGACCAGACCAGACCAGACCAGACCAGACCAGGCCAGGCCAGACCAGACCAGACCAGACCAGACCAGACCAGACCAGACCAGGCCAGACCAGACCAGACCAGACCAGACCAGGCCAGGCCAGACCAGGCCAGACCAGACCAGACCAGACCAGACCAGACCAGACCAGACCAGACCAGGCCAGGCCAGACCAGACCAGACCCAGACCAGACCAGGCCAGGCCAGACCAGACCAGGCCAGACCAGACCAGGCCAGACCAGACCAGACCAGACCAGACCAGACCAGACCCAGACCAGACCAGACCAGACCAGACCAGGCCAGACCAGGCCAGGCCAGTCCTGTACCATCAGTAATGACCAGACCAGGCCAGTCCTGTGTCATCTGTTATTTCACACCAGTTCTGGGCCTCAATCCCGCCTTTCCTTCACCATGAACCTCTCGTCATAATATTCATAATGTTTAACAAAGATTTCCGGTGCTTGTGCCAACTAGACAACCGTGTCTGATTTGTGTTCCTCCTTGGCAGTGAAGTGGCAGCATGTTCAGTATCAAGTCATGTTCAATATCAAGTGTGTTTTTTTGGCCTGAATGGACTCAAATTTGACAGACACACAGTCTGACACACAGTAAAAAGTTTCTCTTAAAGCACAATCAATTATTCCTCCAATCTCGGCGAGACATATGCTAAGGCTACTTCCTGTACTAACCCTAAAGACGTCGCTCGTTGATTGGTCGTCTCGGCAGTGTAGCAGCTGAGCTAGCTAGTGTGTGTTGTGCGTCCGCGGCGCCGCAGGCGGAGGTGTGTGTCGCGTCTGCGGCGTGACCCCTGGGTAGTGAACAGGCGCCTGTGTGCGTAGCTGTCGAGGAAACACTGTTTTCCTTGCGTGCCCTTTAGTGACCGGCTGCCGTGTGTGCGGTGTGAGACGGGCTGCCGTGTCGCTGCACACCGACGTCTCGTTTACCCGCTCTCTTCACCTCCTTCCTCTCTTTCTCTCTGGCTTACTCTCTTTTATTCCGTCTCTTTGAACCTCCTGTTCCCTCTCCCCCTGTCTCTCTCTTGATCTCTGTCTCTCTTTCTCTCTCTCCAAATCCCTCCATCCAAATGTTATTTATACTGTAGCTCGCTTTCTTTTCCATGCTGGTGTGGGGTCCTGGGTTTCCGTAGTACAGAGTGGAAAAAAGCTCTCCCGGAAATTATATTTCAGCAATTTTGGGGCACTGTAATTACTATTCCACTGTTGGGTTGGAACTTGGTCGGGGTTGCATGTGACTCCTGCATCTGGTCCGAAGCACCGAGGTTTTCCACTACCGTAGGAGGATTTCTCCCCAAGGACTTGGGTTGACTCTGAAACTCTAACCTCACCTAATCTCACCTCAATGTGTTTAGCAGAAGTGAGAGGTTTGGTTGTAGCTTGCTGTCAGGAGGTGAAGGATATTCTTAATCTCCTATCCTGCTCTTGGGTTTTAGAAACACTTTTGCAGATTTTTTGCCTTTCCTCTGTTTTGAAAGATATCAACCCAAAATGTTCCTCTCCTGGCTTCTGTGTTGCTGTATAAATAACTTATGATTTGTCAGTTTTATTTTTTAAGTGCTCCAGATGTTCGCCTGCAGCGTTCTGAACTGAAGGCTGAAATGCAGCAACGACAAAAAATCAATATTGACCCATATTGTACAATTACGAATGTCCTCTTTATCTTCAATATTGTTTTCTTTTAGAGGCTTGGAAAGCTACTGTATGCATTGTGGTTTCTGGAGAAAAAAAACAGGCACTTTGGATGCAAATTACCGTTCGACAAGATGAGGGACAGTTCTGAAATCAGTCAAACTGATTCATCAGGCTACTCCTTTTCTTTGTGTACTGTACCGTATGTGCAGTTGTCTTTGTGTACTGTACCGTATGTGCAGCTGTCTTTGTGTACTGTACCTATGTGCTCTTTGGTGATGTGGTTTCTTAGAATTGGGAAGAGAAGGGTTGAGTAAGAATAGACTACTCTTATCATGGTTGGTATGGTACTGTGTGTGCTTGTGTGTGCTTGTGTGTGCTTGTGTGTGCTTGTGTGTAAGAGTGGATGTGTCCTTTTCTTCCATCCATGCCTCTTGCTTGCCTGTACATGTAGTATTGTACTATAGTCTTGCTTGTATAGTATTGTAGTATAGTACTGTAGTATAGTCTTGCTTGTATAGTATTGTAATATAGTCTTGCGTGTATAGTCTTGCTTGTATAGTATTGTAGTTTAGTCGTATAGTATTGTAATATAGTCGTATAGTCTTGCTTGTATAGTATTGTAGTATAGTATTGAAGTATTGTTGTATAGTCTTGTAGTATTGTAGGATAGTCTTGCTTGTATAGTATTGTAGTATAGTATCGTAGTATTGTTGTATAGTCTTGTAGTGTAGTATTGTAGGATAGTCTTGCTTGTATAGTATTGTAGTATAGTATTGTTGTATAGTCTTGTAGTGTAGTATTGTTGTATAGTCTTGTAGTGTAGTATTGTAGGATAGTCTTGCTTGTATAGTATTGTAGTATAGTATTGTAGTATAGTATTGTTGTATAGTCTTGTAGTATAGTATTGGTCCCTATAGTTGTTGGTCTTTCCGCCTCAGTGTCCATTGAATAGGGCCTGTTGCCCCAGGTTACGGCCATGTCACTGAGGAATGAACCAGATGGGGGGGGGTGGGGGGGGGCTGAACGAGGGCGATAGTTGCCCCTGGCGATGAGCAAAGAATGTGATTGACAACCTATAGAATGACAGGGAGAGAAAACCAAACAGGTCCTTTTGCGTAGATGTATGTCAGTGTTATAGCAGCACATAAATAACCATCTATATTTAACATGGGTCTGGGACAGACAAAGCCTTTTTAATTATTTTGGTCTTTAACTAGCTTCATTCAGACCTTTAAAGATGCTGTGGACCCTAGATTCTGTTGAAGCGGATAAGAAACGCCAGCAGGAAGCCTTATCTGCCTTCTCAGGATTTTGAAATACAAGTGTTGTGGTTTTTGGATTTAAACCTGCAGGTGATGCTAGATTTGGCGTGACGTTGTCATGCTGAAAGACGAATGTTTTAATGGAGGAAGAACCCTAAATGGGAAATGAGAATCAACGAAAGACTAAACATCTCACAGTCCTGTACTGTATCAGTGTCACTTGCAATCAGAGCTTATCAGAAGTGCCCTGTGCCATGGTCAGCTTTCTTCCCTAGGAAGTGCAATAGTAGCCTATGTTAACAGTGCTCGTGCAAACCAATCAGGGCAGCAACACGTGCACATTTGCAAGCCTCATGCAAAATCTTTTTTTAAGATTCCAATGTTATCAGTTTGCTAGGGAGGCATGTCCTCGCTCTGGCAATTTGTTTGCCAAATATCCCTCTGATTCTGGGTCAGTAGCAATCTGAACTTGTTTGTATACAAACACGTCCTGGTCTGGCTAGCCTAGGACTGGGTGGGTATAGTCGTTTTTATTTTATTTTATTACTCTTTAACACAGTGGAAACAAATGTTAGTCTTCCACTTTTAGGCACTACATTGTATAACTATATAACTTACCCAAGCTAATGTAAAAATGTTGTGTGTGTGTGTGTGTGTGTTTTTGTATAACTATATAACTAACCTGATGTAGGAATATCCTGTGTCTGTGTGTTTGTGTACAATATAACTAGCCTGAGCTAATGCCGGAGTGTCCTGTGTGTGTGTGTGTGTGTGTGTGTGTGTGTGTGTGTGTGTGTGTGTGTGTGTGTTTGTGTATAACTATATAACTAGCCTGAGCTGATGCCGGAGTGTCTGGTGTGTGTGTGTGTGTGTGTTTGTGTATAACTATATAACTAGCCTGAGCTAATGCCGGAGTGTGTGTGTGTGTGTGTGTGTGTGTGTGTGTGTGTGTGTGTGTGTGTGTATAACTATATAACTAGCTTGAGCTAATGCTGGAGTGTGTGTGTGTGTGTGTGTGTGTGTTTGCAGTGGAGAGAGTGGAGCCGGGAAGACAGAGAGCACAAAGCTGCTGCTCAGACAGATCATGGATCTGTGCAGAGCTAACTCCCAACTGGAGCAACAGATACTGCAGGTAAGGCTAACTGCACTAATGCTAACTTATACTGCAGACCTACCTGTGCTAATGCTAACTCATGAATGCTGCAGGCCTACCTGCGCTAATGCTAACTCATGAATGCTGCAGGCCTACCTGTGCTAATGCTAACTCATGAATGCTGCAGGCCTACCTGTGCTAATGCTAACTTACACTGCAGGCCTACCTGTGCTAATGCTAACTCATGAATGCTGCAGGCCTACCTGCACTAATGCTAACTTACACTGCAGGCCTACCTGTGCTAATGCTAACTCATGAATGCTGCAGGCCTACCTGTGCTAATGCTAACTCATGAATGCTGCAGGCCTACCTGTGCTAATGCTAACTTACACTGCAGGCCTACCTGTGCTAATGCTAACTCATGAATGCTGCAGGCCTACCTGTGCTAATGCTAACTCATGAATGCTGCAGGCCTACCTGTGCTAATGCTAACTCATGAATGCTGCAGGCCTACCTGCACTAATGCTAACTTACACTGCAGGCCTACCTGTGCTAATGCTAACTCATGAATGCTGCAGGCCTACCTGTGCTAATGCTAACTCATGAATGCTGCAGGCCTACCTGTGCTTATGTTATCTTGTACTGTAAATGCTGCAGGCCTACCTGCGCTAATGTTAACTTGTACTGTAAGTTAGGCCTACAGTACCTGCACGAATGCTGATTAGCTGATTATTAGCAAGCACTATAACGACGTGTAGTACATGTAAGACTGCACTATGACCAAACAACAGGTAAGGCGTTGGCACTGCTATTCGTTTACTGTTCTAATACTCAGTAAGCAAGAGATACTAAAGGTGTTGATGGCCTACTTATACTTAAGCATATCTAACAAGCAGATACTGAAGATAATACATAATGTACACTGCTGCCTGTAGCAACTGACACTGCAGTTGAGGGTGTGGCCTCGGTTTCTTCCTAATCCCGTACTCCTACTAAAACAAACAATTTGATTGGAAGAGCGATACTAGTCTACATTCCTATACTGAAACTTCAACAGTCAAATCAAGGGAGGAAACGGGTCTCAGCCCAAACTGTAGCTACCAGTATCTAGCTGTCAGCCTCTGAGGTAAAATAAGATGAAATCCACCACAGAGGCGGACATTACAAAAGCATTATACATATAGGAGTCCCGGGCACGCCTTGATGACATCATCCCCTTGATATCCACACATGCTGTTGTCACAGAAGGATTGGGGAAGGTGACATTGTCATTCCAATGTTCCAGGGCTAACCTGGTGTGACTCACTCGGTGGGAAACGGGTGGTTTCGTTGTACTTTGTTCCTTTCAAGTCACACGGTGATGCCTAGTCTGACGTGGCTTTTATGTCAAGAGTAACAATGAAATGTCACAGACGCTAGAAAAAGGTTCAGCTCGGCGAAAAATATGATATGATTGCGCGTGCATGCGCCTACATGTTTTTGGGAGCGTTGTTCTCAAGTTTGTTGACCTAACAGGTCCCCGTTCGCCATGCTACACCAACCGACAGAGCACACCCTGCTCTACGCTCCACACTGGGGAGAAGATTTAACGACCCCAAACCTCCGGTCATTACACGTCTACTCAGAGGGTCTACAGAGCTACGACTCAGCACTTTCACATTCCCTCAAGGCAAACTGTACGGTGCTGTGTAACTGACAGTCCAACGACAGTACCACACACACACACACACACACACACACACACACACACACACACACACACACACACACACACACTCCTCAGAAACGTGTTTTTCTGGTTGAATTGCTCGTTGTTTGCACTTTTGAGGGTTCAACCTCGCCCAGCTAGTCCAGGAATGCAACACATGAGACTGTCTACATTAAAAACCTTGACTTCATCACTGACACGATGCTGCCAAAATGATTCTTGGGTAGAAAAAGTGATTTAAAAAGTACAGTCAATGAGGTTTCCAGTCAAATTAATACACACTGAGCAGTATACTGTAGCATTCTGAACTTATTCAGTCAGATATTTTCTAGGGAACGGTTTGTGTAGTTTTAATAAGGATATCCGACATTACTCAGAAGGAAATTTGATATCCCAGAGACAAGACGGGATCCCAAGATGGAACCGTTAATTTGTTTTGTCTGGGCTGTTAGCCTCCTCGGAGGAATCCTTGAGCTATGAAAACAAACTCCAAGTTTCCATGGATTGAGTCTTGTAATATTTTCCTGTTCTCTCATATCTTAGTGGGATTTTTTTCTCTTCATCTCCGAGACGATGCTCAGTTGACGGTTGAATGTTTGAACAGCTTGTTAGAGAACGACAGCAAGAGAAAGGTGCTTCATCGTGTCTCGTGTCAGTTACACTATGCTGTGTGTTGACAATAGAACATACAAAATAATGGTGTTTTTCACAGATATGACATGGTGTTCAAAATAATAACAGGATAACCTTAATTGGCTAGCAGGTTGGTAGTTCAATCCATCAGTTGGGGATACGATGAAAATGCTTAATATATAACATGGAAGAATGTTCTTTCCTTCGCAACATCTTTGGGCCTAGCTCCCTTATAGGGGAGTAAAGGGAAATCACATATTAGGCTTGTTTTCTGAAATTGGACACTTGTTCATAGTTCTCTCTCTTGACAGTTGTTCTTCCTACACTTCCTGTGCTTGCTTACGTTCTAAACTCCTGTATAAAACATCACTAACCCCCCCGAGAGAGACTCAAGTTCCCACCATTTTGTAAAACGCTACCATGATATTCTAACGCCAACTATTCTCTCTTCACATCTCATCATCACCCACTCTGTCCTCTCTCGTCGACCGTGGACTTTACGGATGACTGCGGTGTCCGTTTTCTCATGGATCTCTCGCGTGGGGAGGTCTGTCTCCCGGCAGGAGAGGGGAGGGGGGGGAGGACAAGGCCCCCCCCTCCTAAAACCTGAAGGAAGTGTGGGAAATTCCTTTCAAGTCTTCCGGGGAATTGCATCACTCCGACCGTGGGAGTGACTGGGAGTTGGCTATGAGCTGAACCAGGGTCAGGGAAAGGGCTGTTTGAGAACTCGTGTGTGTGTGTGTGTGTGTGTGTGTGTGTGTGTGTGTGTGTGTGTGTGTGTGTGTGTGTGTGTAAGCGACTTCATGTCATGTGTACTGTACATATGGATGTGTTTAGTAGTACCATAGACAGAGGGCCCATTCTCCCATGAGGCTCTGGCTCAGTACACAGCCATACAGTACTAACCCTAATATCATGGACTGCTGCTTATTAAAGATAAACTCTCTTACCGCATGAACTCTAATCAGTGTCCTGAGTAAATACATAACAGACCCTCACATGGGCAGAGCCGTGTACGGTTACCTCAATCAATCAATCAATCAATCAATCAATCAAAGCTTTATTTGTATTGCGCATTTCATACCCAGAGGCAACACAATGCGCTTTACAGAGAACAAGGGAGGTGGGCATACGACCCACTCTCTACATATTCCAGAGCCTCAGTACGAGGTCACTGTCAGAGGGTGGTCAGCTGTGTCTGCATACACCCCCCGTCCAGATGGTAGCATCCGTCCTTGTATAGTAGTGGATGTCTGCGTAAGGAGTGTAATTATGGGGTGGTTGCACAGCAACTGGGAATAGCCAGGCTGGTCGTGAAGAATGCAGTGGTTGTTCCAAAGGGAAGTGATCTTCTGTAGTGAGGGATCTGAAGAAGCGTTTAAATAGATGTACGGTACAAAAACATTTCACGTGTGGTTTTGACACGGTGTGTGAACTCCTGGTGTTCAAGGTTGCTCCTTGCGGTATGCCAGACAATCCGATCGCCAAGGACAGAAATGCATATGGAGAGCAAATGTGAGTGTACAACTAGCGTGTGTGTGTGTGTGTGTGTGTGTGTGTGTGTGTGCGCGCCAGGACAATTAGAGAGGGTCAAAGAGAGTTCCAGCAGTCAAAACAAAATATATTTTCCACTGAAGAGTTTTACGTCCACCATTTCCTCCATGTCCTCTGGCGTTCTTCTGGTCTGAGCCCAGGGGCGGACTGGAAGTTTCCCGGTGGCCTGGCGCGTCAACTGGGCTGGCCCGCGGTGAACGGCCTGCCCCCCCCGTCAACAAATCGCGCAGGCCAGCGGTGAATGGCCTGCCCCCCCCCCCCACCGTCAACAAAACGAAACTGAAGGTGTTCCATTGCGTCGGCTCGGCTCGTGGCCTGACTGGGGCTACATTTCCCAGCATGTAATATTCACCCAGTCCGGCCCTGTCAAGCCGAGCCTAGGAAACAGCGTTTGGGTCAGCCTGGCCCATACAGACCAGCTCGGAGGAAGCCAGTGGGGAACACCTTCCTCACCAGAAGTTCACTATTTAAGCCGACATGTCATCCCAGCCTAAGTGGGCCTTGGTTAGGTCAACGATTCACAGAGGGCTTTAGACCTCAAAAAACAAGTCAACCTTGCAATTCAGAGAATTATAGAGAAGTGAGAAGTTTAGTCAAGAGCTTTGTGATGTTGAAAGACGAAGAGGAAATCCTGTGTTAGCGGCTTCACTGAGGGCGTGAAAGGATTTCCTGCAGACCAAGGACATGTTTACTGTCATAAACTTTACTATTTTGTTTAACTGTCACACTCAATAAAGGCAGTTCTGTGTGCGTCACTCAAGACGTTATGTGGCTTCGGAAGCGTGAACATATTTTTGCTCTTGTGCCTTAGCGAAGATAATGCTGTTTCTCTCTAGTTAAGAGATTCTAGTATCGCCCTGAGCATACTGGCATGGCTGTAACCCCCCAAAAGTGTGGTGATGATGTCGTAGCTCATTCGCATGTCATTAGTGTGGTGCTGATGTCATAGCTCATTCGCATGTCATTAGTGTGGTGCTGATGTCATAGCTCATTTGCATGTCATTAGTGTGGTGATGATGTTTCGGCTCATTAGCATGCACATCACACTTATTTTTCTTACCCACCAAATGATTAGATGGATGGATGGATTGATGGAAAATGTATAAAAAAAGTATTTTGAGTGAACTGATGTTGAGTGAAACACCTTTTTAAAGTTCCCTTCATTGTTTTCACCTCAAAAAGTGTTTAATTTCCTCATTATTATTCGAATGACCTTTGACTGATATTAATTTCCTACCTTGGAAACCGAAGCTCATGACCGTGCCGATGGTGGTATTATATGATGGTTTGGTTTCCGCGTATCAACGTCCGAACCTTCGAGGCTCTCCTGGCGAGGTGATGAATGGAAGGCTTCCCCTTGCGCGGTCATGGATTCTGTATTGTGCGGCGTTGGGGGAGGAGACAGTGTTATCATTGTTATCGTGGTGGATCTGAGGAAGCTGGCCTGACTCGGCTCGCGTGCCGCCCATCTAGGCTTTCCTCTCAGGGTGGCGTTGGCGTGTGATGGGGGGGGGGGAAGGTCACGGGTTTATTTACCCTCTGGTTCAAGATACCTGTGCTCTCAGGACATGTAGACAGTGCTCTCAGGGTCTGTAGACTGTGCTATCAGGGTCTGTAGACCGTGCCAGATGTGTGTCCTATTCCAGTCAGTGCTGGTATTGACATGGCCTGTCCTAGGATGTGTGTTGATGTTTTGTTCTGGATCGTTCCCAAGGTCAACCCTCTCCTGGAGGCCTTTGGCAACGCCCAGACCGTCATGAACGACAACAGCAGTCGCTTCGGGAAGTACATCCAGCTGCGCTTCCACAACTCTTCAGGTAGGTAGGTGTGTGTGTGCATGCGTGGCCATGAGTGTGTGTGTGTGTGGGGGGGGGGTAAGAGTATTTGTATGCGTGTTGAATTTAATTTGAGTGTGTTTGTGTGTGACCTGCATAGTAAAAGGAGCCAAGATCAACGAGTATCTCCTGGAGAAATCCCGGGTTGTCCACCAGGACGAAGGAGAGAAGAACTTCCACATCTTCTATTGCATGCTAGCAGGCATCTCCCCGGACGACAAGGAGATGTACGGTCTCCTGGACCCCGCGCAGTACAGGTACGTCACCCTGTGATTTCATCACCCCGCGACATTACCTCAACAAGTTTCATGGAAGTTACAGCACTTGGCCTTACATTTATTTTTTTTCTTTTACTAAAACACTTTTAGTTCTCAGACCCAACGTCCTGTGTTTCGGTCCAAAGTCCACATTGTGTGTCATCATTAATAGCTGTGATATCATCGCCATGTGACCTGGTTTCAGCCTATTACTGGTCTCCGCGGGGAAGATAACGACTTGATCTCTTCCTGTAAAAACACCTCTCCTTCCCTTATCTGTGCGTTGGCCCGTGTGGTACTTTAAACTTGAGTCAGGGTTTCTAGAACGATAGACACACCTTATCTCGGTTTCACGCCAGTTTGACCACGTCACTTCCTGGCCAGACATTTGCTTTGGAGTTGGGAATATATTCATGTAGTTCTAACGTTCCTGATGCCGATTCATAGAGAAATGTTTGAGCCTGTTCGGAAAACGATCTCGCCAATCAAGGAAGGAATGTCAAGGAAAATCCCAATAAATTATCAATATAAAATATAACAAGCTTTTATGTGACTGACAAAAACTATCTTAAGTCTTCACGGATATTTATTTTTGACAAAATATTCCAGCAGATTATTTCAAGGTTAGAGGGTCTGTTTGCCCCCCCCCTGATCTGGGACCCGGGGACAACTGCCCCCTTTGCCCCCCCCTGTCAGCGGCCCTGCTGATGAGACCTTTTCAGATTTTTTTCTAATTGCTCATCTAGAACCTTCCCTTTTCCAAACAGTTGCCAACAGACATTTCCCAGGTCCAGCACCATGGCTCCCGGACTCTCGCTCTTACCTGTTCCTCATTCACGAAGCGATTCTGTGTCGTAACATCTGAAAACACGTTAATATCTGTGCCCCCCAGGTATCTGAACGGTCGCTATGGCTCCGAGGAGACGGTGCGAAGGTGGAGTGAGAAGTACAGTGAGGTGTGCAACGCCATGGACATGGTGGGCTTCGAGGAACAGGTAAGACCTCACCAACTCAACCATCTCCCTGCTGTCTCACTGAACCAAAGACCCTGTTTCACCTCAAGAATATGAAATACAATAAAATGTATGCCAAGCACATCCACCACGCTGGTGCAGGACAAAATGACATCTGATAAAGTAGGGTTGAGGTCCGCACACAGCTACTCCACAGGGCTATTTATTAGGTAAAAGGTGACAACGTTTCGACCCGTGTGGGTCTTCGTCAGGTCTGGTGACAACGTTTCGACCCGTGTGGGACCTGACGAAGACCCACACGGGTCGAAACGTTGTCACCTTTTACCTAATAAATAGCCCTGTGGAGTAGCTGTGTGCGTACCTCAACCCTACTTCACCTCAAGAATATGCCATGAGGTATCGACAGTGAATATATTGCTACTTTTTATAGCTTATTCTATTGATAGTTAGATTGAGCAAACGGTGTGGTTGGTTGGTATATTTAATCAAGTGACCGATTGATGTGTGATTGGGGTTCTGTATGGTGTCATCTATCCAGGAGAAGGTGGATATGATGACCATCCTGGCTGGCATCCTGTCCCTGGGAAACATCATGTTCGAACCCACAGACACCGACGCTCTGAAGGTCACGGACGGCTCCGTGGGCTGGCTCAAGGCTACCGCAGTGAGTCCCTCTCTCCACGTCCTCCACCTCTCTCTCTGGTCCCATATGGGTTGGGTGGTTAGTTTGGTAGGTTGGTTGGTTAGTTTGTTTGTTTGGTTTGGTTGGTTGCTTTGTTGGTTTGTTGGTTGGTTCGTTTGGTTATTTGGTGGGTTGGTTGGTTGGTTGGTTTGGTTTGTTAGGTTGGTTGGTTGGTTGGTTTGGTTTGGTTTGGTTTGTTGGTTTGTTGGTTTGTTGGTTTGTTGGTTTGTTGGTTGGTTCGTTTGGTTATTTGGTGGGTTGGTGGGTTGGTTGGTTGGTTGGTTGGTTTGGTTTGTTAGGTTGGTTGGTTGGTTGGTTTGGTTTGGTTTGGTTGGTTGGTTGGTTGGTGGTTAGTTAGTTAGTTAGTTAGTTAGTTAGTTAGTTAGTTAGTTAGTTAGTCAGTCTGACTGACTGACTGACTGACTGACTGACTGTCAGTCAGTTAGTCAGTTAGTCGGTTGGTTTGGTTATTTGGTGGGTTTGGTTTGTTGGTTGGTTGGTTACTGCTGCGAGTCATTATTCTCCAGTCGAGATTCTCTTTATGTGCATGACGCAACCCGATTTCGAAATCAGTTAGATTTTAAAAATCATGTAGTGTGAGTTCTACATTACTCTCAGCTTCCTCATTCCTGTTTACCAAAGGAAAACCAGACACTCCTTTTTTTATTGCGACATTCAGTCCATTTAGTACTGTAGTTCCGCATGCTTTAATAGCCTAGCTAGATTTTATTGGTTTTTATTGGCCGACAATAATACATTGTGACATCACACATCACACTTTACAACCAAACACTCTGATGTCCGATTGGTTGCAAAGTGTTCCTTTGTGTACTTTCTCAAAAGTGCTAGTTTTGTCAACGTTTTGATCTGAACCATTGTATATGATCATAAGTAGCCTTAAAACAGGGCTAAACATGCATTTTCCCTTTACTACTCCTTTAACAAAGTGTAACTTATTTATTTATTATTTAGTTTCGTTGAGGCTGGGTATAGTTCTTACTGGACAGCGAGAAGGAGCTAGCGTTAAGGGACATAAACACTGTTCTTATCAGTCCTGACACACTGGCACACACCAGTTATGTAAACATGGTGAATGTTGACCCAATCACTACAGTCCTCCCTTCATACATTGACCCCTGACCTGTGTGTGTGTGTGTGTGTGTGTGTGTGTGTATGTTTTTTGCATTGATGTGTACACACACGCTTGTGTCGAACTTCCTTCTGTGTACATACAGTACCTGTTGTAGGTACGTCTGCCATTGTATCTTGCACTGGAGAACGCACGCACATGTATTTGAACAGGTGCCTTTGTTTGTGTGCGATGGAGCATTACGTGCTGGCTTCAACCCCTCTGGACAACCAACCCCTCTACAACTACCCCCCTCCACAACCACCCCCTCCACAACCACCCCCTCTACAACCACCCCCTCTACAACCACCCCTCTACAACCAACCCCTCTACAACTACCCCCCTCCACAACCACCCCCTCCACAACCACCCCCTCTACAACCACCCCCTCTACAACCACCCCCTCTACAACCACCCCCTCTACAACCAACCCCTCTACAACCACCCCCTCTACAACCACCCCCTCTACAACTACCCCCTCTACAACTACCCCCTCTACAACCAACCCCTCTACAACCAACCCCTCTACAACCAACCCCTCTACAACCAACCCCTCTACAACCACCCCCTCTACAACCACCCCCTCTACAACCAACCCCTCTACAACCACCCCCTCTACAACCACCCCCTCTACAACCAACCCCTCTACAACCAACCCCCTCCACAACTAACCCGTCCACACCCACCCCCCTCTACAACTACTGATGAATCACTGCCCTCCTCCTCCCCCACAGTCCAGCCCCCTGCTGGGGAGGGGGGCAGCTGGGGAGGGGGGCAGCTGGGGAGGGGGGCAGCTGGGGAGGGGGGCAGCTGGGCAGCGGTCACATCTGGTAGAAGCTGATAAGATTCCCCATTAAAGGTCATAGGGGCTATATTTGGAGTTTAATGGAGGGGCACCGTACACCAGAGCTCTTCAGATATATTAGGAGTTTAATGGAGGGGCACCGTACACCAGGGCTCTTCAGCTGTATTTGGAGTTTAATGGAGGGGCACCGTACACCAGAGCTCTTCAGATATATTTGGAGTTTAATGGAGGGACAATGTACTTTTTATTGTGGCCAGATTTTTTCCTCTCATTAAATCTGGCCTGGATACGTTTTGAATAATGGGAAAACTACAAAAATCTTAATAATCAACTAATTTAGGAGACACTACAATTGAATAGGATTTTTTTTCCTTTAAAGATATCCTCATGATCTTTTACCAGTTTAATCTTCACATCAAGAGAAATATTTTTTGTATTGCACTTTCTCAAAAATAAAAGTTTAGGTATGCAAATTAGGCATGTGACGTGTGTGTGTGTGTGTGTGTGTGTGTGTGTGTAAATGTGTGTGTGTATATATGTGTGTCTGTGTGTGTGTGTGTGTGTGTGTGTGTGTGTGTGTGTGTGTGTGTAGGGTCAGTTTGGGGTGCTGGAGGAGGAGCTTCTGAGGAGTCTGACCTGTACTCTGTCAGTGACGCGCGGGGAGGCCATCCGAAGACTCCACAACCAGCAGCAAGCTGAAGGTGAGAACAGACACACACACATATACACACACACACACACACACGCACACACTTACTGGACCTTTAAAAAAAACCATGACTGGCCCGGGAAAAACCCAGGCAGGTTCTGCCGGAGTTCTGGTTCAGACCGTGCTTCCAGACAGATGACACACCTGCACCACGGCGTCCTCTGCCTGTCTGCCTGTGACCGGCGCCCCGAGGGGAACGGCCTCCTCTTTCACGGGGGGTTGGAGAGCAACACACTTCTTTTGTCAGACACACGGCTGGGGAATAATGTCAGAACCTGTTTTGCGCCCACATCACTGCATCGCCGTATCATAGATGACTAATCCCAGGGGAACGGGGATGAAACCAGGACATGAACAGAAATGTGGAGGACCTGGGTTCAGATGACCCCAGAGAGTGATCTGGTGTTTGATTTGAATAGTCCTCCCTAGTAGGAA
Source organism: Borostomias antarcticus (assembly GCF_949987555.1). Lineage (NCBI taxonomy): Eukaryota > Metazoa > Chordata > Actinopteri > Stomiiformes > Stomiidae > Borostomias > Borostomias antarcticus. The sequence continues at coordinate 5,348,154 of NC_140263.1, read as the reverse complement.
GAGTGACATTTGAAGCCGCGGCCATGGTCTGTGAGCTGGCTCTCTTGTTGTCCATGGGTAGGTTTGGTCCAGAGCTGTTTAAAAAGTGTGTGTGTGTGTGTGTGTCCTTGTGCATGTTTGTGTAAATGTGTATCTAAAAGTGACGTACAAAGATATGCCGATGTTGTGTGTGTACAGAATGTTGTTTGTGTGTGTACAGGTGTACAGGTGAGGTTTGTGTGTGCACAGATGATGTTTGTGTGTTGTTGTTTATGTGTGTACAGATGCCCGGGACTCCATCGCCAAAGTGGCCTACGGGAGGGTGTTTGGCTGGATTGTCAGTAAAATCAACGAGCTTCTGGCTCCCAACGTTGACTTCGACGTTGAGCTGAACGAAATAGGTACTTTAATATGAAAAAAAAAATCACAACTTTATATACGTTCCTTCCTCAGAGCTGTGTGTGACACTGACTGCTCTAAACCTGCTATTTTCCAGGTATCCTTGATATTTTCGGGTTTGAGAACTTCGCCGTGAACCGTTTTGAGCAGCTGTGCATCAACCTGGCCAACGAGCAGCTGCAGTACTTCTTCAACCATGTAAGTGATGACTGCCGCGCCGCAAAGAGGTCGCCCTGGCAACAGCGGCGTCGCTAAGAGTTCGCCCTGTCATTCCGGCTCCCTTAGAAGTCTGGAGTGTCTTTTCAAGTTCCTCAAAATGACAGCCTTCACGTTTTAAGACCCAAACAATAAAAAAAACAAAAAAAACAGCCAACTTAACTATTTCTGTAGTGACAAATGTTGTCTAAGAACAGGACATTTTTATAGTTGAAAAATGGTGATTTAAGAATTTTAAATCACGCAGGTGATTTAAGAATTTTTGTTGAAAAATATTATCTGTAGTCTGTATGAATGTTTTTCAGTGTCTGCAACAGAGTGTCTAAAGGAGTCATTTAGTGAGTGAGACTGTAATAAACGGCACACATGGTGTGTGTGTGTGTGTGTGTGTGTGTGTGTGTGTGTGTGTGTGTGTGTGTGTGTGTGTGTGTGTGTGTGTGTCGTCTTCAGCACATCTTCCTGATGGAACAGAATGAGTATGAAGAAGAGGGGATTGAGTGGGAGACCATCAGCTTCAAGGACAACAAGCCCATACTGGTAAATAGACCTTGACCTTTAACCCTAACCCTAACCCCCAGACCCGTTCTATTACAACAAGCCTATACTGGTAAATAGACCTTGACCTTTAACCCTAACCCTAACCCTAACCCCCAGACTCGTTCTATTACAACAAGCCCATACTGGTTACAACAAGAGATAATACCTCCAATACCAGGAGGTCAGAGTTCATCTCTGTGCTGTAGTCTGTACCCTGTCTGTAGAGAGGAGGTCAGAGTTCATCTCTGTGCTGTAGTCTGTACCCTGTCTGTAGAGAGGAGGTCAGAGTTCATCTCTGTGCTGTAGTCTGTACCCTGTCTGTAGAGAGGAGGTCAGAGTTCATCTCTGTGCTGTAGTCTGTACCCTGTCTGTAGAGAGGAGGTCAGAGTTCATCTCTGTGCTGTAGTCTGTGACACCCCCTGTCTGTAGAAGATGCTTATTTCATTTGACAAAGACTGTCGTTTCTCCCCATAGATGAAGGCATGAAAACAGCTGCTCTGTAATACGTTATGGGACAATATGAACACATAAGAGATGGTCTACATCTAGGATGTACTATAGATTGTACTTAAAGACTGGCTTATATCTTTACATTGTACATATTTACATGTGGTTTCAATATGCTATAATGTGACTATTAGACATGTAGCTTGGGAAGATAATCTTGCTTTGATGTTGAGTTCAAAGTCATAAAGTGAAAATATAAGTTGTATATATGTAGGTCTGATGTTAGAAGTGAGTTCAGTAATGAACATGTTATACTGAAGCTCAGTATGTAGCCACATTCTGTCATAAAGCCAACAGAGCCCTATAAAAACGTTTTACAGTTTTGGGGTCTTAGTCCATAAAATGTTTCTATGTTATTGTGGAAAGTTTAGATGGAAAAAACGTTTCCTCCTTGCGTTGTGGAAAGTTTTGGGTGAAACTAGTAAATTCATGTACTGGAGTTAGATGTAGGGGTTCATCTTTTCCCAGGCCTACCTAGAGGCTGTAGTCTGTGACCTCTGAACCTGAAACGTGTGTTTGTCGTCTGCAGGACCTGTTCCTCACCAAACCCATCGGCCTCCTCTCCTTCCTGGACGAGCAGAGCGCCTTTCCTCAGGTAACTCGGAGGACGGTGGTTTTGTGAGAAGAAGTGCTGCCTCGGATGAAGAAACTCATGGTTGAAGAGTCGCGACACTCTCTCTGGACAAAGCTTTAGTCTGGCAGAGGTCACGGCAAAATACCTACCTCCGACCTGTGTGCATTCGAGCTATATACCATTATATCACAGTTACCTAGTTATATCTATATACCATTATATCACAGTTACCTAGTTATATCTAGTGCATTCGAGCAACTGGGGGCTGAGAAACATATCCGAATTTGCGACGAGGAAGTGCGAGTTCACGCGGTGTTTTATTTAATTATTCCTAGTAGCAAGTCGTAATTTCCCACCTCCCAGTTATAAACGAACGAACTTTTCCCTCATTTTGTTTTCCTTGTCAGGCCTCAGACAGAGACTTTGTGGACAAACTGAACAACAAGTTGAAAAGCAGCCCTCACTACGAGGTGGTGCGCAGTCACAACCCGCTCTTCACTGTGCTGCACTACGCCGGGAAGGTGAGAGTCGTAGTTGTAGTTCTATGTTCTACAGTGTTCTATATTGTTGTGCGTGTTGTGGTTCTATGTTCTACAGTGTTCTGTGTGTGTGCGGTGCTCTCCCCAGGTCCAGTACACTGGCGGAGGGTTCCTGGAGAAGAACAGAGATACCATCCCTGCCAGTATCAGAGGTCTCTTCATCAACAGCGTTACGCCTCTCCTCAGCGTGCTGTTCGCAGGTGAGCCAGCAGGGGGCGCCAGAGGATGTCACAGTCCATGTAGCTAACACTTTAGAAGCTAAACGCTTATGAGCTAAACGCTTTGGGAGCTAGAAACTTCTAGTATCTAAAGACAGATAATTCCTGTGTTGTGTTTAGCGTGTGTCATTTTGTATATGTTCAGTTCAGTCTGACATTTCATTAAGTCTGTGTCAGAGGCGTCTTTGATGGAGAGGTTTTCGGAATATTTTCAGATATTTACTGTATCTGTGTTAAAACCGTCACTTATTATCTGTGAATTTGTATTTGAATTATCTGAGCCCCAAGTGAAATTCAGACAGCAGTCAGTTTCAGCGCTCTTCTCTGTTGAAACAATAGCCATGTTTCCATCCACACGTCTTATGCGAATTAAGTTATATCGAATTAAAAATGCCTTATGGTAACGTAACGGAAAGTAAAATTCGATTAAAAATCATGAAAATCGACAAAAAGTTTGTACTGTCGATCTCATCGGATTTTCTCTTGTTCGATAAAAGTCTTTTGCGATAGATGCTTTATCCGATTTAAAGCTCTAGACGTAAACGCACGTTCACCGGCTTTATTCGCATTCCTATTTTTAGCGACCCTCACACAATTCGATTGACAAGTGGATGGAAACATGGCTAGTGATCCCCGTCTGTCTGGCGTGGGCTAGTCTTTCATATCCATGTGATTCATGTGTTTTTCAGCCACAATCTCCAGGACGGGCACCTTGATGCCTCGCAAAGCCAAGGTGGGTCCTCATGAAATATTCACCAGGCTGACTCTGGCGTAACTTCACACAGGGAAGCATAATCTGATACGGACTGTAGATGAACTGACTCTGTAAAATATTAGGGGTCATACTTTACTGGTGTTGAGTTAAGAGTCATCGTAAGACACAGCGAACGTCCATGTTTTAAAGGATATTGACGGTATTTTTGTGGTATTTTTGACTCTAGCTCATGCAGAAAGACGATAACTTCAACTCGACCAGGAAGCACTCTGTCGGCGCCCAGTTCAAGGTAAGAACCGAAGTTGACCTCACTTATTTTCATATCTCCCTTCTTGGCTTATAGTTACAGTATATACAGTACAATTTTCCACCACATACATTTTTTTCCTACTATATTTGAGAGTGAATGAGGTCTAACGGCAGCGTAATCCTGCGTGTCCAGCATTCCCTGGCCGTGCTGATGGAGAAGATGTTTGCTGCCAGTCCTCACTTCGTACGCTGCATCAAACCCAACAGCACCAAGCAGCCGGACCAGCTGGACAGCGCGATGGTCATGGACCAGGTGAGGAGTCAAGCCTCATTATAACACTACAGTACTCTCTAGAATACTAATACTACCACTATACTACAGTACAGTACACAATACTCTCTCTACAAGACTTCTACTGTATTACAAAACTGTAAACTAGCGATGAAGATGATGAGGGCAGAGCTTCATAATGTACTTCAGACTGCAGTAACCAAGCCCACATTGTTTTTATATTTCCCTTAAGTCTGAGTAACTAGAGTCTGTCTTTGAACAGACCGTCTCTGTGCTCTCGTGACTGGAGTCTGTCTTTGAACAGACTGTCCTTGTGCTCTCGTGACGCGTTGTCAATAGACGCTCTCCCTCTTTTCACACTCTCATTCATTCACCTCTTTTTCGCCCATTATCTTGGACTCCATACGATGTACATGCGTCCAAAATCCCTGTGGATGGTACAAAACAACATTCCTACAAAGAGAATTTCAGCAACGTATGGATTTAAATGGTAAATGGTAAATGGACTGCACTTATATAGCGCTTTTCCACCTTAGCGGCACTCAAAGCGCTTTACAATGGCCTCTCATTCACCCATTCACACACACATTCACACACCAATGGCGGTAGCTGCCATGCAAGGTGCTAACCTGCTCATTGGGAGCAATTTGGGGTTAGGTGTCTTGCTCAAGGACACTTCGACATGTGGACAGTCGGAGCTGGGATTCGAACCGCTGACCCTTCGATCACTGAACGACCCGCTCTACCAACTGAGCTACAGCCGCCCCATTTAGTGTCAGACCAAGGCTAGGCAGGAGTGTGTGGTGCTTGCTCACAGTCCAGTGTGTTCCGTATGGATGGCTGGTTAGGTCACGTGGTTACAGGGAGACTGGCTTTCTGCTGATGTGAACAGGATTGGGCCTCAGGGCATCGGTCTCTCAGACAGGACATTGTCTACTGAACAATAATGTCCGGTCTGGTGATCTCTCTTCTATAAGCTATGGTTTGTTTGTCTAGGATGGGGTGGATATAACAGTACAGCTGTTTTACTCAAATTATTATTACTATTTAATACATGGTAATCTATGATTACTATACATCTTTACAGTGTGTGTGTAGACTGTGGCTGTGTGTGATCTCACAAAGTGTGTATTGTCTGTCTGTCACAGTGTAGAGTGAGACAACAGCCCAGCTATGATCAGTTAAACAGGTCTACTTTGCCCTGTGCTACATCGCCACCTACTGTTCAGAGGTTCACTTCATGAAAATCAGATCCAAACATGACCTGCGATCTCTGTGTAATGTTGATAGTGTAACAATGAACCACTTGCTCCTGTATAAGGTTGCTATTGTAGGTAGATACCCCCGTGTCTGCTGTGGATGTCGTAGCATGTCCGTAGAATGTTCTCTCTCCTATGATGCTTTTTAACCTCTCTTACTCTGAAATGTAATTTAATGTCATGTATTGCTTTATAAATGTTCTTAGCCGGTAGACAAACATACTCCTGGAGCTTGCTCGATCGCCTTGTTGAGAGGGGTCAGGGAAGAATTTTTACAGCTCACTTATCTGGCCCCCGGGTGATTACTGTTTTTTTGCTTCCCTCTGGAATATGTAGAGAGTGGGTCGTATGCCTTCCTCCCTTGTTCTCTGTAAAGCGCATTGTGTTGCCTCTGTGTATGAAATGCGCTACACAAATAAAGATTTGATTGATTGATTGATTGATATTGTAACCGTTAATCTAACATGTTACAGCTGAGATATAACGGCCTGATGGAGACCATCAGGATACGAAGAGATGGATTCTCCTGGAGGCCATCCTTCACTGAATTCGCACAGAGGTGTGTGTGTGTGTGTCTGTGTGTGTGTGTGTGTGTGTGTGTGTGTGTGTGTGTGTGTGTGTGTGTGTGTGTGTGTGCGTACTTGTGAGTTTATAACACTAGATGTATCACATTGTACAAACCCCTTGAATACATTTCAATGAGCTAAGATCTGACACTTATCGTTTTTGTATTTATGTGTTTTACTATCACTGGTTACGCTTAGATGCTTGTTTAGAAAGAGATGATTGATTTCTGTTGACTACTGTAGTCAACTACTGATAGCTGTTGACTACAGCTAAATGACTGTAATGTAACATTGTCATGCAGTTTTGTTAGTATATCTAACTGTCTGTCTCTTCTTCAGATACAACATACTGTTGTTGAAACCAGGGCTACCACTTACTAAGGAAAGGTAATTAAAGACATAATTTGTACTGTATTTTGTGCAAACGTGATGTTGTGGAAATGTGACAATAATATATCTGTGAAACGGTGCCCCTTGTGGAATAAAGGAGCATAGCTATTTGAGTAGAAGTGTAACAGAGTTAAATTGGTTAAAGAAACATGGCCCCCATCTTCTTCATGGTTTTGGTTGACCTGTGTGTATCCTGCTGCTCATATCCTGAGTGGATGGTCTCTCAAAGTCTTCAGAAAATGTTTCTCTTCTCGTCTTCTTCTTCTTAGCTGCATGTCCATTCTGAATACTACTGAGCTCCACGGATGGAAGTGTGGGTAAGAAATACACACACACACACACACACACACACACACACACAAACACATAAACACACACAACACACTACTGTATCTGTACAGGAAACACTGTGACATCATTGACCTTTCTTCTTGCTGTGAATTAGCCAAGCAGAAGTGATAAGGTCATATTCTCTCAACGCCAGACTTTGGAGATCTCTGCCTCCGAACGTCTTCCAGCTCAGACTAATGCTTACTGAGAGTCATTCAGAGTCATTCATTCTCAATGCATTGTACTCATCAAGCATTCAATAGTGTATGATAGTGTAAAATAGAGTTTTGCATCATTTAGGTTTTGAGATCTTTCAGCACTGTCTCCGCTCTCTCTCAATTTTCACATTTCTTTTCTTTTTGTCTTTCATTCTCTGCCTTTCCACTCATTATATCTTGTCGTGTTGTTTAGAAATAAAATGATGTTCTCGTAATGATTTTTAAAATGTCCTCCTCCTCCGTCTTTCCTCCGGCAGGTCCTCTCGTCTGTTTTTTAAGTACTGGCACCAGGAGGAACTCGCCCGTCTGCTGGACCGACTGGGAAGGGCAGCGCTGGTCATTCAGAAGAGTAAGATCATCCATCATAACAGACACAGCAGAACCTGTTTTATTAAGTACAATGTCCATGAAAGAGACTCGGTAGAGTCAGAAACACAAACTTATACAAACCCACAACAGGAAGGAGTAAAGAGTCAAAGTTGGAGTTGTGTTTATGCCAGTAACTTTTGAACTGTATGTCCTGCTTCAAGTTGCTGACGCGCTTTCTGGCTACCGAGGAATGCAGCTCTCGCAGACTCGTTTGCGTTTTGCGCTCGACATTTTACCACTTTAGAGTAACAAAGAAATGAAACGTGACAGTAGACTACAGCCTACAAGCAACATGTAGGTCTACATACAGTTCTGTTTTTATTCACAGTAGGATACAGTGTATATACAGTACATGTTTATTATGACAGATTTAAATGCAAGTACAGTACTGTAATGAAAATCCCACCAGTAACCAGATAGCAGGCTCAAAAAATAATAATTTGATTTGATCTTAGGGATCATTGTGGATAGTGTTGCATCATGGGCCTGATGTGCCAGTAGCCTTCCTGCCTTGTCCTCCATTTCAAAGAAACGCTGTTTAGCCAAAAATAACGGCTTTTGCTTGTGGACAATAAATTTAATTTGGTTACTAGCTTTTCAACAAAGTCCTGAGGGTACAAACACCTTCTGAGGGTTTCCATTGAGGAAGGCACTGACATAAATCCTGTTAGAGCATGATTATACAGCACATATAATAGAACATCTATGAAGGTGAAAAATAGCAACATGATACTACTCTGGCATCTAGTCATTTTGCAGATTTATTGAAACATGAGCTTCCTTTGAAATGTCGGCGCCATTAGACCGATCTGCGCTGTGGGGAGAAAAACAAGTGCTTCTGTCCTCGTACACTTGAAGTGCTTCTGTCTTCGTATACTTGAAGTGCTTCTGTCTTCGTATACTTGAAGTGCTTCTGTCCTCGTACACTTGAAGTGCTTCTGTCCTCGTACACTTGAAGTGCTTCTGTCCTCGTACACTTGAAGTGTTTCTGTCCTCATAGGCTTGACGTTCTGGATCTATGGAAGATCCTGGAGGGTTGAAATGTCCAAATTCTGGGCTCTAATCACCTCAGAAGCACCTCAAGAGACTGTTGTCTCTATATCTGTGTAACTAACATGAATGCTGCTGTGTTTTCAGACTAGGCTACTGCTCTGCGAAGCTAACATGACCGCTGCTGTGTTTTCAGACTAGGCTACTGCTCTGCGAAGCTAACATGACTGCCGCTGTGTTTTCAGACTAGGCTACTGCTCTGTGAAGCTAACATGACTGCCGCTGTGTTTTCAGGCTAGGCTACTGCTCTGCGAAGCTAACATGACCGCCGCTGTGTTTGCAGACTACCGCTCTCTGCGCTGCAGGAGGAGGTACCTCGCTCTGCGGGCGGAGGTGCACAGACAGAGACGGGCCCAGAGGGAGAGGGAGGAGAGGGAGGAGGAGGAGAGGAGGACCAGAGAGCTGCTGGAGAAGGAGGAGACGAGGAGGCGTCTGGACATGGAGCGGGAAAACAAGAGTGAGGAGAAAGGATGTTTCTTGTGTTCTTTCTACACTTGGTTCAATCTCTCTCATACTTGCTTTCTTTCTCAGTTTTACTTTTTCACGCTCAAAAAGAGAACTCCTTATCCCTTTCACACTTACTTCGCTCTGTCGACTGGTTCCATGAGAAACCCGTCTAATACCGTCTGAAATGTGCGAGAGCCTGCTTGCCTGTGCTGTCGTTCTGTGGTGTTTTGGGCCCAACTCTGTGTCTGTCCCTGTCTCCCAGGACCAGCCTCTCCCCCTGTGCCCCTGCCCCGGAGGAAGAAGCCCCAGCCCCGGCCCCGCTCCATCCTCACCGGGCTGAGGGGCCCCAAGGCTGCCCACCTGGCCCCCGTACCGCGGCCGCGCAGTAAATGGTTTGAGGTGAGCTGAAGCAGCGGAAAGTTCTGGACCGTCAGAGGAAGGCACAGGTTTTACCAACTACATCACCTCAGAAAGCAAATCTGTGGGTCACACATCTTTTATACTGTAATAACAATAAAATAATAGATTAGATTTATATATAGTGCCTCGCAGTCCGAGCCGGGGTCACCCTCGGGGTCACCTCTTCACTCTTGATGTCCACCTTAACTCCCGTAGTCTTCATGATCTACCTCACTCTGTATGACATCCACCTTACCAGTTCACCTCATGAATCCTTCCTCCTCTCTCTCTCTCTCTCTCTCTCTCTCTCTCTGTCGTCCTCGTCATCCCTCTCTCTCAGGCCACCCCGTTTGACAACGACCTGGAGGAGTTCCACAGTCACCTGGTGGGGCTGGTGGGGGCCGGGGGGGGGGAGGAGAGGGCCAGGGAGAGGAGCATGAAGAGGAGGAACACCATACGCTGGTTCAAAGAGACGCAGACGCGCAAGGTGGTCCGCAACGGAGCCTTCCCCTGCTGGTTCCACGGCATGATCAAGCGCAGGTGAGGCCCTCCTGACAGAGCGTTCATGGTCGCTCGCTGCTCGTACACACACTTGTGACTTCCTGCTTTCGCACGCGCTTTTGCTTCTCTGTAACTTTTATTCCTGTATTTTATTTTTCCTGCGTTTTGTTTTAAATGTCCTTTTTTTGCATTTCGTTTTATATGACCTTTTATGTGTTGCACTTTGTCTTGATGCTTTTAAAGGTACCCAATGTAGTTTTTCACCACTAGTATGCGCTCTAGAGCAAATTTGAGAAGGTGGTCCCCGAAAATCGTGTACTACGTCATTGCATCAATACGCGGAGCACATAATAGTGATGTTTCACACATCTTTGTTGTTTTCAAAACATTAGCGAAATATCATTTTGCGAAGAAATTACAAGGTTGGAAAGACATTTAAGTGATTCAACATGTTTATTAGACTACAAGGAACCATATAATCGAGGAATTTCGAAAATAAACAGAACTGATTGTTTTGATTCACGTTTCGTTGGGTACCTTTAATGCCTCATTTAAAGAACTTTGAATTGCCTTGTTGCTGAAATGTGCTCTACAAATAAACTTGCCTTGCCTGTGATTATACAAACTCAGACGTGTCTTAGACATTAGTACATAATAGGCACGTCAGGGCTTTGGCCTGTGAGTTATTTGTGTATTAGGGCGCTACTGATGATACTGTACACGATAACTGGTACATGAACAATACCTTGGATAAGTTAGTAAAATCAGAAAGATCAGGTACAAGTGCAGGCTAATGGATTCATTAGCCAAATAGTCAATCAATCAATCAATCAATCAATCAACCAACCAATCAACCAACCAATCAACCAATCAATCAATCAATCAATCAATGTATTCATTACAAAACATGCAGAAAATGGACAAAGGTACGCACATCCAAAATGCTTAAAACTGGGTGCTAGACAGAAAAACAAACTGATCCGGAGTCTGCACACCAGATATATGCTCCCAGGAATATTTAATTGGCACCGAGGACTCATTACAAAACATGCCTTTTACAATGGCGAATAAAACGTAGTAAAAAGGTTAAGCAATCCAAATGTAATTCAATGTGCTGCATTGCCCCGGAGCTTGTACTAACAAAAATCTCCAAAAACTGCTCATGTTACACTTCCTTAAAAACACAACGAAACTTAACACTTATATAAGAACATTCCAAAAATGCTCACCACAAGAACGTACACGAGTGACATTGTAATTTCTGTAAATCGTTCTGGGCGGGTAGAGGGCCAGACTAGTATCGCAAAAGTTTTTTTTTTTTAATCTTCACTGGTTTACAGTTTTGTCCTTCGAGAGTTCATGCTCACACAGAGTGTGTTAGTGACCGGTCTGCACGTCTGTCAATCAATCAATCAAAGCTTTATTTGTATAGCGCATTTCATACCCAGAGGCAACACAATGCGCTTTACAGAGAACAAGGGAGGAGGGCATACGACCCACTCTCTACATATTCCAGAGGGAAGCAAAAAAACAGTAATCACCCGGGGGCCAGATAAGTGAGCTGTAAAAATTCTTCCCTGACTCCTCTCAACAAGGCGATCGAGCAAGCTCCAGGAGTATGTTTGTCTACCAGCTAAGAACATTTATAGAGCAATAAATAACATTAAATTACATCCCCTCAGACAGGCCGAGGACCTGCTGACCGACAAGCCCGTGGGTTGTTTCCTGATCCGAGTGGGAGAGAGTCGCGAGGGATACACACTCTCATACAGGTACCTGAAGACCATACAAACACACTACAAACAAAAAAACATCGTTCAAGAATACTCAGACTCTACACAGAAGAGTCACTTTAGAAAATATCTTATTACATTACATTACAGTCATTTAGCAGACGCTTTTACCCAAAGCGACTAACAATAATTGCATTTAACGTAGGAAGAGCCAGTGTACTACTACTCACCAGAACTCACAAGTGCATCTTCTCTCTAAAACAAGTGACTAAGACTCTTATTGACCCTATCCTGGATGAAGACGTGTTATATAAACCCCCACCACCACCACACCTTGAATGAACGTCCCGTGACCTTCACCCTCTGACCTCTCTCCCCGTGTCCAGAGGCGAGAACCGCTGTAGGCACTACATGATCGAGATGCAGTCCAACGGGAAGTACGTGATCCTGGGGGAGGACAAGGCCCACCCCTCCCTGCCGGACCTGGTGGAGCACCACACCCGCACGGGCATCAAGCCCTTCATGGAGCTGCTGACCAGCCCTTGTGGACAGGTAGGGGTGTGACTAACCAATGTAGGCAGGGGTGTGGTGGTGTTTAAAGAAGTGGGTATACTGTGGGTCCATGGATAAAGAAGTGGGTCTTCTGTGGGTCCATGGATAAAGAAGTGGGTCTACTGTGGGTCCATGGATAGAGAAGTGGGTCTACTGTGGGTCCATGGGTAAAGAAGTGGGTCTACTGTGGGTCCATGGATAAAGAAGTGGGTCTACTGTGGGTCCATGGATAGAGAAGTGGGTCTACTGTGGGTCCATGGATAAAGAAGTGGGTATACTGTGGGTCCATGGATAGAGAAGTGGGTCTACTGTGGGTCCATGGATAAAGAAGTGGGTATACTGTGGGTCCATGGATAAAGAAGTGGGTCTACTGTGGGTCCATGGATAGAGAAGTGGGTCTACTGTGGGTCCATGGATAAAGAAGTGGGTCTACTGTGGGTCCATGGGTAAAGATGTGTGTCTACTGTGGGTCCATGGATAAAGAAGTGGGTATACTGTGGGTCCATGGGTAAAGAAGTGGGTCTACTGTGGGTCCATGGATAGAGAAGTGGGTCTACTGTGGGTCCATGGATAAAGAAGTGGGTATACTGTGGGTCCATGGATAGAGAAGTGGGTCTACTGTGGGTCCATGGATAAAGAAGTGGGTATACTGTGGGTCCATGGATAAAGAAGTGGGTCTACTGTGGGTCCATGGGTAAAGAAGTGGTTCTACTGTGGGTCCATGGATAAAGAAGTGGGTCTACTCTCTATACCCTCCACTACACTACTGGATGTAGGCTGGGGGATAATCTTATCATTCGTTTATTACCGTCATAATTATGCTATCTTGCCCAATCGGATTCAATCCAGACTATGTGAAACAACGACAACCTAGCGACCGCTCCGCTGAAGACGATTGTGATTGGTTTAAAGAAATACAGCGTCCCGCCCCTTCCCCCTATCCCTGAATGCTAGAGTCCAGACAGACTTTTCTCCAGTGTGTAAGCAAAGTGTAGAGGGTTATGCACATTGATGTTGTTATAAAGACTTATGGGATGTTATGATGAGTGCTATCAGTATTTTTTGAGGGGGAATTTGGCACCTCAATTTAATTTGTTGTTTGTTGTTTGTTGTTGTTTTTCCCCTCACACCGCTGGCTTAAATGTTCTAAATTGCCTTTTAGAAAGGTTTCATCCAAATATCTAAGCATATGGACATGGTTGTCCACATGGACATGGTTGTTCAAAACTCTGCATACGTGTGCGTTCTCCCAGACGTGCGACCAGGAGACGGACTACGAGGAGCTGAAGGGGTTCCCCCCCTCGGCCGTGCCCCCCCGCGGCCCCCACGCCGCCGGGCCCGGAGACCAGCCGGACGCCGACCCGGACCAGCTTCACCTGGAGCTCCAGCGCCTCTTCCTTCCCCCGGGTCAGAACCGCGGCCCGGACGCCCACAGACCCCCGGTGCTCCGCAGAATCTCAGAGCGCCGGCGCCGGGCGGAGGCCGAGGGAGAGACGCGGGGGGGCAGGCTCTGCGAGGGGGGGGGCAGCGGGGGAGAGGAGGACGAGGAGGAGGATCCGAGGCCGTTCCCCAGACTGTACCCGTCGATCCGACTGGCTATGAAGGAGATCCAGCAGATCCAACAGGTCAGAGGGCGAATACACAGCAGCAGGGAGAGGGGGAAGGAGGGAGAGAAAGAGTCGGAGCGGAGAGAGAGAAAGAGATGGAAGAAAGAGAGTAGAGAGTGACTGCAAGGGGAAAAGGCCATGGTGTTCTTGGGGTCATTTCACGATTCATTCACGCACGGACGGATAAACGTCTTGCGAAAACACCGCCAAGTATAACTCCAGCTGAGTTTGCTTTAACCCTTGCTCACATACCGTGTGCACTGTAGCCGTGCTGCCTTCTCACGCTCTCTTCTGTCCGTGCAAGTCCCCTCCGACTGATCCTGCCTTCATCCTGACACTCCTCACACTGCTGGGCCTCAGGCTGCTTGTTCTTGATGGATTCAGGAAGAAAGGCCTCAGCTCTTTGCCCGGGCATGACAGTGATCCAGCCCAAGTGTCTGTTTGATTTTGGCAATAAAAGACTTGGAAATTGGCAGCCTGTCAATCAGCGGGGGTACATTTCCCTCTCTCTTTCTCTCTCTCCCTCTCTCTCTCTCTATCCCTCTCCCTCTCTCTCTATCCCTCTCTCTCTATCCCTCTCTCTCCCCCTCTATCCCTCTCTTTCTCTCTCTCTCTCTGTCTCTCTCTCTCCCTCTCTCTCTCTTTCTCTCTTTCTCCCTCTCGCTCTCTCCCTCTCTCTCCCTCTCTCTCTCTCTCTCTCTCTCTCTCTCTCTCCCTCTCTCTCTCTCTCTCTCCCTCTCTCTCATTCTCTCAAGCACTGAGATTGTTGCCTTTAAAATGAGTGCTTATAGGAATGTTTGTTTTCTTATTTTCTCATTCTCTCCATCTTTCTCTCCCCCGCTGTTCTCTCTCTCTCTCTGTTCTGCAGCTCTTCTCAGGCAGTCAGGACCACGCCCCCTCCCCCCACAGCACCCCCAAACCCTCCTGGAAGACAACCGGTACGCCCCCCACTGTTAACGCCCCCCACCCCGGGGGTTATTAAAGGAGTAGTAAAGGGAAAATGCATGTTTATCCCTGTTTTAAGGTTACTTATGATCATATACAATGGTTCAGATCAAAACGTTGACAAAACTAACACTTTTGTGAAAGTCTGATAATTGCTCTAACACCCTTTTGGTCATACAATGGATGTGGGTGGGCACCTTGAAAAATCATTAAAAAAAACATGTTAAACTCTCGATTTCAAAGACAAGAAAGTTCATCTCATCTTAAAGAAAAACATTGCTGAGTTGTTATCCTATGGAAGCGACTCCTCCTGCCCCACATACCCTCTTGTGATTGTTTTTGTATTGTCCTTCTATTCTTATGACATGTTCATGTGTGTTTGTTTGTTTGTTGTTTACAGATTCATAACCCATGGGAAGGACAGCATTCACTCAAGGCTACTATTTATTTATTTTTTCCAAAACTGAACAACTGGACACATTTGTTTTTATGATCAAATTTCACGACAGTATTTTATTTTTTTTACGTTTTGTGTTTCACCGTTTTGTGTTTATTTTTCTGTGTATTTAATTGTAAATTATGATTGAGGCGTTTTTACATTCACTGATTTACACAATAAAGAGTTATTTTTATTTTTTAAATACATTTCTTCTTTTCTCTATTTTTATTGATACTGTTGCCATTCAAATATTTTTTTTTTACCAGTCCCGCACAGAAACAAGCCAGCCAACGCACATAAGCCAGGCTGGACCTGGCCTGGTTACTGTAGTAGGATAATCAGCCAATTAACTGCTACCTGTAAAAGGGGAGTGGTTCTGCTCAGATAAAGAGATCTAGACATACTAGAACAGACAAACTGGAGTCAGAGATAAAGACAGAAACGTCAACAGGTCTCAATCAGGTTTTTGTAGCAGAACGTCGGTGATGGATCTCCGGGTCGTGGTTCTGGTTCTGTGTGTCGCGGCGGTCTCCGTCCACGGTACGAGAACAGATCCCAGATCTTTACCTGGAGGGGGAACTTGTGTGTGGACCGCCATGGGAGCAGCAGTCTAACGCCAACAACAGAACTTAATCTAAAGATATTCATATTGTTTAGCATCTTTATTCTGGATTAGTTTCTGGATTAATTTATTCCGATCCTGATTGTAACTATAGCAACTAAAAAGAATCACTGTTGTCAGTAATTCATGTAAATAATGTTATTTTAGGAGCCATTCCAAAATGTTGTCTTTCCATCTCGAGGAAGATTCCGTTCAACATACTGATGAAAGTGGAACGATTTGACATCCAACACAACCACGGGGCGTGCGAGATCAAGGCTGTTGTGTGAGTAGACTCTCTCTCTCTCAATCATCCAATGACAAGTTACAATTCAACCTGCTGAACTACAGCACACATGCATATTCGTTGTGATACTTAACCCTTTTAATACGTCACCGGCAACATTTAAAAAATATCTAACAAATATTTAATAATATTTAAAAAATATCTAACAAATCTAAAAAATTCCTCACTCCAACACTTGCTGAAAGCTGAGAAACTGCGCTTTCTAGTATTATAGGGAAAATCCAATTAATATTCGAAATGTTGTCACTGTATTTTCAGGGTTAAAAGGGTTAACTAAGTACCCTCTGTTGTGCTTGTATTAGAAAAACGTCTTAATGAGTGGGATTCACTGAAGTAGAATTGTGACTCATCTCTATGCTATAATTGGCCTATTCTCCAGATTTTACACATCTTCTAGGACCTAATGTATACAAATACTAGTTCAACACCTCATCTCATAGCTGATCTTTCAGGATATGTTAACCTTTACACTCCTAGCCTCATAATGAGCCTCTCTCACTGCAGACTGTATGCCAACGGGAAGCAGTACTGCGCTGGCCAGCGGGTGATGAGGATCCTGATGGACCTGCAGTACAAGACTCGGAAGATACGGAGGTCATCCACGTGAGGACTGGTGTTACCCAGCAAGATGCCACGACAACTTTAACTATACTCTCATATTCTGTTCGTTATTCCTGTTCACACAATCCTCCTTTCTCCTCCTCCCTCACCATGTTACTTGTTAAACTCTAGAGTCTAGTGTATAGCCTATATCGTAGGCTACAGGCTGTATAACAATGCCTATAACGTTTAGGAATAATGGGGCATACTTGCCAACCAACCTACTAAATTCTTTATTTACCATTTCGACTATGAATTTTCATATTTATCATTCACTTTTATTATACACACTTTTATACTATAAATAAAAATCACAAATAAACCCAAACTGTTTGATTAGTGTCTTCGTTTTTGATCAAAAGCCTTAAAAGCTTTAAGTAAATATGTAGAAAATGTTTATGGTGCCATTTATTTCCACCGAGCAAAGTGTAAACGAGATTTTTGGTCAAATGGCGCCACCTAGCGGTGCGTCTGTTCCCGAACCCGGAAGATAACAGTGAAGGTCATTCTCCTTGGGGGACTGAAAGATGGCAGCAACTGGGAGAGCAATTGTGCAGGTTAATAATCTCTAGTATCCTAATTGAAGACATTTATTACCATGATTTTGAAGTGGTTTCGTTCTCAAAAGTGGTCTATAGATTAGTCTACACCCCACGCTTAGTCTAGACTACTATCCATGATAACGGCGCTAGTCTGTTCGTATTAAAAGTGGTTAAAAGTTCAGTCTCGGGATGTTGAGGGTTTTTTATAATCGTTCGACAACCGAGACTACAAATAATTGCTCAACATGAATCCCTCTAATTTAATAATGTAAATGAGGTTTGATTTTGATGTCATTTTGACTTCACAGTCTGTGCGTAATCATGCGCCACTGATCAAGTTTCCAAATCGTCTTGGTGTTCCCAGACCAAACGGTACGGTAGGTCCAGCACACCCAAGACCAGTTATATTTTATATAACTGTGTATATATACTGTGTATATAAGATATACACAGTAACGTTATGTTATTTTATGGTATTATGGTGTGGAGGTCCTGTTCAAGACCAAAACATGAGCATAAAAAACAGAACCACTTGTGGACCACTTGTTTTGGCCTACATCAGAACTTTGAATATTGACCCTGAGAATGATTGTACCGTGTAACACAGCCCAGGAGGTGCTGAAGACAGGAGTGACCCCAGCACAGCAGTCCAGCGGTACACACAGTTCACCCATGACCTCTGCCCCCGCCCCCCTGCCTCACCTCCCAGGGACCCCAGACACCGTTGCCAGCGCCAGAGAGCTCCCTCAGAGGTACCGCAGGAGGACGGTCCCGGCAGAGGAGATGGAGTACATCCAGGTGAAAATGGCGTCAGTAGGGCTGGACTCCTTTCCAGAAAGTGGTACTCTTCAATGTAGCCTACCCTGACCCTGTCACAGATATTTAGGCATCCTTCACAGATCTGAGGCAATTGGGCATCATAGCCCTTAGCCCCTAGTGACATCATAGCCCCTAGTGACCACATAGCCCCTAGTGACATCTTAGCCCCTAGTGACATCATAGCCCCAATCAATCAAAGCTTTATTTGTATAGCGCATTTCATACCCAGAGGCAACACAATGCGCTTCACAGAGAACAAGGGAGGAGGGCATACGACCCACTCTCTCCCCAGTGACATCATAGTCCATATTGACATCATAGCCTCAGTGACATCATAGCCCCAGTGACATCATTGTCCATAGTGACCACATAGCCCCTAGTGACATCATAGCCCCAGTGACATCATAGTCCATAGTGACCACATAGCCCCTAGTGACATCATAGCCCCAGTGACGTCATAGTCCATAGTGACCACATAGCCCCAGTGACATCATAGTCCATAGTGACCACATAGCCCCTAGTGACATCATAGCCCCAGTGACATCATAGTCCATAGTGACCACATAGCCCCTGGTGAAATCACAGTCCCTAGTAACATCATAGCTCCTAGTGACCACATAGCCCCTAATGACATCATAGCCCCTAGTGATATCATAGACCCTACAGATCACATAGCTTCTAGTCATCACGTCTTTGTTGACACCTGTCAGATCTGTGAGTGGAAGTGAATGACAGCTTTCTGGATCGGGGTGCACCAGTCTTTGTAAATGTAGACTACCAAGACATGCCTGAGTGTCTCTATGCAACTTGACAGATCTCTCTCTCTTCAACCTACAGCGCGGTGGACCAGAGTAACAGCGCTTCACATCCTCACTGACCGTCTACTCTGGACACGTAGCCTCGCAAAACAGATTCATCTACTCTGGACACGTAGCCTCGCAAAACAGATTCTTTTACTCTGGACACGTAGCCTCGCAAAACAGATTCATCTACTCTGGACACGTAGCCTCGCAAAACAGATTCATTTACTCTGGACACGTAGCCTCGCAAAACAGATTCATTTACTCTGGACACGTAGCCTCGCAAAACAGATTCATCTACTCTGGACACGTAGCCTCGCAAAACAGATTCACCTACTCTGGACACGTAGCCTCGCAAAACAGATTCATCTACTCTGGACACGTAGCCTCGCAAAACAGATTCTCATTACAGAACAATTCAGAATATACCGTCCTTTCTGCACTATATACTGTTGTATCACAGCACTGACATGTACACTTAGTGGACACTTTATGAGGTACTAGGTGTGCCTAAAGTGGCCTACCTAATCTAGCACCGGGGGGACCCCCTTTTACCTCCAGAACCATCTGAATTCTTTTTAGTATGGATTCAGCAAGGTGCCTTTCAGCAGAGGGGCAGTATTTCTATTACATGTATTTCAATTACTTTTGAGTATTTTGTAATTTGTATTTGACATGAAAAAACAGAAAGTAATTTGTAACAAGATACTGAGTGGAGTCATTTTGTTTTTTCAAAATACTTTCTCCATGATTCATAAAACCTTGTCCAGCAAGCATGAGACAACCATAGACAAGCTAGAAACAATTCAAACAGATACAAAGCAGGAATTTTAATTAAAAAACAAAACGCTAATCAGTACTACATACAATAATGTACAATTCAATTCACAATATGCATGATCTATATTTCTGTAAGTTCACACAAAACAGTTTGGCATTCCAGTGATTTAGGTAATTCATCTACAGTATGAAAGTAGTCTTCAAATCTTTAAAACAAGTATCAGTACGATCTCAAGCTACTGTAAGTATAAGGACAATGATCAAAAACTATTATTCTCAATCAAATGTATATTTTTCTTCACTAATTATTTACCCAACTGAAACCCATAAAATCTCATAATTAGTGTAATACGCAACACACCTTTTAACTAATATCTGCTAACATTCTAGAATGGCGCGGATAAAGAACAATCATTTTCTGATGTTCTTATTAATATTAATATATTTATCCTCATCATTAATTCCATACAAATCGAAATTCACAGCTCAATTTCAGTGAAAGGACACATCAAACCCAAATGAAGAAGAATTAGCGAAAGCATTGCCATCTCTTCAAAGTGTCAGACTAAATGAAGTATTGCAACTTGAAGAGATGATTAGTCAAAATCAAAAGCATTTAATTGCTGGAATATAGAATTAATTTAATCAATTCCTGCATTAAATTTCCTACAAACCTCTATCTTTTCTCAAATTGTCTTTGATCTTCAAGGATTGAAAATAACCAACATGTTTAGGCAAACATTAGACATTGATGCAACACTTACCAACATCAAAGTATTTCAGTCCAAGTTGCCTTATCTAATTGATGGACATTACAGTAGGTTAGATCATTAGATCTTTGTTTAGCTAACACCATGGCAATCAGCTAGTCTTCCCTGGGTCCATATCTGCCACCAATACCACAGAAGAAGCTACATAAGGGTACATATGTCTGTTCTGACTCGGTTCTAAAGAGGTAGGGTGTAGCGTTTTCCCATCCGATGACCTCATCCTTCAACACTTCATGGTCTCCATAAAAAAACTAACAGCTTGTCTGATTGGCATACAGATGGTGACATCTATGACGAACCACAACCCAAGTCAATACCGTATGTCAAGGAACTATACGTTTATCACAACAAACGAATAACACTGCTGTTTGGAGACTGTGTCGATTGGATTGTAATGTGACAACACTTGAGTTTAGGTGGTCTTCATTCAGAAAGCCTACGGGGGGACGCTACGTAACGTGTCCGTTGCGAACGGCTGCCATAAGCATGCAGAAGCTGCGCCAGAGTCCGGCGCTGTGACGGGGTTCATTACATGCATCATAACATCTCGTATTCCTGGCGGACGACAAAGCTCAGCATGCTTATGGCGAAGCTCTATGACGCACCACACAGACTGGGTAACGGCTTTACGAATGACTGCAGGACACCATCTTGGATACTCCACAGCCCACGACCACACCCCTCTCCGACATGTCCAGGGTTCTAAGCACAGGCACAGCTTTAGCGGTATATATAACCCCCCCACACACCCCCACACCCACAAACCCCTCAGTCCTCCTCCTCATACGCTTCCATGAAGTCACCGATCGTTTCCACCACATAGTCCGGCACAAAGTCCATCCTCTCCGGGTCGTCGCTGTCCTTGTAGCCCTGCGCCTCCGCCAGGGTGGACACGCCGGTCAGGGTCAGCATGGTGTCCAGGCCGCACTTCGCCCCGAACAGGATGTCCGTCTCCAGGCGGTCGCCCACCATGAGGGAGAGGGCGGGGTCCAGGCCGAACTGGCTGGCCATGCACTCCCACATGAAGCGGCTGGGCTTGCCGATCACCGTCGCCGCCCTGCTGCTCGCCGTCTCCACCGCCGCCGTCAGGCTCCCCGAGCCTGGGGGGGAGGAGCCACAAGGGGGAGGAGCCACAAGTTAAAGAGGAGGAGTCAGCTGTAGCACGGCAAAACGTCAATCCACAGAGATAGTAGTACAATATGGCCCTAACAGCATTAGTGAGAGGACACATTAGACTGCGGGTGGAAATTAGCTGTTTAGCTATAACCTTGTACAGTGCATCTATCCTTCTATAGGGTAAATGTCTACTGTACCTTGTCCCTGTCTTAAAAATAAATAAAAATCAATCAATCAGTGCTGCAAAACAATTGAACAGTACTCAGCAGTAGTACGTGTTGACGCTGACTGGTGCAGATAAACCCAGTATTTGTTTTTGTTTTTTAAACAAAGCATTCAATCGCTTTCTATAGTTGGCTATATCGAGCAGATGTGCCAGGGCTGCTGATCTGGCGTTTTCTCTGACAAACACACACACACACACACACACAGTTCTCTCTAACCACAGGTCTCCAGCAGGTTCTCAACCTGATGCTGAACTATGAGCAGTTCTGATTGGTCAGGGTATGAATAGGAAGAAATATGGGATGGTAAACACTATAGCAAAGACACTATAGCAAAACAAAATGTTTGCATTACCTATTTTTATGATTTCTCTCGTCTGTGTTGTGTTCAACGGTTCGAGCCATGTTAAGGACTTGCCCACGGCGGGATTCGAACCCATTTTCAACAAGCTGTCCCTTTTTTCACCATATTTCTGCCCTTGGTGCAGGTAAAGATGGATTTTTTTTTCCAGATTTTTTTTTTTAAGTTGGCCTAATGATGAGATCAAACATCTAAACTCGAAAAATTCCACATGCAATATGCTCTTTAAACTCACTCCTCAGTTAATAAACGGGCCTACCCGTTCTGTGGAAGCTGCGACGCAGTGACACAAAATCAAGTGGGCCCTAAAGTGTGACACCACTTTCAGCAGTCTGTGAGTGTGTGACACCTACCTGGTGTTATCCTTCCTCCTCGCAGGGGGTGCCAAGGGTCAGGGTCGGTGGCAAGAAACAAGCACTCGGGGTTTTGCAAATAACAACAAGCCTTAGCCAGTTTTATGAAGTTGAATTTCTCATCGTATCCAACCAGCACTGCCCTAACATCCGGGTCCAGCGGGTAGTCGTAAATGGTCCCCGTCTGTGCGTCTGCGTCCTCCTCCACCATGGGGACCCCTGCGTCCTGTAGCTCATTCACCACCCCCTGGCACCCGATCACATACACCTTACCCTGCACCTTCGCCACGTCGCGTAAATACGCCGCGGAGCAGTACGCAGAGCTGAAGATCTCCTCCTCGGCCACGTCCGTGAAGCCCAGGCGCGTAAACTTGGTCACGTAGTTGGCCCGGGGCCTGGTGCAGTTGTTGGTGACGAAGAAGACCCTTTTGCCCCGCTGTTTCAGGAGCGTCACCACCTCCGGCGCGCCGCGCACCGCCGTCTCTCCGTTCCAGATCACGCCGTCGCAGTCGAAGAGCACGGTCTGCTTGGCGTCGAGCAGCTCTCGGATCTGGGGGCCCCTGATTCTGGAGCAGCCTCGCTTGCTTACCGCCCCGGCCATTCCCGCACGGTGCGTAAAGGAGCAGCTCGACTCTACCCGCAGTCCAGGGGGGCTACGTCACTCCGGTCAACCGAGCGAGGACGGTTCCCGGTTCCCTGCTCTCACAACAACAACGGATCGGTACCGTATTTTTTAATTTAAAATATAATTATCCCTCTCCGAGTTTGATAGGCGTGGATCTGCCAGTCCGTAGGTTGTGTGATCGGTGTGGATCTGATACGAATCTACCGGTCCGTCCATCTCCCGCAGTGTCCACACAGAGGGGCGGGGAGGCTGTTCAGTGACCAACAACCACACTCATCCTATTCATTCCATTGGCCCGTGGCACTTTAAGACCCGCCTCCCCTCCCCAGACTGACCAATGCGATGGCGCGTTTATTGTAACCTGTATATTGATCATTACGGTCTTGCAACATTTTAGTTACAAAATGACTCTTATGAGAACACCACGGGCTGTAAAGCAAATGAACCTTGCCCCACTCCGTAGGTGTAACAGCGCACCCTTTGCTGAACATTTACTGTTTTATATCTAATTTTATATCCATGATATTTCCCCCGCCAGCCGGATGGTGGCGCTGTCGCATTACCAGGCTGTTTAACTCGATGGCAGCCTCCATGGCCAGATCATGATCAGAGCGACACTGAAAACCTTTCAAGACAAATGGAAGTCCTACCGTCACAGATTTGTCCCCTGGATTGCACTGAACCTCCAGAAAAACGAGAGGTAAATTCTGCAATGGATCTTTTGAGATGTCTGAAGTTAGAATGTAGTTTATAAGGTAAATAATCAACTTCAGAAGTCACCCCCCCCCCTACAATTCCTGTTTGAGTGTAAGTAGGTGAGGGCACAGCCATGACCTTTCACCTAGGCATGCTACAACTGTCCTGTCAATACAGATATGCACTGGTAGGGCAAGGTGAAGAATCAATGCAATCCATAGTGAAGCCAGTAGCTACAGTATTTGCCCCCTTTTTTTACCCTTAAGTGACTAGAACCCATTTCAAATGTACTTCAGAACTCTTCGCCAAGTCACAGAGCGCTCCCAAGACAAGCTTGTCTCAGACGAGGATGTGACGGAGACGCTGCTGGAGCTCTTCAGGGCGCTGCTCCGAAACGACCCGGCCAGACAGGCAGAGGTTTTCGGCCTGCTTCCCCCCTCGGCCCAAACACACTACCGGCACCACTACGGGGCAGAGGGGGGCAGCTTGGGGGCAGAAAGAGGTGTGTGTTTTCTTTATACTCTTATAGACTCTTATAGGTCTGTCAGTGGTGAGTTTGAGCAGTCTGCACAGCTCGTGGGTGTCAATAGTTAGAATTATACACAATACCCTTGTTTGTGCGTTGTACCTTGTTTTCTATTCTGCAACAGGAGGACCAGGAAGTGAACAGGAAGCTATGTTCCACACCGTTGGGTTCTGCATCGAGCGGAAGCCCAGCACCTTGCCGTTCGGTGGAACGGGCGTTTTTGTTGCCAAAGGGCGTGTGCCGAAAGGAACTACAGTGGCCATGTATCCAGGTACACCCTGACACATTCTACTGAAAAACAAATAATAATATGGATCTCATCTTTTGACCAGGCATGGCCGATACCACAGCAGCTAAACCACAGTCCTCATAATAATAGATTCCTAAAAAGAAATGGCCGTCGTTTGGATGATTAATTGCTCCGGACTGGGTCTGTTCTTCTGATCTCACAGGCACCGTCTACCAGACCTACGAGCCCGTCCTCTTCCAGTCCATCAGGAACCCTTTTGTGTTTCGATGCATAGATGGTGTTTTGATCGACGGCAACGATAAAGGCATCTCCAAGATGGTGTACAGGTGATAATTATGTTTTTTTTTATTTTTATGACGTACTGTACTCTAGCTCGGGAGGTCGAGTGCCCGGTTGGGGACTGGAAGGTCCCCAGGTCGGTGTGTCCTTGAGCAAGGCACTGAACCCCAAATCGCTCACGAGCGACAGTGTTGCAGTACTTAGCACTGTCGCCTTACAGCAAGAAGTTCCCTACGTTCCCATGTTCTCCCTGTGTTCGCAAGGGTTTCCTCTCAAAGAACCCAATATGAAAATCTCGCAGAAGAACAGATGCTCTTCAGTCCGGTCCCTGACCGGAACTTGGACTTGGTGCAATATCTTATCCACCTTAATTTCAATGTTCATCTTTTTGTCATATAAACTATTAATTGATCTAGATGTGAAACGTATTTGTGTCCACCAGATCGTGCAGTGGACGGGACAGACTGGGTCCTTTCAGGCTGAGTGACATCACCTGGCTAACAGCCAATCCGGAGAACCCGTTGGCGATTGGTCAGTACGTCAACAACTGCTCCAACGGTACGCCACGTCTGCTTCGATCTGCCAGACAGTCAGTCAGCTAGTCACCGTGTTGCCTGCACACTGCCCCAACCGACACCAACGTTGGGTCGGTGTACCATGTTGGTGACTGTTGGCGGTGGTTGGATGGATTTAGCAGCTGAATTTTAAACTTTCAACATTCTAACAACAGTTGGAGCCGTGTGCAGACACCTTAGAATGGTTTATTGCTTTTATACAACGGTTACTACAGCTATTAGTGTAAAATAAACACACAGCAATGTAAAATATTAACATTTATTCAAAACGAAGCATCATTCCCTCAATTCCGCCGCGCAAAATAGTTCCCCTTACAAAAGGGTTGCCAATCAACAACAACAACTACAATGCATTGGATCAAATGGGAGGCGCATTAATACTGAAAATGGAATGATATGCGGCCCCAGGTGTGTGTTACAAAGTATTTTAACACGGCTTCCAGCCAATCAGAATCAAGAACCAGAACTAACCGTTGTATAATTGTAGATATGTAGTGTAAGTGTACATGCTTCTCTTTCATTACCTTAGAGACCATTTTGGATCTTCAACATTAACTTTCACATGTTCCCCTGCTTCATAATGACCTTCCATCTTCCATCTTGTTCCCTCCACCCAGAGCGGGCTGCGAACGTGTGCTACCAGGAGTATGACGTGCCCAAGGGGTTTCCTCTGGAGCTCCGCCAGTACCTCCCTAATGTCAACTACAGACACGACACCCAGAGGCAAGGCCTGGGACACAACTCAGGTCATTCTGTCAGTAGAGAGCCTGACCAGAAGCAGGAAAACCCCCATGGGACCTTCAAACAGAACAAATATGAACAGTATTCAATGACTGGAGACAAATAATTTCTTGATCCTGATTGAATTGTGCCATGACCATACACATGTTGTTTGTCAATTTAAAACATACATTTTACTCATCTCTAACTCACAAGTTAGCTAATATTAGCTAGCTACACTCGTTTAACACTCACCAAAACCTGGTAAAGCCGATTTTACACACTAATTCTCCTTTCGCATAGCTGCAGCTGTCAACATAGCCAGACTAATAGTGATTTTCACCACTTTAAATACTTTTGAACTCGTTCTGGAATAACTGCTTTACAGTTTTATGACAAACTGACTTTCTTGACTTGCAAATGTATGATTTAAATTGACAAACATATGTGTATGGTCACGGCACAATTCAAACAGGATCAAGAAATGATTTGTTTCTTGCTGTTCTCTACCATACCAGAATAAGGTGCCATGGGATGGGGCTTCCGCTTAGGCACTCTATAGGGCTGCGTTCCGAATCGCATACTTCTACTACTTACTACCAGTACCTACTACAGCTGCCCTTAGAAAGTACGTACTTTGCAAGCAGTAGGCATCCAATTGGAACATACTACCTTGTCATAACATTGCGTCTTGAAATTTGCCCACATCCGTCGCTGTCCATAACGCAACATTCGTCTACAGCTGTCACGACTCGCACATGTGACGCACATTTCCTCTGCGCACAGGATTGTGGGTCAGAATAGCCAGAAAAGCCTGCTGGCTTGCATACTGCAAAATACCACCGGATGTAGTAGGACATCCTGGTATTTTTGCCATACTGCATGTGGCATACTATGTATTGGGACATACTACATCCTGTTTTGGCATACTATATAGTAGGGTAGTATGCGATTCGGAACGCAGCCCAGGTGTTTTTTGTAATGACAGTGCTGAGTCATCATTCCTTTATCCCGACTCTGCTGAGTCATCGTTCCTTTATCCCGACTCTCCTCCAGGTCTTTGCGATGTGTGGTCCTCGTCTCGCTCCAAGACCTCCGCGCAGGGGAGGAGCTGTTCTCAAACTACTACACCATAGTGCATTAGACAGTCTACCATGATTGAATACTTAACACTGTAGCCCATTAGGTCAACCATGATTGAAGACTTGGAGACATCAGTGGACCTTGTAAGCGTTGACCAGAAGGCTTTCGCGTAAATAAGGTCCCTCCAGTACCTGCCTACCCTCCTACCTACAGTACCTGCCTACCCTCCTACCTACAGTACCTGCCTACCCTCCTACCTCCAGTACCTGCCTACCCTCCTACCTCCAGTACCTGCCTACCCTCCTACCTCCAGTACCTGCCTACCCTCCTACCTACAGTACCTACCTACCCTCCTACCTCCAGTACCTGCCTACCCTCCTACCTCCAGTACCTGCCTACCCTCCTACCTCCAGTACCTGCCTACCCTCCTACCTCCAGTACCTGCCTACCCTCCTACCTCCAGTACCTACCTACCCTCCTACCTCCAGTACCTGCCTACCCTCCTACCTACAGTACCTACCTACCCTCCTACCTACAGTACCTGCCTACCCTCCTACCTCCAGTACCTGCCTACCCTCCTACCTCCAGTACCTGCCTACCCTCCTACCTACAGTACCTGCCTACCCTCCTACCTCCAGTACCTGCCTACCCTCCTACCTCCAGTACCTGCCTACCCTCCTACCTACAGTACCTGCCTACCCTCCTACCTCCAGTACCTGCCTACCCTCCTACCTCCAGTACCTACCTACCCTCCTACCTCCAGTACCTGCCTACCCTCCTACCTACAGTACCTGCCTACCCTCCTACCTACAGTACCTACCTACCCTCCTACCTACAGTACCTGCCTACCCTCCTACCTACAGTACCTGCCTACCCTCCTACCTCCAGTACCTACCTACCCTCCTACCTCCAGTACCTGCCTACCCTCCTACCTCCAGTACCTGCCTACCCTCCTACCTCCAGTACCTGCCTACCCTCCTACCTCCAGTACCTGCCTACCCTCCTACCTCCAGTACCTGCCTACCGACCTTAGAATTAGCATGCTAGCGATGGACAGTGAGACGGCTCAGAGTGAGAGGTAAATGAAGAGAGACGTCCATATATATTCATAAGAACATTTCCATTTATTTCTGCGTCTGTACATCCGGTATTGGACTGGAACATAAAATACAAAATAGTCATCAACAAAAAGAAAGTGTATATATGTACAGTTTTATGAACAATAAACTTTACTTTTGAATAGTTCTGGTATTCAATCCTTTCTTGATTGTCTACTTTTATACTAGTCTTTTAATCCCAAATGAACGGTGAAAATTCTCACAACTGCACGATGGAAACATGTCATTTTCAACTGGAAATTCAAACATTACAAAAGACAATCGAGATTTATCTAAAAACCTTTTCCTTTACAGATCGAGGGAGGGGATCATTACTGTACATGTAAGCCCCTGGAAGAAAATGGTCACGACTACATTTACAATTTCGCCTCAACCTATGTATTTTAAAATACAGCATTGGATATAAATTAACATTACTGCACCAATATTTTTTATTTTTCTAAAAGCTCTGGAAAATAAGTGTTTTTGATCCTTGGAGGACAATTGCACAACCTACCTACCCAAATGTAACATGGTTGTAAGTATTTGGCTAAGCCAATGGTATCGCTAAACATTCTTCAAGTAAGTTCATCGAGGAAAAACCAACCAGCTGCTGACTAATGGAAAGACCACCATTAGGGGACAGATTGGACACCATTTGGGGACAGACTGGACACCATTTGGGGACAGACTGGACACCATTAGGGGTGGTGATACGAAACTCATCGTTTCAGGTGTTCACATCTCACTGGACCTCTAGTGTAATTACAGACACTAGCTTTAACGGCGTTCCAGGAGGCGATGAATTACCCAGCGCTGACATGCTCCGCCCTCAACACACCTCCCATACACACCCAGGAGGCGATGATGTACCCAGCGGTGACATGCTCCGCCCTCAACACACCTCCCATACACACCCAGGAGGCGATGATGTACCCAGCGGTGACATGCTCCGCCCTCAACACACCTCCCATACACACCCAGGAGGCGATGATGTACCCAGCGCTGACACGCTCCGCCCTCAACACACCTCCCGTACACACCCATAGACGCAAGTCTCTCTGGTACAATTTTAATACTGCATACTTCACTCCCTGCTCAACAGTTCCATAGCGAGCTCTCAAGACACACCATGACAGAGCCATTCAAACCGTGACCTGTCCTGAATCCTGTACAGCGCAAAGTCCTTTATCAACGTTTTATCAAATTAATAAATAAATAATAAATTACGCTCTTTGTGAATACAAAAAAAAAAAATTCAAAAAAGGCTAAATACAAAAACGATATCGGCGTGTGGGTGTGGCGGTGGAGAAGGCATTTCTGTGGCTTACGCTTTAAGACTAGACTTGAGTGTTCGGACGCCACGGATAGGAGGGTTAACCAAGATCTCTGTACATATTTACAAACATTATTGCCATGAAAGAGGGAAGCAATACAGCATCATACTTTACTCAAGGGACAAAAAAAAGAAATGCCATGATGCGTCCGAGTTGAGGGGGAAAACTCAAACCAAATCAAAGTATTTAGGTGAATAAACCTTTATGGAGGTTGGGCCTTCATGTACTGGCTAATGACGCATCTCCAACCAGAGGGGTATGGATTCATCTAGAAAGTGAAATGTCAGATACTCCAGGGACCAAGGTTTCTCAATGACCAGGATAATTCCCAACAGGTGACGTCCAACCCTATTGTGAAACATATGGCACGCCCGCACCAACGAGCACCATGCACACAACCTCCCACATATCCTCAATTGCACTTCAAATCCCCACTCATCTTCAGCATTCTAGCAATCCACTTTCCTTAATGTAAGACCTGTTCCGTTCCAATGCATAGATACATTAAGTTAACACTGGTCAACAGAATATTGTCAGAGGGGGAGAGAGGCTGGAGTTGGAAGTTGGAGGCGGGACGTACACAGCAGCAACCTGAAACCCCAATCATTTGCATAATTAGTTGTTAAATGTTGGGGTGATATTCCAAAACAAAGTCTTTCAGCTACCTACAAGTGTAACTCGCTGGGATTAGAATAAACATGCATTGTTCAACTTAATATAAATAGCAATCATGGCAAACAAAGCTACTCTAGTGCATTTCAACATAACGCTCAAATGTGCCCATTTCTGCTTGCAAAGCATTTTCAGAGGTATAAAGAAAACAAACAAAAAAAAGCTTACGTTGATGACAATGTTGCAGTCCAATGTTATTTTTGTAATAAATACCCACCCAATCTAGCCAACCATAAGGAAAACATTTTCCAAATGTAAATATATATATAAAAAAAAAAAAAAATAACTTTAGCTGAAAAAAAACAACAAAAAAAGCACAAAATGGCAAATATGATGCCTCGTCAGTTGTAATGATCAACTTTCCCTACTCATAACTTGTTTTAGCATACTATATTACCAGCTAAACCTTTCACACATTCTTGTGGTTCTGCGTTACAGACCATGACGAAACAGAGGTGAAACAGGACCAGATTCGCCACAACTAATTATTCAATCATTCTTAAACGACTATGGGTTTAGTTCACATTGTATTAGGATATGGCAACTAGCAAAATAGCCAAGAAACTGTTATTTGTTTTACTGTCACCAATTGAGGACCAACTATTTGAGGGACATTACATTTGATGAGTGATTCATAATCCTGGCGTGTGAAATTCCAGTACCTACAGCGACGACAGAAACCACCAACAAGCAAAACAAAACATAACATTATGCTTTTTCTTTACCGTTATAGTATCTGAAGTGCTCATTGATAGTATACAGAGGGGCTCACATTTACTAGAAAGTATATCTTCCTTGCACTGGATGATAAGTGCATCTGTTCAAAATATACAAAAACCTAGGACCCTCATACAAAATGCTACATCCAGGGCCCGGTTGGTTGGGGGGTGTACCTGTAGACGCTGAAAAGTACCACTGTGGGGTTCGAGGGGCAGTTATCTCTGAAAGCCTCTTGTGCTGCCAGAGAAACGTTGTCATTGTGTTTCCCAGGTGTAGTGTGTGTGTGTGTGTGTGGGGGGTGGGGGGGGTGTAGTACTAACGTGGGCCGTCTCTCCCAGCGAGGGTCGAGCCCCCCCAGTAACAGACACTAGCGAGACAGGGCTGCGTTCTCACACTTCCCAGAGCGCAGGATTGAAAAATAAATGGCTATATTCAACTCTTGAGAAATCAAGATTTTTTCTTTTCTTCTTTAGTTCTGTACAAGAAGACATCACTGATGTCGAGGTAAAAAACAACAACTTATATTTATGTATTTACACATATATAGAACCAGAAATAGAATCTCCAATGAACAAATATGTACAGACAGTGGTGGGCGTCGCCCGCCAAAATAGTGGGAGGGAAGGAAGTCATGACGGTTGCCTAGCGACAGGCCACGGGGTCACTCCGACTGCAGCGGCGTGTGCTGCTGATGTTGGTGCAAAGTGTGTGAGTGAGCGTGCGCCCCCATGTAGCTGTTCGCCTCGCCGGGCGCCGCCGGGCGCCCGAAGTCCGTCACCGACACGGCCATCTTGGCGCTGGTGATGCGGTGCGGGCGCGCGGCCGCCTCGTAGTCCAGCCCCAGGCTGCCCACCGCCGCCTCGTTGAAGGGCTCGGGCAGGCTCATCTTCAGCCGCTTGGAGGGGGGGCGCTCGCGCTCGTCCATCGCCCCCCCCCCCGCCAGGTCCGAGTGGTAGAAGCCGGCGTCCAGCAGGCCGAGGCAGTCGGGGTCTCCCGGGCCGGCGGAGGGGAAGCCCAGGGGTTGGTCGTGGCCCAGGGAGGCGCGGTGGAGGCCGTCCAGCGGGGGGAAGCCGTAGGAGTCCAGACAGCCCACGTCCCCAGGGCTGCACACCGACGCCACCGTGCTGGTCAGCGCTGGGGGGTGGGGGGGCGACGACACGTTTACACTTCAAACACTCCACTTTCACATGACCTTCGCCAATATTCAATGACTTTGAATAACCGAACATATTTCCTCATATTAGTGTTGATTTACCGTTCAAGTTACCCCCCCCCCCCAATATTGTAAAGCTCAATCAAAACAACATCAAATCTAATCCACCCACCCATCATCTATTCACTCATCCAATCAGACTCATCCAATCAGACTCATCCAATCAGATCGTTCGTACCTACCAGTATTGTACTGCTGAACAAACTGTAAAACAGATTTCGGACCTTATACTATATAGAGCACTTTGGTGAAATGTAGTGCACAGGTCTGTGGTTATGTTGAGGTGTAGTACTGTCAAAGTGTTTGTGGGTATTGTAGTTGTCTGTCTGACAATGGCTATATGGCGAAATTATGAATTTCCAAAAGGATCAATAAATTATCAATCAATCAATTAATCAATCAATCAATCAATCAGTAGCAGACAGGATCCTGATCGTCCTCATCTCCAGTCTAGAGTCCCTCCGTTTGGACTGCAGTGGCGGCGTCTCACCAGAGAGGTCGCTGGCGGTGATGGAGTTGAGGAGGGAGAGCTGCTGCTCTGCCGTGGGCTCCATGCGGCCCCCGCCTCCTCCTCCTCCTCCACCTCCTCCGCTGCTCCCGGAGCACAGAGAGGAGGCGCTGTCCCCCAAACCCTCCGCCTCGTCCACCAGCCGGTCCATCAGGTCCCTGAGAGCGGCATCGACAACAAGGCTTCTGAACAAGTAGTGCTTAGTCAGCCCTAAACCCGCCATGTTCTGGCCTGCGCCTCCACGTGCGCCTTCACCTGCGCCTCCACCACGCGTCTCCTGCTCTGGTTGAATGTGCCGGGAACGCGGGAATTAACACGGCTGCAAAATATGCAGGACATACCGCGGGCTTTAGTGCTTACTTAAAGGAGTAGTTTGCGTTTGCTATTTAGCATCCTAAGCCCTGCAAAACTTCTCCTTTAAAAAGTAAGCACTAAAGGTTTTCTGAAAGTGCAAGGTTTTTCTGTAGCTGTGTTCGGAATCGCTCCCTATTCACTATATAGTGCACTATATAGGGCGTCAGCCATTTTGTTTGTAGTGTCCGAATTCTCCACGGAATTTTCATTCCCTATATAGTCTACTATTACCCACAATTCACCTTGATTTGCAGGGAACAGCGCATGTACCCTACATTTTCTCCGTTCCCTAGGTAGTTCACTACATGGTGAACCCTATATAGGGAATAGGGAGTGAGGGAACGAGGGAGCGATTCCCAACACAGCTAGTGTGTCTTCTAAATACAAGGTAGCTCTTCCTCATTGTTCTCTGGCTACACAGCGCCGATCTGGGGTGGGGACAGGGGACAATACCAGAGGTTTGGGGACAGGGAACGGTTACTCACGTTACGCCTGGGTAAACGCTGTACTT
This sequence comes from Borostomias antarcticus, assembly GCF_949987555.1. Lineage (NCBI taxonomy): Eukaryota > Metazoa > Chordata > Actinopteri > Stomiiformes > Stomiidae > Borostomias > Borostomias antarcticus. The sequence continues at coordinate 5,314,685 of NC_140263.1, read as the reverse complement.
CTTTTTCCCAAACCGGTTCTGTTGGACAAAGAAGTCAAATCGCTCCGACTTCTTCCACATGTAGTAGAAGGCCACGCACTCGGCCACAGAGCGGGTTTTCACCTGGGAAGAGCAGGGTAGTCCGGGGTTAGACAGGGGGACAAGGCCTCGCAGGCAGGGGTGAAAATTAACTTTTTTGGCTCACGGTGAGTCACCTGCCAAGGGGACTGTAGATGAAAAAAATCTACCGGCCAAGTATATATATTTTTCAGATAACCTTCCGAAATCTAGTCGCCAATTGGAAATTTGACCTGCATTTGGCCGGTGGCAAGGTGTTAATTTTCAGCCCTGCTTGCAGGACGTTTGAGACTAACATCAGACGTGCACTCGATTCTCATAAATTGACACACACATACACAAAAAAAAGTGTATTTTGGGGGGTCTCACTTTGTGTTTCTGTACGAGGTGGAAGTTCTTCTCGTAAAGCAGCAGGGCGTGTTCAAAGTTCCGGCATTCCTCTTCGGACCACGGTGACATTTCACCTACAGATGACATTTACACTCATTCAACAGACGCTTTAACCCAAAGTGACTCTCAATAAGTACATTTGTCTGGAGTAAGTGAACCGCCTGTGTGGTTGGGCGGGGGGAGGTAGCCCAGAGGATCGGAACCCGGGTTAGGGTAAGGGATATGGTGGGGTGCTTACAGGGCAAACTTGTAAATTCCTGAACCTCCACGGTCTAAAATACACATCTGAGTCAAAGCGTTGTAAAGCCAGCGCACCTTCTGTGGACTTGCTGAAGCTATACTGCTCCAGGGCGTCTTGGACGTTGTAGTTGCACTTCATAAGCTCATACAGGGCCTGGGGAAAGAACAGGAAAAGGGCATTTTGTTAATCTTCTGTCTCAAGACTGTGTGTGTGTGTGTGTGTGTGTGTGTGCGCATGTGTGTGTGTGGTGTGTGTGCATATGAGTGTGTGCGTGCGCACATGCGTTAGAAACTTTACCTGCTCGTTGTCTTGAACCAGCCCCCCCTCAGACCCCCTCTTCGCGTCCGCCAGCAGGGCGGCGCTGTGGCACAGGAAGTCCTTCACCCTCTGCTCAGACAGCGCCTCCGGCCGCCACAGCAGCTGGTCTTCATTCTCATACACTGGACGAAACACAGCCGGGAAATGACCAATATGTTTACAGCACTTGAAGCCAGCCATATCACATATCATTATCTTCTCAGACTGTGATCTGTGTAGCTCCATGAAGTGATACTTGGCGTAAGAGAGAATAACAGAATACATGTCACTCACCTTTTTCATCGTCCCCATAGTTACAGACAAGAGGCGGGATTTCAGCTTGGTACTGAGACCCGACCATGATTTCCTGTGACGGGAACGTGCAAACAGAACACGAAGGGGTTGAGTACATTTGGAATTATTAGCGAACCGCCTCGGCTTAGAACGAGCGATGAGGTCACCGCAGCGGGAACGCAGAAACACGGACCTTCCTGGAGTCGTCAGGACACACCCCGTCGTCCTCTCCCTCTGACTCCTTGTCTCCGTCATATATCGCGTTGGCTGCAAATAAACAAACAAAGAAAAAACAAATTGGAACACAAATTAAGAAAAAGGGGGCGAGTGCGGTCGTTAAAACACTCCCAACGATGAAAGTGGAACACAGTGTGGATTATGTCTTACAGCGCAGTGTTCTTGGGAAGAAATCGCTGGTTTCGTGCGACGTGACCGACGGCGTGAGGTCATCCGCCGAGGACTGCGTTTCCTCGTCGTCACCCGACAGAAGGTCTTTAGCGATTTCCTCCTAATAAAACAAAAAACATTCAACGGCGGTTCAAAGACCCTTCGTGTCAAACGGCCACATTTATGACGTCGTCGTCCCCGAAAAAACGAGTTCAAGTGTCCCATCGTAGGAATTAGCGGCTTAGCTCACCTTGTCTAGTGTCATGTCAGGGAGCTCGTCGGTCAGTTCCACGGAGGAGCTGTCCGTGCTGGACCCCCCCGCCATGCTGATGGCAGCCTCATATCTGTACAGAGCCAGCAGGTCCTCGAGTGGCATGTTCCCCTCCTAGCAAGAGAAAGCAATCGAAGGCAGAGAAGCACTGATCAGGGCAGTCATCCTGGGCTTTGCTTTTTGATAAGTGAACACATTAACTACAATCGGGGACGCATTACACTGAAATAACTCATTCATTACCATGGATCTAATTAAAACGATGAATCACAAACATGATTAACGAAAAAAAGTAGTCATTTTGCGGCATAGCCTACAATTGTGTCAAATATTGTAGTTCCATCGTTTTAAAATCTATTTCTTATCTGACTATCCAACTCTTTTTTTCCCCCCCAAGATTTTCATAAATAAATGCAGTGCGTTTCAAAACGCCGTACCTTCTCTAGATCAGCGATCTCGGCGCTGACGCTGGCCGCGCCCTCCTGTAGCTCCTCCTCCTCCAGCGTCCGCTCGTCGTCGTAGTCGTGGACCAACATCTCCGCCGTCGGATCGAAGTCATGGTCTTCTGAGGACAGAGAGCCAACTGGGGAAAACGACACCGTAGAATTGGTTAAATTGTAAAGACAGGTGGAATTAAGAGTTAGTATTCAATTGTCTAGGAAGATAAGTTTCACAGTGCATCGTTTTAGTGTTCTGAACATGGGTGAAAGGAAAGAAGGTCCCGCACACTGTTGACAGCTTGCAAAACAGAACTCACTTTAATAAGACACAGACAACGCTTCGATCGGCTAGGATCTTCCTTAGATCTGGATCCTAATGGATAGAAACGTCTGAGCTATCAGCAGTGTGCGGGATCGTCTTTCTTTTGACTCGCTGCACTCCTATGCACACCTGCTAGCCAAAGCCCATTGGTCCAAAATTGCAGGTTTTTTTTTCTCCATAGTGTTTTGAACATGAAATGCATGCGTGTTGTTTCCTCAAACTGTAAAAAAGCAGGAGACAATATAACGACTCACCTGGGCTCGTACTTCCAAAGGAAGCCTGTAAAGGCAAAAATAAACTTTTCAGCTTCAGTTATCAAACTCTGCTCGTCAAAGCTAATGGTCACTGATCAATACACAATTGTGTTCCATCATCCAGGTGAGCTTGGACTAAGAGTACATAGACTTTACAATGTGCATCTAGTACTTAACAACAGTGATTCTCAGGGATCAGGAGATTGAGGACGTGCAAGCAACTGCTGCAATTTCATATTCAACAAGAGCTGAATCACCCAGTCAATCAATCAATCAATCAATCAATCAATCAATCACCCAGTGACCTTTCATAGTTACAAACCGGTGTAGTTACATGGTAGGGAGGGAAAAAAAGTTATCTAGCTGCATAGTATCACTCATCTACAGCAGTTTTCAGTGTTGTGTCTCTGTACAAACTGCCTTTGGATTGCAAACCGATAGTATTGTGTAACTGAGACCGAATACGAAGCTAAAAAGCAAAATAAAACCTGGATGTTCCTGCAGATACACTGATTCCACCCATACGTTTACTAACAACATGAAACTGGGTGAATAATACAACCCCAACCATTGGTGACATGTCCCACTAAAGGTGTATGAATATATAATAATATATAATGATATATACATAGCAGTGGGTTTATGAAGGTTTATTAGTTTGTTGATGCGAGCCGGGGCCTAGAACCCGTAACCTGGGACACCGCTATTTTCAAACATTATTTTTAACGTCTAATTAGAATTTTTTAATAAACAAACGACCTGTAAATATACATTAAAGTCTTATAAACAAAATCGATATGGGTTTAGTTGAATAAACCAGTAGAAATCAGGAGAAATATGCGTTTATAATACGACGCTCAGACCCCGGTTTCCCCACTCACCTCCGCCATCTTGGTACCTTTAAGCTAACCGAGCAGACACGGTGGGATACCCGGATGAACGCCACAGCCAATCAGAGAGGCCTATTACTTTTCCTTGATTGCGATTGGCTACTTCACTTAAAACGGATCGCGGTAAGATAATTAGTTCGGACAACTTGTGATATTCCCACTATTTCTTTATTTATTATTATTATTATTAGGTGGGCTAGCTTGTAGAGGCTAGGCCAACGTGTGATATTCCCACTATTTCTTTATTTATTATTATTATTAGGTGGGCTAGCTTGTAGAGGCTAGCCCAACTTGTGACATTCCCACTATTTCTTTCTTTCTTTATTAGTGTGAATGCTTTAGAGCATTCACACTATTGTTATCCAGTTCCAGGTGAGACTCCGCCCCCTCGGGTCAGAGCAGGTCAGGGGCAGTGCAGTGACGTCCGGGCAATCTCCCTGCATGCACCAGTGAAGACTGTGTGTCTGTAGCTCACTCAGGGTCTTAGTTGTGGTGTCTGTGGCGTGTTGGCGAGACTCCGCCCCCTCAGGTCAGAGCCGGTCGGGGACATTGTAGCCCTCTCTGGGCCTCCCACCGGCACCCAGCAGTGAAGACCATGTGTCTCTAGCCCACTCAAGAGTTAAGTTGTTGTGTCTGTGGCATGCATAGTGGCGGGGTGGTGAGACTCCGCCCCCTCAGGTCAGAGGGGGCTGGGGGCAGTCCAGTGACCTCTGGGCAATCTCCATGCACCAACCGGTGAAGCCCGTGTGTCTCTAACCTACTCAGGCTGGGTTGTGGGGTCCATGGCGTGGATAGGGGCGTGGTGGCGAGACTCCGACCCTTGGGTCAGAGCAAGTCGGGGACCCACCTGCCCCCACCGATGAAGGTCGTGTGTCTCTTGCCCACTCAAGGGCTGAGTTGTGTGGTGTGTGACATTCATAGTGATGATACTCCACCGCCTTGGGTCAGGACTCAGTTGTAAACATGTACAGGTTTGCAAATCGTTTTTGCAACTTCAACTCTGAATATGCAAGTCTACAAATCGTTTTTTGCAACTTCAACTCTGAATATGCAAGTCTGCAAATCTGATTTGCAACTACAACTGTCAATATACAAGTCTACGTATTTAAAGGTACCCAATGTAGTTTTTGACCACTAGTATGCGCTCTAGAGCCAATTTGAGAAGGTGGTCCCCGAAAATCGCGTACTACGTCATTGCGTCAATACGCGGAGCACATAATAGTGACGTTTCACACATCTTTGTTGTTTTCAAAACATTAGCTCAATATCATTTTGCGAAGAAATTACAAGGTAGGAAAGACATTCAAGTGATTCAACTTGTTTATTAGACTACAAGGAACCATATCATCGAGGAATTTCGAAAATAAACAAAGAACGGATTGTTTTGATTCACGTTTCGTTGGGTACCTTTAAGAGGGGTTTGAGGATGAGTCTGTCAGTCAGTACTCACTGAGGGGTTTGCGGATGAGTGAGGGGTTTGAGGATGAGTCTGAGGGGTTTGAGGATGAGTCTGAGGGGTTTGAGGATGAGTCTGAGGGGTTTGAGGATGAGTCTTTAACTCCATACGAGGCTACCTGCGACCAGCCGCCAGGGGGCGCCCTCCCTGTCCTCCCCATTCTCCCTCTCGCGAGATCCTCCCTCTCGCGAAGCATTGCGGCTGCGCCATTTTGGGAAGGTAGTTTGTCTAAAAGCGGCAAAATATTGAAAGATAAAAGAGTAATTTAACACATTTGACTAACTTCAAGTCATTAAAACGCAAGAACAGATACTACAGCACACCTAACTACCTTATAGTCGTTTAAAGTCTCGCGAGAAAAACAAAATGAGCGAGTAAACAACTTTCAAATGGAGACTGAGCTGAGAAAGGTAACGTTAACGGAACGGCTTCCTTAGCTAGCTATGCTAAGCTATGCTAAGCTATGCTATGCTATGCTATGCTAAGCTATGCCATGCTATGCTAAGCTATGCTAAGCTATGCTATGCTAGCCTGTTTATCAACACGAAGCGTAGCTTAACGTTAGCCATGAGCTAGCTCTGTGTTAATTGCAACCTAATACAGGCAAGGCTATGCTAGCTAATGTTTTCTGTATGTCTTCCAAGCTAACTTACTAGCTAGGTTAGCTCTCCTTGTTGTGGGTTGTGGTTTTAGTTTGTGGTGGGATACAACTGGGTTGTGGTTTGCATGCTAGCTAAGGTTAGCCAGCTTAGCCAAGCCAACGTTATTAGCTGTCAAAGTGGTGGTTAGCATGGCTAGCTAATGCTAGCGTGTAAACAGGCCTCTGTGTTTACCTAGTTGATTGACTGTCTAGCTAAGTTTCTTTTAGATAGACATCATCATTGAGCTAATGTCTGTTTTGTCTTTGGGGGTCTAGGTTGGTGCTGTGGCTGCATGGACTATCTCAGGCTGCTGGATCATTGATTACCCAGAGTTATAACAGCTATGGACGAGCTGAGAGGCTGAACTCACTATGTGGACTGGATCCCTGGACTTTCACTAGATACTTCTTCCTCAATCTGCAGTTTAGTTTCAATGGGTGCCATGCATTGAGCCCCTGTCTCATCTTCCACTCCACAAAGTCTTCCTTTCACTCGAGAAAAGTGCATCTTACCATGGACTAGAGTGAACTGGCAACATGTGATTTATTTTTCTTGCAATAACATTTCTGTAGTTGTCTACGTGTTGGGGAAATATCAATTAATTGATGGTATCTACAGAATAAATTCACCTTTTAAATACTCACCCTCATTTCACTTTGGCTTTTTTTTTTTTTAAATGGACTACAAGAAAGAAGCACCCTGATGTAACATCTCAAGAAACAAAGCTAGTGGATCTTTCTCTCCCCGCCGTTCGAGGAATCATTATTACGAGGACTGGAATTATAGGACAAAAAAATGGAGAGTTGATCGTGAATATATCTCGGGAGCGTTTTTGCGACACATCCTATCCGCCAGACACATGTGGGAAGGAGACTAAACCCACAGTGAGAAGAAGACCAGCAGTGAGGTGGAGAGACCACCAGTGAGGTGGAGAGACCAGCAGTGAGGTGGAGAGACCAGCAGTGAGGTGGAGAGACCACCAGTGAGGTGGAGACACCGACCTCGGGAGGACAGCTCTGCTGCATCCGGCGCCTCGAATCGCTCCTCCGTAGCTGGTTTGTATGAGCTCTTATCACAGTCAACGGTTGTGCTAGCGGGGCATGTGTGTAACCCATCAGTTTTGGCGTGCCCAGGGCGGGATTCGAACCCTGGTCTCCCTAGTCTCTTATTGGCGCCACTCGATTCCAGCAGAGCCAATCATGTTAAATCCCCCCGACACTGCTTTGCAAGGACACCGCTGAACAAAACCCCAAACAAGCTTAGACGCTTGTGATTGGTTTAAAGAAATACAGCACCCCCCCGGCCCCCCCATCTCAGAATGATAATCGGGTGCAGCCAGCCAGACCTTAGCCATGCGTCTGGCTATGTGAAGCTACTTGTCCCGAAACTCTGATTGTCAGTGACCTCTCGGTACGTCACTAGACGGCCCCCGTGTTAAGAATAGGCTTAGTCTGGCTTCTAAAATGAACAACGACAAAAAACATTTTCAGCCAGTTTTCATCTTTGTCATCTGAAGGGAGTAAAAGCGTGTCACTATTTTTAGCAGCTGATGAATATTCATGAAGCTCAAACGCTGGGATCCCTGTTGTGGTCTCTGGACCCAAGGATAATCATGTCTTTGCATACTGGAAGATACTGGAAGGCTATTGTTTGAACAAAGCGTTTTCCTTATAGTCAAATCGGCAGTAGACGTGATACAGACTGACCCCTAATAAGAATAAGCCTTGGTTATTGTTAATCACCTTCGAGGCAGCTGTCATTTTGAACGCCTCTCGTTTCACTGTCTTACGTTCGCCCCCCCATGACTCAATACAAGGATCGCTAACCATAACAACACCTCCAGACAAGCCCCGTGCTAACCTTGAGTTGGCTGTAGTCATATCCCACTGTCCTGGTGTATTTCTCCACGTTGCATCAGCTCAACTTCCTCTGAACTCACCGTTCATCATACACCATGGATGCAGCCGTCTACGAGAATATGCGCTTGTCACTTTGGGCTACCCCTCATGAGAAAGTGGAGGGTCTACCGGTAGCACTCCTCACTCGCCAAGTCATCTCCAGTCAGAGAGCGCAGAAATGAGTCAAGTCATGGACTAAAACATTCATGATTCATAGAGAGAACTCAACTTCTATCATTATTACTCCCCCTTTTCCTGAAAAGCCGAGTGCTGTTTTTCTCATCCTCTCTCTCTGTCTGTCTCTCCTCCTCCTCTTTCTCCTTCCCTCTCCATTAGGTCTGGGTATCGAGTCGAATTTCAAGAATCGATTCGATTCCGATTCACAAGGTTCAGAATCGATTATCTCGATTCGATTCAATATCGATTCGGTTAGTGTTACTAAAACCTGTTGTTTTTTTTAGCTAAAACCTTAATTACATGACTGCCAAGTTATGCAACACATCAATACTAGGGCTGGGTATCAATACTTTTCCAAAAATGAATGAATGAATGAATCATTGAATGAATTAATGAACTATTCATACCTCCAGGTATTCATTCATTCATTAAATAAAAGGTCGATTTTGGGATTCATGAATCGATTCTGAATCATTTGATTCAGAATCGATTCAGAATCGATGAATCGATTTTTTAAAAACCCAGCCCTACTCTCCATGTCTTTCTCCTCTCTCTCCTCTGGTCTCTCTGGTCTCTCTCCTCTCTCTGGTCTCTCTCCTCTCTCTGGTCTCTCTCTCCTCTCTCTGGTCTCTCTCTCCTCTTTCTGGTCTCTCTCCTCTCTCTGGTCTCTCTCCTCTCTCTCCTCTCTCTCCTCTCTCTCCTCTCTCTGGTCTCTCTCCTCTCTCTCCTCTCTCTCCTCTCTCTGGTCTCTCTCCTCTCTCTGGTCTCTCTCCTCTCTCTGGTCTCTCTCTGGTCTCTCTCTGGTCTCTCTCCTCTGTCCTCCAGGGGCTGGAGAGAGGAGGTGTTGATGTCGCGCCTGGCCCACTGGAGACGCACACCCTAAATGGCGCAACATGACTTCAGTCCAGCCTGGCTTAACTTTCCCACAGCGCCCTCACCAGCCAAGGTATGGGGGACCGGGATGGCCTGAGGGGGAGGTCAGGTGTGTGTGAGTGTGTGAGTGAGTGAGTGAGTGAGTGAGTGAGTGAGTGAGTGAGTGAATGAATGAATGAATGAATGAATGAATGAATATTTATTTTCGTGTCATGTCCGAGGACCCATCCCTTACGGGATTATAAGACACCATAAACAGTAAACAATAATTAACTATATCACATACACTTCTCACGGTTTGTAAGCTATGCAATGTATACCAAACAATAATACAATGTGTATGTGGTCAGGTGTGTGCGTGAGTGTGGTCAGGTGTGTGTGAGTGTGTGTGAGTATGGTCAGGTGTGTGTGTCTGTCCTCTTCTCAAGACTAAACTCTTGCCGTGTGTGTCAATTCAAGCCTCAGTGTTTATGTGTTAAGTTTGTGCGTGCGTACGTGTGTTAGCCCCCTCACAGCTGCGAGTCTCCGGCCGAACACCTTGACCAGCAGGGTAATGTGAGTCGCAGGCGCCACAACTCCTCAGACGGCTCCGAGACGGGCAGCGGACGCCCCGGAGGTACGGACACGCCGCCGACCGCTCCGTCTGACCGACAGCTCTCTCTCTCTCTCTCTCTCTCTCTCTCTCTCTCTCACACTCACTCACTCACTCACTCACTCACTCACTCACTCACTCACTCACTCACTCACACACACACACACACACACACACACACACACACACAGTCTTTCTCCTTGGCTCCATGTTTTCTCTAGCCTGGCTTCGCGTGGTATTACAAGTATATCCATGTAATGGCGGCGGATGGGGCACCGAGAATGCAGCTTCTAAAAAATCAATTTTCTGCTGCGAAACGGTTGTTTTCATCAATCTATTGTTATGAATCGCTAGTTGTGCTTGCATAGAGCGAGGGCTTGTTGTGGTTTTCACATGCCTAGTAATAGGATCTTTAGAAATGAAATAAAGCTTCCCCACTTGCATCTATAGTCAACCTGAGTGTAACTGTACGCGTCTATAGTCAACCTGAGTAACTGTATGCGTCTATAGTCCACCTGAGTGTAACTGTACGCGTGTTTCCCCAGGAGGCTACCCCAGGAGCGAGAGGAATGGATGGAAGGTTCGCAACGGCGGCGAGCGGGCGGGCGCCCCCCAGCAGGGCGGCGAGGGCGTGGCAGGCCAGCCTCGCTCCTCCAAGACCAGAGGCCCACAGGAGCGCGGACATGGGGGGGACGCCGAGAGACGCAAGAAGTTTGAAGCTGAGGACTTTGTAAGTCTGTCTGTTCCTAGGGGCTCGTGGGATTGGCTGTTCCTAGGGGCTTGTGGGATTGGCTGTTCCTAGGGGCTCGTGGGATTGGCTGGTCTAAGAGTCTAACCTCAGTATTTCAAAGGCTCAGCTGTTACTTATATGTCCAAGATATGTTTCATCTCTATCATTTTATATTCTGTTTTATATTCAGACTAATTTATGGTCTCAAGTTGTCGTTGGCGTCATATATGTTAGTGACTATTAGTTAGTGGCAATTCCAGCGTTATGCAAAAGTGTTACTATTTTTTCACGGTGAGGTTGACATTTACATGTAATTGCCCTTTGTATCATTTGTGCTGTAACGCCGTGTCGTCATTGCCCTCTGCAGCCCTCGCTGAATCCCGACGCCGAGCGAGAAGTCAACCGAAGCAAAGCAGCTGGGGTGTGGGGTGAGTTCCTCTAGAGTTCACTTCTTCTGGACATGGCTGCCTTTCCGGTCCACTCGTTAACCCTTTTAACCCTGAAAGTACAGTGACAACATTTCGAATATTAATTGGATTTTCCCTATAATACTAGAAAGCGCAGTTTCTCAGCTTTCAGCAAGTGTTGGAGTGAGGAATTTTTTAGATTTGTTAGATATTTTTTTTAAATATTATTAAATATTTGTTAGATATTTTTAAAATGTTGCCGGTGACGTGGTCGTATCGAAAGGGTTAAGGAAAACATTTATTTTGCAACGTGTATCGTCTACTCTCCAATGAGATAGACAAGGCACCCTAGAAGCCCAGCTTCTGAAATCGAAAAAAGAACTGTCCCTCCATTTTGTTTGTGGTGGTTTCAGAGCACCCTCCCAACCCCCAGTCCCGGGGCTCCAAGATGATGGTGATCCGACGCATCTCGCGGGAAGAGTCGTCGTCAGCCCCGCCCCTCGCCGCCCCAGCCCAGCAGCAGGTCCCGTCCCGCAACGTCACAGGCCCCGCCCTCTTCAAGGGCCCCGTTGCCAAATCAGCCAGTCTTCCAGTCAAGGTGAGACGCGTCTTTGTCCTCCGGGGAGTTTGATCGATCCGGGTCTTTCCGTACGTCTGGAGTTTTGATGAAGAGGCTAGAGGTCCGAGAAGATGGCGAAGCGCGGACCAGATGAAGCTTTCCTAGAGAAGACATTGACATCGCTTGTGTTTTATTTTTATTTAATTTTTTTAAAGGTATTTTTTAGGGCTTTTCAGCTTTAATGTTATAGGACAGTGTGGAGAGACAGGGAATGTGGGAGAGAGAGAGGGGAGGACATGCGGCATTGGACCCGAGCCGGGAATCGAACCCTGGTCCGCCGCGCGAAGGACTAGCCTTCATATGGGGCGCGCCTTACCCAGTGAGCTACCGGGGCGCCCCAGACATCGCTTGTGTTTTGTTCCCTCCTCTTCCCTCAGCATCTCGGAGGGCGTCTACATCACCTCCAGTAACTGCCGGGTTATATCAGTGTCCATTAGTTGGTTCGGTTAAAGTGGTAATCTCAAGGATTTCCGTTTCATATATCTTCATCGTTCATTGGCCCCACCTTGCGGCAATAAATGTCAATTGCAGGAGCGGCGTGAGTTTTTTTCAGAGCTCATTTCGAAGCCACCAATCGCGTGAACCTGTGCGCTGCTAATGAATGTCGCCACAGAAACCCGTTTCACAAAACTAGGCCATGCTACAAACGGAAAGGCTTTCATGAACGGGAAATAGGCTGAATCAGTACTGTTTTACCTCAATCAGCGATAAGAAGGTGAAACGGACATTTATTAATATGAAAATCCTCGAGATTGCCACTTTAAGGAAGGGGATATTGCCTGATTGGCTGTCGGCCGCGTCTCCTGATTGGCTGATCGGCCGTGTCTCCCCCCAGGCGAGCCGCTCCAGTTCGTCGTCGCCGGTGGAGCAGGGTAGCCAGCCGCGGCTGATGATGCGTCTCACCCGCATGCGCGCTGATAAGAAGAGCCACTTCCTCCGAGCCCTCAGACAGGACATGGTCGGAGAGGAGGAGCTCCACCTCCACTGCAAGGTAGATAACTGATGAACGCCACACTTGCTGCCGCCATCTTAGCCACTTGTTTAAAAAGGAGATGCACTTGTGAGCTCTGGCAAGTACTAGTACAACGACTTCCTACGTTAACTCCAATTATTGTAAGTCGCTTTGGATAAAAGCGTCGGCTAAATGATTAGTGTAATGTAATGCATCTGCAATGACTTGTATGACCTTTGACCTCTACCCATCTCGACCCCCACTCAGGACGAGGATGGCTTCCATCTGCAGAACAACAACGTGGGCAGAGGCGACGACAACCGCAACGGCTACGAGCACAGCGGCGGCGGCAACGGGCGCCCTCAGGAGAACGGCAACGGCAAGCCGGCCGCCCTGAGCGTCGGCGTGCTGCGCTCCTCCACCTTCCCCCAGCAGGAGGCGCTGTCCAGCTCCCTGGAGGCCGAGCACAGGTACGCACCGCAGGGGGCACTTTGGACATGGAAAGGTGTTTGCACACGGCCCCAAACCAGCGCCTATCAACTCCCAACACCCAACATTCTAAAGTTGGCAGTTGGTGGAATGTTGGAAGTTTAAAATTCAACTGAAAATCCAGCCAACTGACGGCAACAGTCACCGACAAACTTGGCACACCGATCCAAACTTGGTGTTGGCTAGCGTAGGTTGGGACAGTGTGCAAGCACCTTAAAGGGAAAGCAGATGTGGTTTTCGTTGAAGTTAAAGTTGGGGTGGATGTGTGTCTGGTGTCTGAGGTTGTGTGGATGTGGGTCTGGTGTTAATGAGGTTGTGTGGATGTGTGTGTGGTGTAAATGAGGTTGTGTGGATGTGTGCGTGGTGTTAATGAGGTTGTGTGGATGTGTGTGTGGTGTTAATGAGGTTGTGTGGATGTGTGCGTGGTGTTAATGAGGTTGTGTGGATGTGTGTCTGGTGTTATTGAGGTTGTGTGGATGTGTGTCTGGTGTTAATGAGGTGTGGATGTGTGTCTGGTGTTAATGAGGTTGTGTGGATGTGTGTGTGGTGTTAACGAGGTTGTGTGGATGTGCGTGTGGTGTTAATGAGGTTGTGTGGATGTGTGTCTGGTGTTAACGAGGTTGTGTGGATGTGCGTGTGGTGTTAATGAGGTTGTGTGGATGTGTGTCTGGTGTTAATGAGGTTATGTGGATGTGTGCGTGGTGTTAATGAGGTTGTGGATGTGTGTGTGGTGTTAATGAGGTTCTGTGGATGTGTGTGTGGTGTTAATGAGGTTCTGTGGATGTGTGTGTGGTGTTAATGAGGTTGTGTGGATGTGTGTGTGGTGTTAATGAGGTTGTGTGGATGTGTGTGTGGTGTTAACGAGGTTGTGTGGATGTGTGTGTGGTGTTAATGAGGTTGTGTGGATGTGTGTGTGGTGTTAATGAGGTTGTGTGGTGTTAATGAGGTTATGTGGATGTGTGCGTGGTGTTAATGAGGTTGTGTGGATGTGTGTGTGGTGTTAATGAGGTTATGTGGATGTGTGTGGTGTTAATGGAGTTGTGTGTGTGGTGTTAATGAGGTTGTGTGGATGTGTGTGTGGTGTTAATGAGGTTGTGTGGTGTTAATGAGGTTATGTGGATGTGTGTGGTGTTAATGAGGTTGTGTGTGTGGTGTTAATGAGGTTGTGTGGGTGTGTGTGTGTGTGGTGTTAATGAGGTTCTGTGGATGTGTGTGTGGTGTTAATGAGGTTGTGTGGTGTTAATGAGGTTCTGTGGATGTGTGTGTGGTGTTAATGAGGTTCTGTGGATGTGTGTCGGGTGTTAATGAGGTTGTGTGGATGTGTGTGTGGTGTTAATGAGGTTATGTGGATGTGTGTCGGGTGTTAATGAGGTTGTGTGGATGTGTGTGTGGTGTTAATGAGGTTGTGTGGTGTTAATGAGGTTCTGTGGATGTGTGTGTGGTGTTTCAGGTTACTGAAGGAGATGGGCTGGCAGGAGGAGAGTGAGAACGATGAGACGTGTGCTCCTCTGACCGAAGACGAGATGAGGGAGTTCCAGGCCATCAGTGAACAGGTACTAACACCCTGACTCTGTCTTACCTTGGCCAGTTGGTGGTTACTGTCGGGAAACGCCCTACGGGGATGCAAAACTTGTTTTTTTTGCGAATTACGTTTTTTTCACAATTTCAATTCAATTTGAGTGACTTGTGTGAATCGTCAACGAAATAGCTTCCTCACTTGCTCCAGCACGCATGCGCACAGCGTGCTGGAGCAACTCTTGCGCGCTGTGCGCATGCGTGCTGGAGCAAGTGGGGAAGCTATTTCGTTTCTAAAGACGTTTCTAAAGATCATATTACAGAGGCATGTGAAAAACCACAACAGGCCTACGCTCTATGTAAACACAACTAGCGATTCATCAATCAATCAATCAATCAAAGCTTTATTTGTATAGCGCATTTCATACCCAGAGGCAACACAATGCGCTTTACAGAGAACAAGGGAGGTGGGCATACGACCCACTCTCTACATATTCCAGAGGGAAGCAAAAAAACAGTAATCACCCGGGGCCCAGATAAGTGAGCTGTAAAAAATTCTTCCCTGACCCCTCTCAACAAGGGGATCGAGCAAGCTCCAGGAGTATGTTTGTCTACCGATTCATAAAGACAGATTGATGAAAACAACCGTTTCGCGGCAGAAAATAGATTTTTTAGAAGCTGCGTTCTCAGTGCCCCGTCCGCCGCCATTACATGGATATACTTGGCTCGCGCTGGATTTTAAATTTCTTCTACAGGCCTCCGAATTACACCAAAGTGATCTCGGTGAGTGAAACGTCTTATAATATGCCGTAAATAAGGTCCAGGTTGTCAAAAACAAGCATTGTCTTTTAAGCCTGTCCGACAGCCACTATAACGTTACCGTGAATCCTTAATCGTGTAACCGTAGCGTCCCTCTGCCTTCCACAGCTGCAGAAGAACAGTCTGAGGAAGAACAGCCCCTCCCTCGACCCCGTGACGACCCCCTGGAGGACTCCCGGCCTCAAGATGGCCGCCGACGCCACCGAGGAAACGGAGACCAGCAGCAGCAGCGACACCTCGGACGACGAGGCCTAGAACCCCCAACCCTCATCCCAAACCTCATCCCCCTAGAACCAACCCTCTTCCAAAACCCTCATCCCCCTAGAACCAACCCTCATCCAAAACCTCAGCCCCCCTCCCCCACTGACACTACCATAAGCTCACCTGAGGATCAAACGACCACCCCCCCACCCCACCCCACCCAAAAGCAGCCAAATGGGCAATTACCAAATGCCGTCTCACCATTTCACAGATCCACCCCCCTCCCCTGCACCACACCCCAAGACAAGAACAATGTTCTGAATGGACTTGATGAAAGAACACTGTTCTATGGTTCTGTAACGAAACAACCCTTTTGTTAAAGGGCGAATTGATGGTGGGAGATTTCAATGTTGGACTCCCATGTTTGCTCCATCACTGAAAAACATTGATAATACGTACCGTATGACGAATGTGAAACAGAGGTCCGTTCTGGAGGCTATTGAATAAAAAGGATTGCAATTCAAAGCGGGTGGTTCTCTGGTGGATATCTTTCTGGCGGAGATGGCAGGAGCACTGATTATGAACGACAGGATACAGTGTCTGGTTGTAAACACGTTTATACAGTAGCATAAACGTGTATATAGTCTGCACACGTCTTCTCTCTTGCAGACTCGTGAGAGCTCACTACTGAATGCTAATCTTGAATGCAGCCAAGCGAAGACCCACAGGTATTCAATATTGTATGGGAATTCATTTTTCTAATGACTATTGTTGGTAAAGGCAATTAGAAAGTCCTTGAGAACCAGTGGTTCTCGCCCCTAGTGGCCCATAGGGCAGGAGCCTATGTCTTGATTCCTTAGCGTGAGGCAGCTTGATGTACAAGCAGGGCTGAAAATTAACACCTTGCCACCGGCCAAATGCAGGTAAAATTTCCAATTGGCGACTAGATTTCGGAAGGTTATCTGAAAAAAAAAAAATACTTGGCCGGTAGATTTTTTCATCTACAGTCCCCTTGGCAGGTGACTCACCGTGAGCCAAAAAGTTAATTTTCACCCCTGTGTACAAGTACACCTGGCAGGGACTACCCCCAATCCAACACTTGGTGATAAAGGCAAGAATGAACCCTGCGTATTTGTGCCATAAACATTTAACCTAAGATTCAGATGGCTAGTTTGAGAGGCTAGACGTCTGTCCTCACACCCGCAGATTGTCAACACTGTTGTTACACTGGCCCGGATATATTATCTAGATATAACTAAGGTCTACACAACGGTCAGGCTTTCACCAATGTATCTGCAGCTTTGCTCTTTATTCTCTTTGATTCATTTTAAGATGATTACGTTTAATAGAAGGATCTATTCATTGCAAAGTTTAATTTGTAGGCTGGTATTACCGAAGAGTGACGTTTGCTAGAGTAGTCTGTACTTTAAGTCTTCCTGGTCTAAGTTGTGTTATTTACTGTGCAGAATTCTAATAACGTCTTCACATACTAGCAGACGAGTCTCTAGAAGGTTCTACTAATTTAGACTCGTATCAGTCTGTCTCCAGCGGCTGTTATTGAGTCAGATCTTGTGGGAGAGTGATGATTCCCCACACACACATTATGTTGACTTTGCAAACTTTTGGGGACATTGCAATGACTTACATTCATCCCACAGCCTTACACCCTAACCCAACCCCAAAACCTAATTGGGGACACGAATTTCACATGCCGCCCCCAATCAACTGGTTTCATGTCCAGCATGTGTCCCCAAATGTGACCTAGGTCAGGAACACACACACACACACAGACTCACTCAGATACACACAGACACAATCCTCAGAGAGTGGCAAACAATGTTCCACTTCTCTGTGTTCAGTCATATGAGAGACCTTGGCACATGACTGCAGTAGAAATGTGCATGTTGCAGCCTCACTGGGTCACCAAAACAAACTGGCAAAGCCAGAGTTACTGGCCTGGCAGAGTGACATGGACATCCTGTAGCAGGAAATGCAGCACTTATTGGTCATTGACCTTAGCTTTTGTGTTGTGTATTATTTCTCTTCATATCGTACTGTATCAATTGACAGTTTTCTGTAAATCTCTCCCTAATTCGTGTATATAAACATTCCTCTCAAGACTGTTTACATAAGCGTTTTATTATCGGATCAACTCTCCCTTCAAATGAGACCATCCAAGGTTGACTGACTTTAATGAAGTCGCCCATCACCTCTAGGGGGCGATATAGATTCATCAGTCTCGCGAGGAAGCTGATCACCAATGAAGAGGAATTACAGTCCTGTCACTCACAGACAGAGAAAGACAACACAGCCAGGCTGTGAGCCATGTTGTTACAGACATAGAAACACCACACAATGCCAGTCTGTCAGCCATGTTGTGAAAAAGGATACTATTATACAATATACCAACATATTACAAAACTCTGATTAGCCTATAAGGTTCTGCTTGGACCCTGTAGTTGACATTTTATGTTCAAATAAACCTTACCTTACCTGTACCTTCTCAGGTACAGACCCATCCAAAGAGCACAAATCAGTTACCTTCAAAGAGCAGGTTGTAGAGAATTGCATAGTTCGTTTTTTATTTAAAACAAGTTTAAGCTCCAAGAGTGAGCGCTGGATCGAGTCAAAATCTGTCAACAGAATAGATAACGCTCCTCCAAAAGTAGGAACTGATGAATAAATTAGTGTGTCATCAGCATAATAGCGCATCTTACAGCTCTTAGAAGAGTCAATGTTATTAATATACAAAGTGAAAACAGCTGCATGTAGTGAAGCTTAAAAAGACTTGTCTCCATTGCTGAAATAGCTTCCAGCTCCCTGTCTTTAAGATAGATTGCTGTAATTAAGACATCAGGATCTCTGGCTGGCACTTCTTTGGGCTGTGCCACATGGGCAGCCAGAGGTCATGGGCGTTTGAAGCTGTCAGAAGCTCCGAGCTCCAGTTCTTGGCTGGAGCAGGAGGGGGAATCCAGCCGGCATCTTGGGCACAAGTGCATGACATAGCATTTAATGGATGATTGGATTAAATGGCCAATTACTAATTGCTCCAACGGGTATCAGAACTAATTGATGATGATTCATAAAGGGCTAGCAACAATTATAAATAAAAATAACATAACATAATTCAATTAACTAAAACCCAGTCAATAATTATTCTTATATCATCATATATATCCTATGATGTAGCTGTCCACCATCTCATTCCATCCAATAACCACCAACCAAACCGCAAAGAATCAGACTCGCCAGTTATGTAATGGTACTGATGTGTTTTTATGTTGGGTTTTTATTATTTTAAAGACACAATCAACAATATTTCTGGTGATCTCAAAGATTTCAAAGGCTATTTGCATAAGAACTTTGCAAATAAGACTTTTCCTTCATTTACCCTTTTGTTTCTGGCTCACACTTTAACAGTACCTGACTGGGGCTTTAAAGGATTAACCCCAATTATCTGCCTCTTGATTACCTAACGAGGCAGTGCTTTAACGATCACATCGCCACTGACTTGCTATTCCGCTTGGATAACCTTTCACCCACTTATAGATCTGGCATCACAAAGCTCAACTCTCTCCTCACTTCCTAGCTTCATCGATCCTGTCATGACTGGGCGCTAAATTAGTCGAGATGCATTGTTCAGAAACTAAACTAAGAACTAATTTGAAACGTAGCTGACTTCGCCCACGAGGGCTCAGAAACCTTTGTGATGGACGTCCTGATATATTGCAGAGGATTCATTTGATATGCACGGTAACTAGATATTACTTTTTTCTTCCCCCTTATTGTCAACCCTACTTCAGCCTAGATCATCAGTGCTATTTGTGGATGTGCCATTTTGAAAGCTACTGTATTGGAAACTACAGAAGGATTTTTTTTATTTGTTGTCTAAGATGTTGATGATGGCAGGTGCTTTAACTTTCTCTCTGTGGAGAATAATCTACCCACGAGAAAACAATTGATGATAGCAATTATATTGTGCTGAATTCTGGTATCCGACATCTTGAAATGTCATGGTTTGGAAACCTATCCTTAAAGAACAGAAATTCACTGAGTCAATTTGTTATGAACAGAAATTCACTGAGTCAAATTGTTAAAGGTACTCTGTTCGATTTACTGCGCTTTTAGTAAAAATAAAAAATAAAAATTCCAATATGTGCAATAAATAGGTCCAGGGGAGTCATAACTATCTGTACAGAAAATATAGCCAATGGTGTCATGATGGTGGTGATGATGATGATGATGATGATGGTGGTGATGATCACCATGACGACGTTGGGTATTCAGTTTATTTAAGCGATTTGATGTATATGTCTGAGTGATAAGATCCTCTAGATGATTTATAGTTTCATAAACAGTGAAAGGATCTTTAGAGGTTGCGCTCGTGCGCCCGAGCAGCGTCGAAATCGAGACATTACTATTCACAGCAACTTTAGACACTAGACAGGAGTTTCCCTCCGAAAAGCCCCCCCCCCCTCCGTGAAAAGCCCCCCCCCCCTCCATGTTTCTCTCATGTCGGATCACTCACATACAGAAATCAAGGAACAAAAGCCTTTTGATGTGCTTTGAGGTGGCGGCGGCATTGTTGTCTGAGAAGTACAGTATGCTACCTGATCCCCCCGACCTCACCTCCATCAAACCCTACCTAGCTAGCGCCGCGCATGGCAGCTGCCGCCACTGATGTGTGAATGAAAGGGTGAATGAGAGGCCATTGTAAAGTGCTTTGGATAAAAGCATTATACTGTATAAGTGCAGTCCATTTACCATTAACGCATGGTCCAGTCAGCTTACAGCATCAACAGGGAACAATACTCTTTGTCCAACGCTTTGTGAGCAAAACGATCGATCATCTCTTTCAGGAAAAGGTTGGCTTTGGGTCTATTCATATTCAATATATAATGGTTTTATACAAGACTTGAAGATATTTGAAGAGCTGTTCACACTGCTCACAGACATGGACTGACTATCTGACTGAAATC
>NC_140263.1:5279494-5289494 GCF_949987555.1 Borostomias antarcticus | reverse complement strand
TTTGATGGTTAATTGAGCAGGCTGCTTCCTTTTCATTGTGACGAGGGGAATTACGACATGGACTGATGATAGGGAAAGCCGAGGGTGGTTGATGTGAAGATAAGTGATGGTAAAAGGCCCCGATTTGACCTGACCTGACCTTACCTGACCTGACCTGACCTGACCTCTCAGCTGAACAGAGCAGGGTGTTAGCACATTTTGTAGTGCATAGGCCTATTATACATGCATAGTCTAGGCCTATTATACCTGCATAGTCTAGGCCTACTGTACCTGCATAGTCTAGGCCTACTGTACCTGTATAGTCTAGGCCTACTGTACCTGTATAGTCTAGGCCTACTGTACCGGCATAGTCTAGGCCTACTGTACCTGCATAGTCTAGGCCTACTGTACCTGTATAGTCTAGGCCTACTGTACCGGCATAGTCTAGGCCTACTGTACCTGCATAGTCTAGGCCTACTGTACCTGCATAGTCTAGGCCTACAGGTACCTGCATAGTCTAGGCCTAAAAATGCTCTTCTCCTTTCCCTCGCATTGTGGAAACTATGAAGCCTTAAAGAAAAGTCAAAACTTGTTGACCTAATTTGCTATGAGTGGAATGAATGTTGCTGATTTGCATTCATGAGGTGTTCAAGAACCACACGTTTGAAAAAGTGAACGGTTCCTTAATGTTCTGTCTGTGTTCTAATGCAGTTACAGTCAGCAGTTCCTGTCTAATGAGTAACTTACTCACCAACATCCTTGATGTTGGACTACAAGCACATCTAAACATACCACTTAAAGCAATACATCGCGATATTTGGACCTTTACAAACATGTCTGGTGCTAATTATCCAATTAGATTTAGTCAAAGTAAGCTGAATCGTCCAGTCTACTCAGAAAGATAATACACTGATATTTATTACCTTTTAAAACTCGCGTTAAAAGTCTGCGTTAGCTTCTATGCTAATCTAATCAAAAACTATATTCACCGTTGTCACAGTAGTCTACTTCACAAGCATTTCATGTAGTAGTACATCAGTGCATATATTCTGTACTTATTGGATGCTCATCTCACCTGCAAATAATTAAATAAATCACAATTAGAAGAAGACGGCTTGTCTTCTTCTCCAACGACAACTAAGAACTCCACAACTCCACCGCAACAAACCCCCAACCGTCGCCCTCTGCTGGGCGCGTTCCCAAAACACACTCATATACGTAGGAATGCATACACATACAGTATTTTCTCATGTGTCACACACACACACACACACACACACACACACACACACACACACACACGCAGGGGTGTTGGCAGCTTTTCACAGCATTGTTCTCCGCAATCACCTCTCCTCCCTGGTCGGAAGCCCCTGCCTCACTTTTCCCAGTCGCCCCCCCCCCACCCACACACTTAAATTGCTGCTCATATCCCCTATACCCCCCCCCCCCCCCCACCACACACACACACACACACACACACACACACATTGCTTAGCTTTCCCAAGGTAAGCCATTGGGCAGATGGATGGTAAAACCTGCCCTCACTCTTCCCACAGTAATTACCACTGACCTGAAAGCTGGCTAACTAAACAGACACCCTTCCTCTCCTCTCCGCTTCCTCCCTCATCACACCCCGCCGAGGCGGTCGGCCATCTTGTAGGATATTGTGCTATAGTGATGTTTTCACGTTCAAAGCGCCCGATGGACCTTACCTGTGATTGGACCTACTATCGCCACAGTCCACTGAAGGGAACGCTATGATTCGTCAGACAGCGATTGCCTGTGACTTAACTATTTAAAAGAAAAAAACTGAAATGTGATTTTTTTGTGATGCAACCCCAAGGAATGCATTAATCATATCCATTCGCAATTATTAGTATTATCGCCGAGACCAAAATTGCCATATTGTTTGATACACCATTAATTGTGCAGCCCTAATCCCAGATCCACAAAGCAATACATGCTGTCTAGGATTATGACTCACAAAATTAGAAATACATCCTGATCCAGGAGTCTGATACTTAGACAACTAAATGCACGGTCACAGTCCTGGAGAGGAAGTAGAGCCACAATGTGTTTTGTTTTGCATTATGCTAATGAGTCCGAGCTGTTTGCACCGTGAGGTCATCCGCTAGGGGTGGAGGCGTGTGGGAAATGGACCGATACATCCTGACCTCCGCAAGAAAACGGCACGGCCACCGCTCACACACACACACACACTCGCATGTACACACACGCGCACACCAGTGGCGGCTGGTGACATTGATTTAATGTGGAATTATTATTTGCAGAAATCAGGTTGTTGGCTTAAAATTGAAAAACCATTATCACCCCTACCTGCCAAATCAAACACACTTTCTTGAACATCACTTATGGGGACTTTGTCTTATGGGGACTGTAAGGGACTTTACAATCCACCTTGAATCACTTATCAGTAACAGCCTCTACTTCAGGTAAATAGAAACAGAAAGTCAGATCGCTGCCTATTGTCCCTAATTTCTGATAAATCCAGCGGTATCCTGGCCGACATTCCTGGATGTTCTTTGTTGGGGCTTTTCCACACGGAGCGCTTGATCGGAGCACTTTGATAGGTCGACCTATCGACCCCCCCGACTCCTGCCGCTCCGCTTCCTGCCAAGAAGAAGGATCCTCCTTGTTGTTCCTGGCCCGGCTGAGAGGCTGTTAGAGCGCCTGGGGGGCATCTGAGAAGACCGTGGCGGCCTCATCGCACGTTTCCTCTCCTCCACGCCACACCGCGGGCGTCTTATCTCCGAAGAAAACACCTCCTGATCGCTGACCACGCTCTGACCCGCGGGAGAGGAGGGCCGCTTGCCTAGGAACCCGCTCATTTGTTTGGTATTTGGCTTCCTATAAAAGCTCCCCTCGCTCCGCTACCCACACCCCCTCTGCATTCTCTCCCCCCCCCCCCCCTCCCCTGCCTCCCCTCATCCTCCCTCCCTGCGAAGGGGAAGGGCACACCCAACCACGGCATTCCTTTCTGACAGGTCGGAGCGCCCGGAGGTGAGAGAAATCAGTTGGGCAAACATAGGGGTTAACAGGCAGGGCTTCTGGGTGGAGGGAGAGGAGAGGAGCAGAGCCAAAGGGTACGGACCTGGGGGGGGGGGGCTACCAGATGACAGGGGGAGGGGTGGGGGGGAGGTAGGGTTGGAGATGGGGGGGGGTGGAAGGGTTGGTGCATGCATGGTCACACATGGGAGGGTGATCCATGTGTGTATGTTGATGTACTCACACAGTCAATATGAAGTGGGAGTGGTGTTTTTAGGGATCTGCACTCACACACACACACACACACACACACACACACACACACACACACACACACACACACACACACACACACACACACACACACACATAGTTTTCTATGGGGTATGGGTGGATGTTCTTAGGGATGAATGTCTCCATAGGGTTGAAAGCACTTTCTTCTTCCCCCTACCTACATACAGCTCACAAACAAAACACTGTACATTCAAACTACTGTGCCTTTTTTGTGATAATTCAAGGCCCAAATTCTCATCTTAGAGAAAACCCAAATCTCGAAAACAAATTGGAAAGACAGGACTGCCATTAAGAATTAGAGAATGTTTATCGACATTCGGTCAGTTGGAGAATTAAGTCTTTGACATTAAACAGTGCTAGGCATTTCCCCAAAGGTCTCATACTGTATGGCAGCTGTGAAGGAAACATTGATCTGTAAGTAGTAAGTGGTTTAGTCATGCAGTTCCACACAGCATCGCAAGCAGCCTAGCAGTGGAGAGATCAGAGGAGAGAGCTCTATAATGAGAGCTGTCTTGTTTACGGTCTCCTTGTAGCCAGACCGCTAATGGACATTTGTTTATATCCAACTCGGCAGATTTTACTCTAGCATAAAAAAAGGCATTAGCACTTCTATCTCTATTGACCTGCTAGGTAAACAAAGCAAGACAAAAACAAAGTTCCTGCTATATTTTCAAATTGTATATTTTCATGAAGGTCACATATATTTGTCATACTGTATGCTGTAAGTATGACCATTTAATTTCCTTAGCCAACCCTCACACTGGAGGATCAGAAAACTCAAGGGGGCTATGTCAACATTTCATGACAACAATTGATAAGCACTGATCGTGAGAAGTGAGCACGACAATACAATTGTCAGATATCATTTCTGTTTCAGTAAAAAGCGTAGGTGCTGTTGACCAATCCGTTTCCAGCTCAGTCACTTTACCTGAACACAAACATTTGCTCTGGCTCAGGGCAAACAAACATTTAGTCAACCGGCTGGTTAGAGGGTCAATCTGGTGTTTGGTGAGAGACAAAAAAAAACGACCAGATGAGGAATTTGAATATTGACTGTTCTCACTGTTGCCTCACAGCAAGAAGGTCCTGGGTTCGATTCCCGCTTGAGACGCTGTTAGCACTGGAGGTCAGCACCCAGGGATATCAAGTTCCCAGGTGGGGTATCTCCTGAGCCTTCCCCTGGTGATATGGTGATATAAATGTGTGTCGTCTGCATAGCTATGGTAACATATTTTGTTATTTTACATAATTTGAGCTAGAGGGAGCATGTAAATGTTGAACAGAAGAGGCCCCAGAATGGAGCCTTGGGGAACTCCACAGGTCATTTTTCATTTACTTTACTTTACTTTACATTTCAGAATAGTTTACTGAACTTAGTTATCTGTGTTCCTGCAAAAATTCTTCTGACAAATATATATATGTATATATATATATATTACATTTATTTCACGCTCCGAGTAGGAAATGAGTCCTTACCCCAAGTGAAGGAGTTCAAGTATCTGGGGGTCTTGTTCACGAGTGAGGGAACCATGGAGAGGGAGTTTGGCCGGAGAATCGGAGCAGCTGGTGCGGTTCTGCAGTCGCTATACCGCACTGTTGTGACGAAAAGAGAGCTGAGCCAAAAGGCAAAGCTCTCGATCTACCGGTCTATCTTCGTCCCCACCCTCACCTATGGTCATGAAGGATGGGTCATGACCGAAAGAACGAGATCACGGATACAAGCGGCCGAAATGAGTTTTCTCCGGAGGGTGGCTGGGGTCTCCCTGAGAGATCGGGTGAGAAGTTCAGTCATCCGGGAGAGACTCGGAGTAGAGCCGCTGCTCCTTTGCGTCGAAAGGAGCCAGTTGAGGTGGTTCGGGCATCTAGTGAGGATGCCTCCTGGGCGCCTCCCTAGGGAGGTGTTCCAGGCATGTCCGGCTGGGAGGAGGCCGCGGGGTAGACCCAGGACCAGGTGGCGGGACTACATCTCCGCACTGGCCTGTGAGCGGCTAAAGATTCCCCAGGCAGAGCTGGTTGATGCTGCTAGGGAAAGGGATGTCTGGGGCCCCCTGCTGGAGCTGCTGCCTCCGCGACCCGACCCTGGATAAGCGGATGAAGATGATGATGATGATGATGACATTTATTTCACATATACACATTTATTTCACCCACACACACACACGCACACACACGCATGCACGCACACATACACACACATTCGAAGGCAAACTCTACTGCAATTCACACAACTGACACAAAACGCTCCTCATACTCACCTAGAGCACACACACACGGGCACACACACACACACACACACACACACACACACACGGGCACACACACACACACACACACGGACACATCACCTCATCAGCAGTATCTGGCTACCCCCACATTGACAGAGGAGAAGCTGAAAGGATGATCCGTTTAATGTGGAACCCATTCAATAAAAGATCTGTTTCCTCTGAGAGCCGACTGGCTCCATTGAATCCAAATAGAAACTAAACATTGCAGCAATGCTTGGATAGCTTCTATTTCCACCAGGTCTCTCTCCTGCCTGGCAACACGGCACAGATTCGGCTTATCAGCTCGGCTTGCTCTTCCTCTGCCCAGATGCAATTTTCTGATTGCCGTCCTAATGCCAAGGAGGAAAAAATGAGAATTGGAGCCAAGGAAGAGAACGCAACTGAACATCCCGTTCAAACACACCGAGTAGCTCGCTGTTTGCCGTAGACAGTCTGAAGTTTAAACTATCCAGTATGCTTTTAGAGAGAATGTGGAAAACAACTATCCATAGATCAAAACAGATCATGTGAGTGGCTTAAGTCTCTGTAAGGCCTACAGTACATGTAGTGATTTATCAAGGCTTCATAGAGGTAAACACAGGGAGCTGGTCTCTCCATGGTCAGTTATAATTATGCTAAGAGCTGCATAATGTGTCCTATGAATCATTGTTTTTTCCTAACTCCTCAGAATAATCAAACCACTTATTTATCCCCCTAACAAAATGACTCCACACTCTTCTGGGTACAAATGAGTCACAAACAGATGGCGTTATACACAGCAATGTGAAATGAACGAATAACTGTGTTATATATAATATAGCTATTTAGAATATGTCCTCCAAGATCCAAACAGTGTGGTGTGTCTGTCACATCAGGTCAAAGGTCGTCAGTTAAATGAGGTGGGTGGGGCTAGTGTCCTCCAGGGGGTCATTCTACTGGTGATTGGTTAGTTAGGAGTCAGGGTCACACACCTTTACTATCTTGTCACAGGCGTCTGAGCCTGTGTGTATAAGGTCAGGTGTCGAACAGTCTATGACGTCATCGCCACGCAAATTGCAAATGTCCTAGATGGGCGTGATCCTGATACTGGAACTCGACCTTTGAACTCAGGGTTCACCTCCTTAGTCTGGCTACAATCCCATGGGTTCGTATTCCACAGTATGTGTGATTGTGACTGTGCTTGTGCCTCTAACACGAGCCAGAGTCGGCCATGTTATCGACTGTCAGAAGCTCCTCCCCCTCTACACTGCACACGCAGCAGTTCTCGGACGCCCGCGCGGCCTCTTCCTACAGTATAACACTCCTACTTCCTGTTTCCTCAGCGTCTGTCACCCGAGCTCCTCCAGAGGAAGCGTCCGAGGATGCGACCCGACATCCTTCATCCTCCGCAGCTGCAGACCTCTCATGCCCTCAAACCCCGCCCCTTCCCTCCGTCTCCTCCAACCACCGCCCCGTTTGGAGGGGGACGCCGGGAACGAAAGTAAAGAGGTTTTGGGACGCGTTTCATATCGACTCCCATCTGGTTTTGTTCGCTCTCTCGTGCGCTAGTTTATACTCAAACACAATGGGGACACCGGCAATATATTGTTCTTAATCACCAATCCAGTCCGTTGGCAGAAGGGAGGAGTGGTGTTTTGGAATGAAACGGCCGTGTGGTCAGTCTCCTCAGAGAGGACGTCCTCTCTAATAGGGTCAGCAACTCTTGGTCGGTCAGGAAGGGTTTGCGTGAGGAACATCACACTCCCTCGGGATTTATGGGTCAGTTAATGGCTTTGTTCCCACTGGCCAGGCCACTGCGACCTCTTCTGGCCTTGAAAACGACGTTGATTCTTTCCTGGGAGGAAGCGAGGGGCAGGGAAGGAGAGCCCCCGTGCTGACCTGACCCCAGCGAGCACACAGACCCTCCCAGCACAGGGACTGGCTGTTCTCACAGAGAACATAAGTGCATCGCGTAACCTAACATTGATTGTTCATGTATAGTACAGTGCATTCGGGGCGGCTGTAGCTCAGTTGGTAGAGCGGGTCATTCAGTGATCGAAGGGTCAGCGGTTCGAATCCCAGCTCTGACTGTCCACATGTCGAAGTGTCCTTGAGCGAGACACCTAACCCCAAATTGCTCCCAATGAGCAGGTTAGCACCTTGCATGGCAGCTACCGCCATTGGTGTGTGAATGTGTGTGTGAATGGGTGAATGAGAGGCCATTGTAAAGCGCTTTGAGTGCCGCTAAGGTGGAAAAGCGCTATATAAGTGCAGTCCATTTACCATTTGCATATAACAGTGTATTATAATAGAAGCTGTTAGGCTCGTAGGCATAGTAGCCAGACCAGACCCCACCACGCGCATGTAAATCGCAGGGTACCTGTAGCACGAGCACGCAAACA
Source organism: Borostomias antarcticus (assembly GCF_949987555.1). Classification (NCBI taxonomy): domain Eukaryota; kingdom Metazoa; phylum Chordata; class Actinopteri; order Stomiiformes; family Stomiidae; genus Borostomias; species Borostomias antarcticus. Next base: position 5,281,570 of record NC_140263.1, on the reverse strand, counting down.
TGGGACCTGATTATGAAAACAAAATGGCTGATTATGAACTTTTACTTTTTTTTAAATTTTTATTTTAAACTAAAAAATATACCAACATTTTTGAGGGGGCTTAACCGGGGCTAATTAAGCAGATTTACAAGATGTTTTGGCACCTCTGCCCTCGCCTCCACATCCACCCCTAACAGAAGCGTCACAACACAAGGTCGGTGGTTGGGGGTTGCAGGCCATCAACGCGTTGTGCTTGTAACCAGGGCTCAACCCTTTTTGTCAGAGTAAACCCTAAACACACAAGTGTAATACCCAACCCTAACTGTAATTTTGTCAAAATAATGATGAATTATGAGTGAATGATGATGAATGATGATGAATTACGTGTTAAGATGGCCAGGCGTCAGAATAGTACGTATTTCAGTTGTAATATTGGCAAACTACAGTTTGCCAATAATACTGGGAAGACTGTCTTTGGCAATCGAGGTATTTGGCTCTTCAGATGTTATGAATTCTTGGTATGTCAGTACAGGCCTGTTCTGTGGGCTGCTGAACATACTCATTGTGTGAATAATCTCTGTTACCGTGTTCAAGGGAACCCCCTTCCCTTCGGCACATGCCATTCGATGAGTGATTCAGTCCACATGTGAGAATGAGATATGGCCGGTATGTAGCTCGCGTTTTAACAGCGGGTGTCGTGGCAAAATGGCGAGTTCGAGCGCAAAACATTAGCCTCAGTGCGCACAACATGTTCATCTTACCCCCTTCTCTTGTCCATGTTGCTTCATTTTATTTTCGCTTTGGATTCCACCCCACCACAGAATAGAGTCGCTAAAAAAAAAAGCCATGATGTGTAAGTGGACGGCAGCCCAGACCCAGTGGAAGGTGGTAATATGATGCCGCTCTCCGAGGGCTTTCTCAACGAGAAACGCACACCACTGGAACTCCCCACAGAATGATTAAAAAACAGGCTAAACTGGCTCTTATTTTACAACCCCCTTCGTTCAATATTGTTGACATTATCTCACTTGTGGTAACCTGTTTGACAGATACTCCAGGCAGGACAGTAAATTGTGAGGGTCCTTTACCATGCGGTACCATTTGGCTAGAATCCTTTAGACTTAAATGGTAAATGGACTGCACTTATATAGCGCTTTTCCACCTTAGCGGCACTCAAAGCGCTTTACAATGGCCTCTCATTCACCCATTCACCCACACACTCACGGCGGTAGCTGCCAAGCAAGGTCCTAACCTGCTCATCGGGAGCAATTTGGGGTTAGGCGTCTTGCTCAAGGACACTTCAACATGTGGACAGTCGGAGCTGGGATTCGAACCGCTGACCCTTCGATCACTGACCGACCCGCTCTACCAACTGAGCTACAGATTTATAAACAAACTAGTGAGCTGTGGGTGTTAGTTGAGGGATCTAGGGAACAAATGAAGCCATCTAGAATCCCCTGTCGCTTGTATTTGGTTCCCCTGTGGTCTAAAGGAATTGATCGTAGAGATTACATTCTGCCTCCCTGGGGAGATGACATAACATACCGTATTATCTAGCAGGCCCTGAAGCTATGAGCTGGGAAATGTGTAAAGAACAAGACTATTAAGACTATTGTATCTAATCTTGTATTTCTCACACTTTCTAGAATGCCATATAACGGATAGACGAATCACATCGATCACATCCAGGGTTGAATAACAACTGAATAACAGCAGTAGGAGCGCTAAACCAGATAAACTAAACTGTTTCTTGAAAAGGGGGAAAGTCCCTCCTCCAGCTGTGCCCCTCACACAGGAGATCACGTCTCACAACAGTTCCCGCCTTCCAGACCAAACACGTCTCTCTCCGCGGTCTCTCCCGGGCGCTGTAGCGGCTAGGCGGACTGTCTGATAACGGCGAGAGGCGGCGTGCTTTTCTTAATACCGTTCTCACAGCAGCCGACTGTGCCTTCAGGGTGAGATTCTATTTCAAATGAGCCGGTGCATTCTGGGGGTTTTCACACTTCAGCTGTGCTCACGCTGCTCATTGTCCCCGACGTGGCGATAAATATCCCCATCCCAGCCTGGAGGCCTCGGAGGCGCTCGCATGTCTGCGTG
>NC_140263.1:5267124-5274624 GCF_949987555.1 Borostomias antarcticus | reverse complement strand
ACACACCATGAATAAGAACACAAACCATTTCCACACACCTGAACATACTGTAAACATGGCATGGATGCCGACAAAAGAGCTCCAAATATTCACACATATTTCAGGGACCAACATGGCCGCCACCACATGGGCTACAGAAAGAAAGTTCTCCGACGGTCGCGGAGGAGAATGGAACAGGAGATGATCTGGGTGGAACCGAGCACTGATGGTTCTCCATTTGTGGTTCCACGCCAATACTAGACATACCGCTCCAAGTCTAAGCACAACACGCCTTCTGTGGTCAATAACCACCGGGACATTGCATAAGTGTGAAAGTAAACCAGGGAAATCAAACGAGAAATGGAATTGGGTCGATTTGCAAGGGAAAAAATGTCAGTTGGTAACCATGTCAACGTCACTTTCTTTTTTTTTTTTCCTTCTATGCAACAAATATCAAAAACGGTTCCAGTTGGCACTTGGGTTCTCTCGGTTCTGATGGAGAGGTTTCCGGAAAGAGCGACAAAGATCGGTGACCCACGATGTCCGACAGAACGGTTGGACAGTTGAGCGACAGGCGGTCCCCTATCTGTGTGAAGAGGTGGTCAGTACGGCCAGTAGTCTGAAATGAGCCGGGTTCCAAATGACCTAATAGAATGAATCAAACAAATAATTTATATTCACTGTTGCATAATATAACAGTGTGTTCTGCGCTGTGGGTTAGATTATATTTATATATATAATCTTATATATTATATATTATATTTATATATATATATACTTTTTATTTGCGTCACCTATACTCTCTATAATCTGCATGCTATATTTGATCGGGCTCTCAGGGGTTAAAACACGTCTGTCACTTTGTCTGTTTTATTGTTTTATTTTCCCCCCCCGAAAGGTTGCCTGGAAAGCCGACCAGGCGGGTGTTCACACTCCCACCCACCTCAGCTCTGAAGACAGGACATCCTCCGACAGGGCTGTTGATGTAATACCCTCAACACGCCCGCTTCCTCTCCCGCTGCTGCCTGTCCAGATGAATGATTCATGGGGTCGACGGCTAACAACGCAGCAGCCATCCCAGCCAGGCTCACTGTGCTCGGAGAAAACTACTTTGAGTTAAAACGAGGTTCCCCGAGGGGCTTCTGGTCTTTCCATCACTCCTGTTGACTTTTCTAAAAGGTTTTTCTTCTGTAATGAGCTGTCTTTATAAAGGAAATCCTGTTGTTGCTAGAATCTTGTTTTAGCAGAACCCAATCAACAGAATCCCTGGCAGTGCACTAAGAGTAAAAGCGTGCAATTTGTCGTTCTAAAAAAACAACTAGAAAGGGAAAATATTTCAGTTTTAACACCCAAAAAGGGATTCTCAATATGCAATGAGAAGTCGAGATCACTTTAGTCACAATTGACCCATTTATTTTGCATGCAGCAAATAAAGCATATGAAATTTTGGCAGTGTGCTCTGTTCGGGGGGGCCCCTGCCTTCTACAGCATGTGGAAAGCGCGATAGTAGGGGGAGGTGAAATCTAGATGTTCCCCCCCTCTATCTAGAGAACTGCATCGATTTAGCCCCCTTGCTGGAGCAAGTGTGGAAAGACGTTTCTAAAGATCATATTACAGAGGCAACAGACCAAGGAGGTGAAAACCACAACAAGCCCTCGCTCTATGGAAGCACAACTAGCGATTCATAAAAATAGATTGATGAAAACAACTGTTTCGCGGCAGAAAATTACTTTTTTAGAAGCTGCATTCTCAGTGCCCCGTCCGCCGCCGTTACATAGATATACTTGGCTCGCAGTGGATTTTAAATTTCTTCTACAGGCCTCCGAATTACACCAGTTATCTCGTGAGTCAAATGTCTTATAATATGCCGTAAATAAGGTCCAGGTTGTCGAAAAAGAGCCTTATCCTTTAACCAATAGGACAACTGTAATCCCGTGACCACAATCATGTATGAGTTCACAATCGTAAGGTAGGTCCTAGTGAGGTAGAAGGAAGACAGAACGATGAAATCGACATCATTATGATTTAATGGAAATTAGGACATATTTAAAACAGCACCACAATGTACAAACAAAAATATTCCAAAGAGGATTAATTTCATTAAATAAATAAATACTGTGCCATGTAATAAGTTATCCTATTTGTGTTGCCGTGGAGAGAATGAAATGGCATTGGTCCTTATTGGCTTTCTCTATGTCATAACATTGATGATGCCACAATAGGGCCACAGCCTCACTATTGGCCCAGCTACAAATCCCCTTGACCAATGGCAGCTACTGTCCACCATGGATGTTGTGGAATGTTTTTCACAGTTTTAATAAATTTTGCTTTTCGTTTCTTTCTCTGCTCTTAGAGAGAGCTACGCGATCCAACCCCACCCGGCTGAAGCCCGACTCAACGAACCCAACGGACCCAACTCCGCTTCAACACAGCGAGATTGTCCTGTAAACGCGTCATTTCAGTTGGTTTTGTCTCGGCCGTTTCTCCTGGTTCCAGCCCAGGCATCGTCTCTCGTCTTATATTCCTCCAGTCACTCAGGCGTCCGTGAAAAGACGAGTTCGTTGTACCTCCATTCCATCTATCCGTCCACGAATCTACTCCGCCCGCCAAAACAATCAAGCCCAAGTCACTTTAGGATTGGTCCATTCACCTGTCAATTACAGACAAGTCCACCAATCCCAGTCCTCGAGTGAGTAACCCCCGCCCCCCCACAACCGAAACATCCCAAAATGGCCGCCACCCCGTGTTCAGTTGCACCTCTGCAGCAGCATGTTGAGGGCGTAGTCCATGCGCGTGCGCAGGTCGGCGCTGCAGCCCGCCATCAGCAGCGTGCTGAGGCGCAGCGTGGTGGAGACGCGCTCCTCGTTGATGTAGGTCAGCAGGTACTCCTCGCTCTGGCTGCACAGGATGATCTTGGTGTGGTCGTGGTAGAAGTTCACCTGAGGGAGGGAGAGAGAGAGAGAGAGAGAGAGAGAGAGAGAGAGAGAGAGAGAGAGAGAGAGAGAGAGGGGGCGGGGTGGAACGAGAGGCTGCAGTTAGGATGAGTGGTGTGACTTGGAGGAGGTGCGAGACATTTTCCGTCAGACGGAGGGAGGGGGGGTAGGAGGGTGTACGAGTGAGAGGAAGAGAAAAGGTCGTGTTAGAAACAGAGGGGGGGGGGGGGGGGGGTGAGAAACAGGGAGGGTGAGAGGAAACGTGTGTGTGAAGAGGAGCGAGGTGTGAGACAGACAGGACGAGAGGAAGACAGACAGGACGAGAGACAAAGAGCCGTCATGTGCTCCAATTAAATCGGAAAATGTCAACCAAGAAAACAAAACGCACTCCTACGTCCTGTCTGGCGCCCTCTCGACTGAGGCGGAGTTGAGGTCGGAGAGACGGTTTAACGGCAGGCGAGCTTACCTGGAACGTTCCGTCGTTGAAGAGCATCATGAGCGCGCGGTCCGACTTCAGCCACTGCAGCAGGTAGAGGCGTGGCTTCCTCACGTCCGTCACGTTGGGCAGGTCTCCGCCCTGCGTGGACGCCAGGGAAGATGGAGAGAGAGGGGTTAGCTACGGCTGTAGCTCAGTTGGTAGAGCGGGTCGTTCAATGATCGAAGGGTCAGCGGTTCGAATCCCGGCTCCGACTGTCCACATGTCAAAGTGTCCTTGAGCAAGACACCTAACCCCAAATTGCTCCCAATGAGCAGGTTAGCACCTTGCATGGCAGCTACCGCCTTTGGTGTGTGAATGTGTGTGAATGGGTGAATGAGAGGCCATTGTAAAGCGCTTTGAGTGCCGCTAAGGTGGAAAAGCGCTATATAAGTGCAGTCCATTTACCATTTACCATTTTACAAAGGCTGGAACAAAAACCCAAATTTTGTTCTGATCCTTCATTTTGAAACAGGAGAAGTTAAAATGGCCGCCGCCGCTGCTGCACTTACGTCCATGAGGTTCTCCTCCATGTAGTGGGCGAAGTACTTGAGGATGGTGACCTGGCCGATGAAGGGTTCTGGTGCCTCGCTGGTGGAGAACACGGAACACTGGCCGAGTTCTGCGTAGTAATGCACGGTCCTGGAGGGAACCGGGAGGAAACGGTTAGGGAAACGGAACCGCCAGAGAACACAAAGACCAAACAATCGACATTGGCTGTGCCCCAACTATGTTCTAGTCCACATGGTTTTAAAATTTTCTCTTTACACTATTCTCAGAATACCAAATGTGCTTTTTCAATCAAGTCCCTTAACACCAACATACTGGAATAGCAATATTTCCTTCCCTGAGGTAGACAATAAAATAAAATGCCATTTTCTGCAAAATGTATTCTTGTTCCAAAACAATTGCATATGATTATATCTCTGTCTCGCTCTAAGCTTATCTGATTGCTCTGCCCTTTCCCAGGCATATACATCACAAAGCTATCCACACACTTACTATGCTACCGCTTAGCTAAGAGAAATGCTCTTAGTCACTCGTTTTAGAAAGGAGCTGCACTTGTGAGTTCTGGCAAGTAGTAGTACACTGGCTTTTCCTACGCTTAAGGCAATTAGTGTATGTTGCTTTGGACAAAAGCGTCAAAAGCATCAGCTAACCCCAACCCTAACCCTAACCCCAACCCTAACCCTAACCCCAACCCCAACCCCAACCCCAACCCTAACCCTAACCCTAACCCTAACCACGTCTTGTCAGGAAGCTCTGTTACGCAAAACCTAACCCAGTATAATGTCATGTAATAAAGATTCTGACTCACTTCTTGTCGGCCATAAGGCTCATGTGCGTCCCGTTGTTGTAGAGAACTCCTACGATGTGGTCAGACAGCTGGTAGCCGAAGCCGTATTTGTTGGAGTAGTCCACCCACTTGGTGACCCACTGGAACGTGGCGGCCATGTTTTCTTTGGGGATGGCCTCAGCTGAGGGAGGAGAGGGGGGGGGGGGTTAGCTTAGCATCGACGTGACCGCATTCCTAAACTGTGCAATTCAAAACAGCACAGGATTGCATTTCTGTGTCCTGTATTTCAATAGAAGGTCGTCGAGTCAGATCGTCGAGAAGTCTAAACTTCTCTCTATTCATTTGATTATTCGTTTCTACACACCTTCCGGCATGTTCTCCAGACAACCTCTCAGGACTCTTGCCACGGTGTCGGCTACGCTGCCCATCGTACTGTCCTCTAGACCTGAAATAAAAAACAAACCTCACATTAGAACCCAGTCTACTGGGTAACCAGAAGACCGGTTGTGCTTATTATGTGATCTTGGTGAAATAGAAAGTGAAATCCATTTTATGTTTTATTGTCCTTTGTATGATGATCTGAGACAGGTATTGTTTGAAAAAATGTTCTGTGCTCATCCTGAAGCATTTTGGTTACAAGACGAATTTAGACTTGAATTATTCTTTAAAAAGGGAGTTTTTGTTGTTTCTCAATTCATTTGCAAAGCATGGGAGAGAAGACAAAATGCATTATTTGTGTAATGTCTGTGTTGTCTGGCTGTATGTTGAAATTGTCAATCTATTTGTTTTTGTTTTTTTCTTCTTTATGGTCGTGTCTCATAAGCCCATATGGGCTGGGCACCAAAAGTGGTGTGTGACACGGAAATAAAATAATCAATCAATCAATCAAAAAATCTACTGAACTGAACCAAAGCATGACTCAGCACATTTCCTTCGTGCCTGAAGAGAGATAGTCAGTTCCATCAAGGCAAAGCGTTCCAGAACCCCCCCCCCCCATATCATGAGATTACAATGTACACCCCCCACCCGCCCCCCAAATAATGCTTGGTCACGCTACAACAATCCTATGTCATGCTATCAATGTCATGCTACGTCATCCGTACGTACATTCGCTGCTGCTGCTGCAGCTGCCCAGCGTCCCGCGCACGATCATGCGGATCGTGTCCCGGAGCTGCTGCTTGTTGGAGCTGCCGTTAACCCCTTCCTTGACGGTCACCGCCGGCCGAACCAGGGGGTCAAACGGGGATTTGCTGTCCTGGAGGAGGGTGGTGTTGATGGGGGGGGGTGGGGGTTAGACTCTCACACTAAGGTCTCAAAGATTATTGTACTCCCTCTCCAAATACCATTAAATGAATCTCTTAGAAATATACGACTCTTGGTCAAACTTGTATTTTAGGATCGCTTTCAGCCATGCTTTGACTAACGATAATCCCAGTCCTTCCATATATATATATATATATATATATATATATATATAGAGAGAGAGAGAGAGAGAGAGAGAGAGAGAGAGAGATAGAATGTATTGAAACGGAATAAACCGCTTGAGATGGATCATCTGGTTTTGGAGGGGGTCCCTTCTAGATGTGAGGGGGGCTGAGGTAGCGGTGTGTGTTCCGTGTGTGTAGCGGTGTGTGTTCCGTGTGTGTAGCGGTGTGTGTTCCGTGTGTGTAGCGGTGTGTGTAGCGGTGTGTGTTCCGTGTGTGTAGCGGTGTGTGTAGCGGTGTGTGTTCCGTGTGTGTAGCGGTGTGTGTTCCGTGTGTGTAGCGGTGTGTTCCGTGTGTGTAGCGGTGTGTGTTCCGTGTGTGTAGCGGTGTGTGTTCCGTGTGTGTAGCGGTGTGTGTAGCGGTGTGTGTTCCGTGTGTGTTCCGTGTGTGTAGCGGTGTGTTCCGTGTGTGTAGCGGTGTGTGTTCCGTGTGTGTAGCGGTGTGTGTTCCGTGTGTGTAGCGGTGTGTGTTCCGTGTGTGTAGCGGTGTGTGTTCCGTGTGTGTAGCGGTGTGTGTAGCGGTGTGTTCCGTGTGTGTAGCGGTGTGTGTTCCGTGTGTGTAGCGGTGTGTGTTCCGTGTGTGTAGCGGTGTGTGTTCCGTGTGTGTAGCGGTGTGTGTTCTGTGTGTGTAGCGGTGTGTGTTCCGTGTGTGTAGCGGTGTGTGTTCCGTGTGTGTAGCGGTGTGTGTTCCGTGTGTGTAGCGGTGTGTGTTCCGTGTGTGTGTGACTCACCTCGGAGGCCTGTCTGCTGATGGACGTCTTCCTCAGGTCGTTCTGTAGCCTGCTGATCTCCTCTTCCTCCTTGGCCATTCGGTCTGGAGAGACCAGAACAGAGCCGTGTTTACATGCAGTCCTCTTAATACACCAGGGCTGAATTTCCCAGAGGCATCGTAGCGCTACGTTCATCGTAAGCTACGGCGTTCATCATAGCGCTACGATGCCTCTGGGAAACTCAGCCCAGAACAGGGCACCACATGAAAAAGCAATACACTCCAGTTCCGCTTAACATCATTACGTTGGAACGTAAGTGGAACGCATTTTACTCTTGAATCAACAAGTAGGCCTCTAGTCTCGCTGAGGAGGGCATCACATCGTCAGTCAACAAACTCAAGATGGCCGGTAGTCCGAAGCGCTTACTCAGAGTCTCAAAGTGCTTGGCCTTGTCCTTCTTGCCGCCCCCGAACAGAGCTGCCGCCGCCTTCCTGAAGAAGCTCCGGGCGGGGCTGGCGTGGTGGAGGTCTGGGGGGGCGTGGCAGCAGCTGGGCGACAGACGGTCCGGGGTGAAACCCTGGAGGGAGGAGAGAGAGAGAGAGAGAGAGAGAGGGGGGGGAGAG
>NC_140263.1:5209624-5262124 GCF_949987555.1 Borostomias antarcticus | reverse complement strand
CACTCAGGGACCCTGTAACTCAATACAACCACATCCTGTCTGATCTCTCCACTCAGGGACCCCATTAACACTCAATACAACCACTTCCTGTTTGGTCTCTCCACTCAGGGAGACTGCGTAGGTGGAATGATACTCATATTGGTAGTGATGCAACTTAACACTGCACGTAGCAACATAAGACAAATAAAAGCACTTATTGGAAATGTCTGGTAGCTCAATATGCCGTTGAAATCGATGCCTTGGGTACAATCTTAGTACAGAAACATGTTTTAGTTTTCCCAACTGCTTTGGGTGGATCCATGGTGCGAGTCTGGAACATGCTCAAGTTGATTTTACACTCAAATTTTGAAAACTGTCCACTGGCACACAAGTCCAAAAACTATAATACTTCTACTGAAATGAGATTGGATATGAAGTGAGTAAACCATAATACGAAGCAAAAATAACAAAAACACAAGTCAAATTTGATAGATAAAAATACTGAGGGCGAGTGAGAGAAGGATGATATGTCAGGATGAATAGCGCCGTGGCTAGTGATACAGTACCAGAAAACCCGGGTGATCCTACGCTAAGTGAAACACACACTTGTATTCCTTTCTCAACCCCCAGGCTGTTGGAAGCAGGTTATATAAGCAGCTGATGACAGGAGGAAGTGACACCGTGGCAAACGACTAACACGCTCCATCAAACGGGCATCCAACTGTCTAAACCAACACTGCATCGATTGTATCTGGATTCAACTCGCAACAAAGCAACCTCACATGTTGATAGATGGCCAAGAGTCAATAGAACAGTGTGATGAGATAATGGCGCCAAAAACATAGACAAAGAACATCCTGGTGATTGCACAGATACTTGAAACCTTTTCATTTTAGAAAACGATTTGTAGTATGACTGCTTCTGGCAGTCATGATCTATTAGTATCCATGATCTATTAGAATCCATTCAGTCAAAGTTCGGAGTAGGTGTCAACAACAACGCAGGGTGCTAGGCTACTTTTTCCACTGCAATTTGGTCAACCATTAAAGCTCAATGAGATTACTTTTTTATGGTTCAATATTCATCTTTACTTGCTATTAGTTTATGAATTGGCCTTAGCAAGACCCCAAAAATCATTTTCGTGACATGAGACTGCATGAGACCCTGCAAATTTATTATTTTAGAATTTCAGTGTACTGGCCAGTACACTGGCGGGAAATCTTGTGGTGGAAACGGAAGTGACATGTTTTGCGTGTCACAATATCAGGAAGCCATCAGCCATCCTTCCAGAAAGTAGCTACAATCTTCCAATCCACTCTGCGCCATGCGCGTTTATTATAATTATTCCCCCCATCATTACAGCGAGTGAGTGGGTGATTGTGGGAAGTGTGGTTCTTAAAACGCAGTGTCGATTTTATCACGACCAGAGGGGCTGCCAGAGTGCCGAGTTCTCATGTAGCTTTAAATCCCCACAAAGCATCTGTTTGCATCTGCATAAGACGTTAGATTTCAACACCCTTTTAACACCATGTACTATTATTAAGTGGCCGAACACTCTGCTTTTTAAGTTTCCTATTTTATGCTGCTATGCCCTTTTAAACTCTACCATGTTCTTTACATTGTTAGATACATTACTATCTCCTCACCAGACTGCCAAACTAACCTCCTTCCTCCTGTGAAATTAAAATAAAAAAATTTGACGCAAAGGCAAATTACAATTGTGGCAATAAAAAAACAAATCACTCAACACAAACAATACACATTGTTCCCTTGCATTCATGAAATATTCCATGTGTGTAAAAAAGTCCAGTCAGGCTATTTACAGTAAAAGGGATTTCCCTTGTAGATCTATAAACACCCCGTCAGTGGAGTGGCTGGTCGCTGGGCTCTGATTCAGCCCATCCGGATGAGCTAGAGATCTGCGATGAGCACGGGGCAGTCTCTGATTAGCTGCTCGAGTCGGTCCGCAGGACGGGAGCAGCGGAAAGCTCCGATGCCCTTTGACCTCTCCGTAAGGGTCAGGGTCAGAGGGGCGGGAGTTAGGAGGAGGAAGTCACCTCATTTTTCTTACCTGTGAAACAGAAGAAAACAGTCTTTGGTGTGGGTGGATTACTTTGAACTAACGAGGACATTTTCTTTGGTGTGGATGAATTACTTTGAACTAACGAGGACATTTTATTTATATAATTCCTCTAAAAGCTTTTAGGATCTTTTAAAAGTGTTCAGTAAGAACATAGGAGGAACTCATGGAAAGTGCAACCAAGTATATAACTCTATTATTATTTTGTAGTGCAATCCAGTGTGTGTGTGAGGTCTTACAGGTCCAGAGCTGGGAGAGGTTGTGTGTGTGTGTGTGTGTGTGTGTGTGTGTGTGTGTGTGTGGGGTCTTACAGGTCCAGAGCTGGGAGAGGTTGTGCAGGGAGCCTCCAGCGGAGGAGAAGGCCCACACAGCCATGAGCAGCAGGATGACCAACACTGGAGGGAGACTGCCCACGTAGAGAGGGTTGAGGAGAGACTGAGGGGGAGAGAGAGAGACACAGGGTCAGAGACTGAGGGGGGGAGAGAGAGAGAGAGAGAGAGAGAGAGAGAGAGAGAGAGAAAGAGAAAGAGAAAAAGAGAGAGAGAGAGAGAGGGAGAGAGAGAGAGAGAGAGAGAGAGAGAGAGAGAGAGAGAGAGAGAGAGAGAAAGAGAGAGAGAGAGAGAGAGAGAGAGAGAAAGAGAAAGAGAAAAAGAGAGAGAGAGAGAGAGAGACCATGACGTGTCTTTGCCAATACAGCTCAGCCACAACAGCATGGTGTGCATATGTAACAACCAACTTGAGCTAGGGCATCAAAAGGGTGTCTACAAGAAGTTCATTTACTGTGAGAGAATAATAGAAAATAAAAATACTCTTAGCTTTTTTTGTGTGTGTGTGTGCATGTGTGTGTGTGCACGTGTTGGGTGTGTGTGTGTGTGTCTTACCAGTCCAGACACCACCAGGTGTAGAGAGAGCACCACGCCGATGACCCACCATCTCTTCTTCTCGCAGCCGTCAAAGAAGACGACGCCCCAGAACGTGTGGAGCAGGGTCAGTGCAAGGGTCATCAGGGCTGCAGGGGGGTCGAAGGTCACAGAGAGGTCACCATCAACCCCCCTGACATGTCACACTGCTCAGTCAAAAGGGCTGCTACGAATTTGACTAGACACCCAGATATGAATCTTCCTGCAACTTCATATAATAATAATAAGTTTATTTGATAAATTTAAACCGTAATAATCTCAGAAAACAGCTACAATGGAAGCCTGTTCAGACTGAATAATGAAGTGAAACTAAAAGAGAATTCAGTCTGAGCGCGTGTCAGGCTAGCATCGCCCAAAAGCTCGTAGAGAATCGAAAGTCGGATGCAAACGCCCACCTGAGGTGATGAAGTAGTACTGCGAGTCTCCAAAGATGCCCACGGTGCCGGGTCCCAGGGAGTCGGACAGGGTGTTGATCATGGAGAAGGCGCCGCTCATGACGCCAAAGCCCAGCCCGGCCACTGTAGAGACCACACCCACACAGTCAACAAAGTGCACGGGCTCAGCGGCCTAAACGTGAAGGGTTATAGCACTGCGGTAGGGCGATTTAAGAAGGGAGAACTCTGCGTCTTTATTGTAAGAAACGGTGACAGGAAACGAATGATATATCCGGGTGAAGTCTTGGATCTGAATGGTAACTGAATCAAAACTGCAGAAGGACATAAATTAATCTAAGATGAGGTTGGCCATCAAAACATCTAATCAAAAGCCATTGTAACATCTCAGGAACTACAGATGGAAACTAGCATTTTGGCTGATATAAAAATATGACTTTACTTAAAGACTCCCTAACCACTAAAAAATTAAAGTCGCACTGAAACGGACGTTTGAGATCATCTAACTTCCGTAGTTTGACGTATTTCCGACGCAAACACGCTATGAGGGCGGGACATGCGTTTAGAGGAATTTGATTGGAACATTGACAAGTGGGCGGGTTTTAAGAACTTTAAACAGATTCGATAGAAGGATAGCGTTGATTGACGGGTGGATGTCGTGAGATTATTGGCTTTAAATCTAAGGTACCTGTTGTCGTCATTGCACGTGACCTACCGTTTGCCAGGAAGTAAGAAATTATATACTTTGATACAAGATTACAACAAAAGTAGAATTTTGTAATTTTTTTGGGTATACATCGTTGAATAGGTGAACACTATGACCAATTATGTGGACCAAAATGGGACAGAATGCTTTTTTCATTTCAGTGCAACTTTAACTACAGGCCTACATCCAACAAGGAGACAGAGCAGAGTAGGAAATATATTCTGATATTTAATTTTGAATGGCACTTAACTTTAGGCCCACGTATTGAATCATCATGAACATTATAAAAAAGCGATGTAGTTGTAGAGCCGCCCTGAATTGCGAATGGAACAGCCCTGTTGTATCTATGATGCATCTTTTATAAATGTAGGACTATAAGACAGAGGTATTTTAAGAGGAGCAAAGACGCTGGTATACCATAGGCCATCTGCCGGACTGAGATGGGTGGGCTGTCCTCCTCACTGATGGCCGCCAGACCCTCATTGGCCTTCCTGATGACAAGACATTGGAAACATTAGGCTAAACATCATGCTATCACATATTTGTAGATATAAGCTACCTGGCTGTATTTGTTTGAGTGTTAGGGTAGTACTCCGCTCTGCGTTGTGCGTTCTTTCAGTTCAACCCGTGTTAAGGGCTCGCCCAGGGCGGGATTCGAACCCACGTGTTTACCGGCTCTTCTGCTCGCAAGGCCGCAGTGGCGTGAATAGGGACATCCCTCTTGGAGCAACTGTCAGCGCTCCTTTGAAGAGTGAGTTTACCAGCTACTCGTTACCACTACCTCGGACTCACTCCACGAGGGTTTATCACTCACAATTCACTCGGTTGCAAAAGCAACAAAGTAGCCAAAAGGTTGGTTCTTTTGAGAGAGAGAGAGAGAGAGAGAGAGAGAGAGGAACAGAGGGGTGAGAACACAGAAGCGGTCGCTGACCTGAGCAGGCGGTAGTAGCCGAAACGGAACACCTCCTGGAGCACCACGGAGAACATGACTCCGAAGATGAGCAGGCCTTTCTGAAGGGTCTGGTCCTGTCCGCCCGTGGCCTTCATGGCTATGAACCACACCAGGGAGGACAGCAGGAGGGACAGGAGCCAAAAGAACGCCCTGGAAGCACAGTCAGACACGGACAATATTCTTAATATAGATATTCCTCATGTTCAACACTCAACCCACTGTTCGGATGAGTGGGGTGACACAGCTGAGTGTCTCTGCCTCCTCGAAGCTTGGGTGAATTTGAGGAAATACAGAGGGCATCAAATAAAAAGTGACAGAAAATATGAAAATAGGTATGAAATGCGCTATACAAATAAAGCTTTGATTGATTGATTGATTGATTGATTGATTGAGAAGATGAGAAGCCAGTCAGGGATACAGTTTTTGGGCGCCGCATTTAACATTGAGGTATAATGCTGGATGATAGATAGATAGATAGATAGATAGATAGGTAGATAGGTAGATAGATAGATAGATACAGTAGATAGATAGATATAGATAGATAGATAGATAGACAGACAGACAGACAGACAGACAGACAGACAGACAGACAGACAGACAGACAGACAGACAGACAGACTTACCCAGCTATCAAGATGATGACCCGCAGCGGATCCTTGGCGATGGTGAAGATGAACAGGGCGAACGCGGGTCCGAAAGCGATGAACGCGCACCCGAAAAACACCGCGGCCGTCATTTCACAACCCAGTTGGGTGGTTAGCTAGTGCTAGCTAGGCTAGCTTGAGCTAGTTGACGTTGGCTTGGAATAATAAGAGAGTTAGTCAAAGTTAGGCTGTTATTGTTATAATAATTGCTGGATATTTGACTGATAGAAGCACTTTTTGTAGCAAGTGTTCCTCCCCTGCTACGTAGGCTAAGCTAATTAGCACTTGCTAGCTACAATTGAGCAAGCTAGCACTCTATGCTAGCTTAACAAATACATCATTCATTACCCGTTTCTGTTTGCATGAATCATGCAGCTATCACATTTATTTTATCTTAAGTCGTTTGACGATAATTTAGTCCAACCTGACTCTTCACCAGACACTTCTGGCTTTTTGTTTGGTTAATTGGAAAAGAAGCACTTCCGGGTTTATCGTCTTCTATGCGTCTATTAGACGTATTACGGTACTCAATGAAATAGGTTGGGAAAGTAATCTCATCGCCCCCTAGTGGCACAGCAGCTCTTGAGCAGAGTAGAGGCAGAATGTGCCAGGGTTGGCCTCAGGTTGAATGCAAAGAAGACTGAGGGGATCACTTACAACCCCCCCCCCCTGGACCACCCACCTCTCAAGACAGCAGGGGGGCAATGGTCTAGCAGAGGTTAGTGACTTCAAATACCTGGGTTCCTGGGTCAACTCATCAGAACAGGACCTTAAGTCCCCTGTCCCCACTGTCACCAGCAGACCTCCCGAAGTCCGATAGATACCCCTGTGTCTGCTGCGGATGATGTAGCATGTCCGTAGAATATTCCCTCTCCTATGATGCTTTTAGCCTCTCTCACTCTGAAATGTAATTTAATGTAATGTATTGCTTTATAAATGTTCTTAGCCGGTAGACAAACATACTCCAGGAGCTTGCTCGATCGCCTTGTTGAGAGGGGTCAGGGAAGAATTTTTACAGCTCACTTATCTGGCCCCCGGGTGATTACTGTTTTTTTTGCTTCCCTCTGGAATATGTAGAGAGTGGGTCGTATGCCCACCTCCCTTGTTCTCTGTAAAGCGCATTGTGTTGCCTCTGGGTATGAAATGCGCTATACAAATAAAGCTTTGATTTGATTGAAATACCTGGGTTCCTGGGTCAACTCATCAGAACAGGACCTTAAGGTGAGAAAAGCGCTGGCATGGAGGGCCCTGAATGGCATGAATAGTGTGTGGAACTCCAATCTCCCTCGAACACATCAAACTGAGCTTCTTGCGACCGTGGAGTCTGTCCTCCTATCAATCAATCAATCAAAGCTTTATTTGTATAGCGCATTTCATACCCAGAGGCAACACAATGCGCTTTACAGAGAACAAGGGAGGTGGGCATACGACCCACCCCTACATATTCCAGAGGGAAGCAAAAAAACAGTAATCACCCGGGGGCCAGATAAGTGAGCTGTAAAAATTCTTCCCTGACCCCTCTCAACAAGGCGATAGGGCTGTGAAACTTGGACCCTGAAGTCCCCCCTCCAGAAGTCTCTGGATGGGTGCTACACCAGAATGCTGTGTGTGGTGCTAAATGTCAACCAGAACGAGCGTGTTACCAACAAGCATCTGTATGAGGGGCTACCAAAGCTGAGTGAGAAAGTGGCATCCAGGAGGATGAAACTTGTTGGCCACTGCCCCAGACATCATGAACTCCCAGCCAGCAAGCTGGTGCTCTGGGAGCCGACACACGGGCCCCGATTAAGAGGACGTCCGGTGTGACTGTGAATGAATACTGGACTCTGTAAAGCGCTCTGGGTATCATGAAGGGCGCTATATAAATCCAACATGATTGATTGATATGTGTCCGGCCAGGCAGTCCAGCTGTAAACGTGACATGTTAAGCTATGTTTATCAGTATACTGCACTGTAACTTTTATCCCTGTATTCAATTTCTCCTGCTTTTTGTTTAAATGTCTATAATGACCTGCTTTTTGTTTTAATGCTTTTAAATTTGTCCTGCCTTTTGTTTTTAAATGTCTATAATGACCTGCTTTTTGTTTTAATGCTTTTAAATTAGTCCTGTCTTTTGTTTTAAATGTCTATAATGTCTTGCTTTTTTGTTTTAATGCTTTTAATGTCTCATGTAAAGCACCTTGAATTGCCCTGTGGCTGAAATGTGCTATATAAATAAACTTGCCTTGCCTGTTGGAGCCTCTTGACTGATGGAGGGTGTTGTTTGACCTCCCTCCTGTGGGGGGCAGTGTGGGCCACACGCCTCCCAGTCCAAGCCGGAGATACATGGACAAAGCTAGTTGTGATTAGTTTATGCAGGCAGGTATCAAGCTAGCTAGCTAGTAACCTTACATTAACTAACACACACATGCTAGCCAGCCGTGTGAATGCGTTTAAACGAGCTAGATAGACTCTATCCAGGCTAAGTTTTGATTTGGCATTGGGCCTATATCCAGGCTAAGCACTTAAGTTTTGATTTGGCATTGGGCTACTAGCTAACGTTAGCTAAGGAGGTTAGCTAGCTAGCTAGGTCTTACTTTCCGCACTAGCTAGCTAGCTTACGGGCTAGCTAGCATACTACCTGCCATCGGTACGGGGTCTACGGGAGATGGTAAGCTGGAGGAAGCTAACTAGCTAGCTATGCTAACGGGTTAGCTAACTGTTAGTTACTGACATTAGAGTATCCTTGAATTAGCAGCTAGCTAATTAGCCTAGTTAGCCTGGTGCTATTCATCTGAATGTCAATAGCTGACGAACAGGTTGCTAACAATTAACTTGTTAGCTAGTGTGCATAGTTAGTGTGCATAGCTAGTGTGCATAGCTAGCTAGTTAGGGCTGTTAGCTAGTGTGCATAGCTAGTTAGGGCTATTAGCTAGTGTGCATAGTTAGCTAGTTAGGGCTGTTAGCTAGTGTGCATAGCTAGCTAGTTAGGGCTGTTAGCTAGTGTGCATAGCTAGCTAGTTAGGGCTATTAGCTAGTGTGCATAGCTAGTTAGGGCTGTTAGCTAGTGTGCATAGCTAGTGTGCATAGCTAGCTAGTTAGGGCTATTAGCTAGTGTGCATAGTTAGCTAGTTAGGGCTGTTAGCTAGTGTGCATAGCTAGCTAGTTAGGGCTGTTAGCTAGTTAGGGCTATTAGCTAGTGTGCATAGCTAGTTAGGGCTATTAGCTAGTGTGCATAGCTAGTTAGGGCTGTTAGCTAGTGTGCATAGCTAGTTAGGGCTGTTAGCTAGTGTGCATAGCTAGTTAGGGCTGTTAGCTAGTGTGCATAGCTAGTTAGGGCTGTTAGCTAGTGTGCATATCTAGCTAGTTAGGGCTATTAGCTAGTGTGCATAGCTAGTTAGGGCTATTAGCTAGTGTGCATAGCTAGTTAGGGCTGTTAGCTAGTGTGCATAGCTAGTTAGGGCTGTTAGCTAGTGTGCATAGCTAGTTAGGGCTGTTAGCTAGTGTGCATAGCTAGTTAGTTAGGGCTGTTAGCTAGTGTGCATAGCTAGCTAGTTAGGGCTATTAGCTAGTGTGCATAGCTAGCTAGTTAGGGCTATTAGCTAGTGTGCATAGCAAGCTAGTTAGGGCTATTAGCTAGTGTGCATAGCTAGCTAGTTAGGGCTGTTAGCTAGTGTGCATAGCTAGCTAGTTAGGGCTGTTAGCTAGTGTGCATAGCTAGCTAGTTAGGGCTATTAGCTAGTGTGCATAGCTAGTTAGGGCTATTAGCTAGTGTGCATAGCTAGCTAGTTAGGGCTATTAGCTAGTGTGCATAGCTAGTTAGGGCTATTAGCTAGTGTGCATAGCTAGTTAGGGCTATTAGCTAGTGTGCATAGCTAGTTAGGGTTATTAGCTAGTGTGCATAGCTAGCTAGTCAGGGATATTAGCTAGTGTGCATAGCTAGCTAGTTAGGGCTGTTAGCTAGTGTGCTTAGCTAGCTAGTTAGGGCTATTAGCTAGTGTGCATAGCTAGCTAATTTAACATTTCAACTTGGGCCGCAGTCTTTGCTAAATAAGTTGTAGTTGCCTAGCAATTCAGTTAATGCTAGCTAAACCAGTTAGCCCCTAGCTAAACCAGTTAGAGGCTAGCTAAACCAGTTAGAGGCTAGCTAAACCAGTTAGAGGCTAGCTAAACCAGTTAGACCCTAGCTAAACCAGTTAGACCCTAGCTAAACCAGTTAGACCCTAGCTAAACCAGTTAGCTGCTAGCTAGCTAGTTAGTGCCAGACAGCAAAGCAGCTAACATAGCTTCAGTCATCTGTTCTTATGATTCACAACTCATTAACTTAGCACCAACTTAGTCTGGTTAAGGACTAGATATGTGTCTGAATGATACCAGAAGATCTACCTTGCTATAATGTTACTTGTAGCTAATAGCCACAATAATAAAGCAAAAATAATACTTGTGTGTAGCTGGCTGCCTAACCAGTTCAGGCTAGTTGCCAACCAAATAAAACAATGTATTTGCCATTTGCGACAAAGAAGCAGTGCTTCCTGGTTCAAGTACAGAACATCTTTGCCTCCAGCTGTTGCAGAAGTAGCTGGTTACTGTAGTTATAGTATCAGTGATACCAGGTAAGAACAAAGGAAGACCCTATTATAATCACCGTTGTCTTTCCCTGGTCCCACAGGTCGACGCCCTCATGTGCCCATGGAGAAGGCGGCCTTCGAGGGGTGGCTGGAGTCCGTCTCCGCCTCTTTCCTCACGCTGAACGACCAGCAGCGGAACCAGTCCCTGGACCAGCTCATCTCCCTGAGCGGCGCCGTCCAGCTCCGTCACCTGTCCAATGGTCTGGAGGCACTGCTGAAGCGCGATTTCCTGCGCCTGCTGCCCCTGGAGCTCACCTTCTACCTGCTGCGATGGCTGGACCCCCAGACCCTGCTCACCTGCTGCCTGGTGTGCAAGCAGTGGAATAAGGTGAGGGGCCTCGCCTGCCGATGCCATCGTTGTCTGCTTGGGTGGTGGTGGCGGCAGTGGTAGACATTAAACACAGCATGGGTGCAAAGGCAGCTGGCTCTACACTAGTTTGACTCAATGGATGTGGGCTTTGTCTAGGGATGTCCCGCTAATGTTTTTTGTGGCCGATACCGATCACTGATCATCTATGAGCCATATCTGCCGATGCCGATCTTTTTTTTTATCATCATCGTTTGGAATCGATGATTAGTTGATTGACGGGACGCAGTGAGCACAATGACCAGTGGCTGGGGGAAGACACAAGAACAGATACACACACACACACAGTAACAGATACATAGTTAAAGTTCACGTGGATGCTATTTTAGTAGTATCATTGTATATAAGTTTGTTTATTGTACCAGTGTACTGTGTAGCCCTCATACATCATCTCCCCTGGCCCCGCCCTGCAGGTGATCAGCGCCTGTACCGAGGTGTGGCAGGGCGTGTGCCGGGATCTCGGCTGGCGGATCGACGAGTCCATCCAGGACGCCCCCCACTGGAAGGGCGTCTACCTCAAGGCCAAGCTGCGCACGATGCAGCTGAGGGAGCAGGAGGCCTTCGAGACGTCCTCGCTCATCGGGCACAGCGCCCGCGTCTACGCGCTTTACTACAAAGACGGCCTCCTCTGCACAGGTCCGTCCCCGGAGTTAGCCGCCGCCGGCGTCTAAAGATGCACCAGAGAGCTGTTTATAGTTCAGGGTTCATATAGGTTATATCCAGGGGGTTCTGATAAAAGTTTATGAATTGCTTGTAATTGTCACCTTCAGTTTTAGTTGTAGCTCTGGATACGTACTAAGTGTATAAACAAACTTTCCGGTTGAATATATATTTTGTTTCAGGCTCTGATGACCTTTCTGCCAAATTATGGGATGTCCGCACGGGCCAGTGCATCTACGGGATCCAGACCCACACTTGTGCCACGGTTAAGTTTGACGAGCAGAAACTCGTGACGGGGTCCTTCGACAACACCATTGCATGCTGGGAGTGGAGCACGGGGGCCAAGACCCAGCAGTTCCGTGGACACACGGGGGCAGGTGGGCGTACAGCTGCTTTATATCTTATTATCCACCAGGGGAAACTTCATCTGGGAGTCTGTTCAATCAAACTGTCTCTATAATAACAGCCCGGTTGCAGACACATGGATGATCCCTTATTTTGTTGGTTCTGTCTTACAATAGTCTAGCTTTTCACTAGCCATGTTTCCATCCACACGTTTTATGCGAATTGTTATATCGAATTAAAAATGCCTTATGGAAACGGCAAAATTCGATTGAAAATCGACAAAAGGTTTGTACTGTCGATCTCATCGGATTTTCTCTCGTTCGATAAAAGGCTTTTGTGATAAATGCTTTATCCGATTCAAAGCTCTAGATGGAAACGCACGTTCGCCGGCTTTATTCGCATTCATATTTTTAGCGATCCTCACACAATTCGGTTGACGAGTGGATGGAAACATGGCTTCTGTCACACAGAATCACTGGGACCGTTATTCCTAGACAAATCAGGCCTGAGTCAAATACAATCTTGATTGAGTTCAGGCCTCCCAGTATAATTAAAGGGTGTGAATCCCGGCAGTGTTCAGCGTGGACTACAACGACGACCTGGACACGCTGGTGAGCGGCTCGGCGGACTTCACCGTCAAGGTTGTACGCCCCCCCCCCCCTCCCCCCCCCCCCCTCTCTCGTCTCTCTGGAAAGAATGAACGTCGTTGCCACCTGTGTATGAAATGCGCCGTATAAATAAAGTTTGATGCGATTTGATTTGAAGGTGTGGGCGCTCTCGGCCGGCGCCTGTCTCAACACCCTGACGGGGCACACCGAGTGGGTCACCAAGGTAACGGTGATGCATCAGTACTTTGCTGTGTTATGGGCTGGACCACTGTGTGTGTGTGTGTGTGTGTGTGTGGCTAATAAACTTTCAATTCTATTCTTTCTATTTCTTGTCTCATGTGCAGGTGATGCTACAGAAGTGTGAAGTAGAATCTATGATGCACAGTCCTGGCGATTACATACTTTTAAGTGCCGATAAGTATGAAATTAAGGTAAAATCACGTGACCCCCCATGTGTATTGGGACCTACAGCACTCAGTCCTGTGCTTTTCCCCCTAATTTTTCGGTGTAATATTCACGATGTCCACCAGGTGTCGCTCTCAGCAGTGTACCGCTGTTGCGTCCCGTACTGTAGGTTTGGCCGTTAGGCAGAGAGATCAACTGCAAGTGCTTGAAGACCCTGTCCGTGTCGGAGGACCGCAGCGTGTGTCTCCAGCCACGCCTGCAGTTCGACGGACGCTCCATCGTGTGCAGCTCCGACCTCGGCGTGTACCAGTGGGACTTCGCCAGCTTTGAGGTTCTCAGGTAAGAACAGGCGCTCAGGTAGAACGTGTAAACAAGCTCTCAGGTAGAACGTTTAAACAGGCTCTCAGGTAGAACGTTTAAACAGGCTCTCAGGTAGAACGTTTAAACAAGCTCTCAGGTAGAACGTTTAAACAAGCCCTCAGGTAGAACGTTTAAACAGGCTCTCAGGTAGAACGTTTAAACAGGCTCTCAGGTAGAACGTTTAACTAAGCCCTCAGGTAGAACGTTTAAACAAGCCCTCGGGTAGAACGTTTAAACAAGCTCTCGGGTAGAACGTTTAAACAAGCCCTCGGGTAGAACGTTTAAACAAGCTCTCGGGTAGAACGTTTAAACAAGCTCTCAGGTAGAACGTTTAAACAAGCTCTCGGGTAGAACGTTTAAACAAGCTCTCAGGTAGAACGTTTAAACAAGCCCTCAGGTAGAACGTTTAAACAAGCTCTCAGGTAGAACGTTTAAACAAGCCCTCAGGTAGAACGTTTAAACAAGCTCTCAGGTGGAACGTTTAAACAGGCTCTCGGGTAGAACGTTTAAACACTCAGGTAGAACGTTTAAACAAGCTCTCAGGTAGAACGTTTGAACAAGCTCTCAGGTAGAACGTTTAAACAAGCTCTCAGGTAGAACGTTTAAACAAGTTCTCAGGTGGAACGTTAAAATCGTGAGGAGATTTCAGAGAATAACGAGTAGTATGCCACTGAGTATTTCTAAATTAAGAGTCCGCATTTAGATTTTCAAGTCTGCGTTCATGTTGATATTCATCTAAACACTCCGTCACATGTTGTCAGCAAAACAGGAGTCCTCACGCAACACCAGAACCTTCTGTGGCATCGCTGTATCGTCATAACGTGAGCGCTGCCAGATGAATGCCAACTCCTTTTCTCCTCCTCCCTCCAGGGTCATCAAAACGCACGACCCCGCCAGCCTGTCGCTGCTCAGCTTCGGGGACGTGTTCGCCCTCCTCTTCGACAACAGCTTCCTGTACGTCATGGACCTCAGGACAGAAGTGATCACGGGCCGCTGGCCCCTGCCCGCGTACAGGAAGTCCAAACGAGGGTCCAGCTTCCTGGCAGGAGTGACTTCCTGGCTCAACGGACTGGACGGTGTAAACGACTGCGGCCTCGTGTTCGCCACGAGCATGCCCGACCATAGCATCCACCTGGTCTTGTGGAAGGAGAACGGATAGCGGCCGACGGCCGTCAAACCTACGTCGCTAGGTTGATTAAAAAAAACACATCGTCTCGGGCGCTCCTAATCCACTGACCCGTAAGCCAAGTTTAGAATAATGCATGGACCAAAGTTCTTTTTCTTCTTTTTCTACCTTTTCGTTCTCCACGCTCTCATACACACACACACACACACACAAATCAAAAGCATCATGCGATTTGCTTTGGGAAAGAGAGTGGAGAGGTGATGGACGAGAGACGGCGCCAACCACCGCAGGGCCCCCCTGGAGCGCCGCCACGGACGGACGCGCAGGACAGGACGACGGGAAGCTCCTTGTACAGAAGCACTTCCGTTTTCGAGTTCCTGTCGATCCTCGAACCCGTGAAGGAGTTACGACGTTCAAAGAGTCGCCGGATGAAGACGAGAACTTGTTGTCGACGGCAATTACAGACTGTGAAATGATATGTACGATTCGATAAATTCCCCCCTGTTCTAATATATATTGGAAATGTTTTAACTCTGGACAGGGTTCTCAAAGCAGCTACGCGGGAGAGAGTTGCCTTAAAGCAAACTGCTACTTTATACGGTAGAGCATCTCCGAGTCGTAGAGCATCTTCGGGCCGGGGGCGTTTTGGCACGATGTGCCCCCCCGACGTCTTCACCGATCGTGGCGATTCAATTTTGAAATGTTCAAAAGTGGTTTGGCGCGTTGGATTTTGTACTATGTGGAGCTTGGATCGGAGATTCAGAAGTCCATTGTTTTGGAAAAATGCTTTTCTTGAGAAATGAGTGATGTGCCTTTTTATTTGATTTGGATATTCATCTAGGATGCGACAGAGCGATCATTTCACCGTTTTCCAGGCACATTGCAATAAGAGGATGGCTGTATTTTATTTTTTAGTCTTTCATATGTACCATATAACAGTGTAAGATGCATTTCTTATCTTACCACTATCTATCCCATGCGACTCGAGGTTCTTGTGGATTGCTTTATCGAAGTATAGCCTAGATCAAGTTCAGTTGCAGGTTTATTTTTGTAAAGACTGAAGGTTTGCACAATAGATCTGGTCCTCTGCTCGATTCAAAGCTCCACTTCCTGTCTTACTACAGACGGAGGTTGAGCATGTAAGTACAATATGTACGATTGACTCGCAGAAGAACAGTCATTCTGAGCACATCCCAGCCATGCCATTTTGTAATTTCTCGATACGATGCATGTTCATAACGGTATATTTTCATATTTTGGTGTTCTCTAAATGCAGGTCATTCCAAGCACATAATCAGATGAGGTCAAGCGGTCAGGGACTCTGCGTTGAGGGGGTACCCACACTAATTATTTCCATAATCAGCTCAGTCTTCCCATGTTGTGGCTAGGTGGCGGTTTTTTAAAATGTGGATGTGAATCATTTTAAACCAAACCTCAAAAGGAAAAGGAAATCCCATACCTAAGTTCTTTAACGACGAGGGTTTCTTCCCACCGTTCTGTTGATGCCTTTTTGTACTCGAGGACAAGGTTGTCAGTTGAATATCGATGAGAGTTGGCGTGAGATAGCGTTTCATGTTTTTCTCTAAACTGCACATGCACCGCCTCATTAGACTATATATTGCACTGTAACAGCAGCTCATGTCACTCGCATCCATCTACAATCAGCTTACTTCAGATATGTTGGTTGTATATAATAATATTGCAGTCTTTCAAATAAATGAAAGTAGCTAACTGTAATGTGTCAGTAGTTTTACTCTATAGACCCAGACTAGAACGCACGACTGCATCTTCCTTCTTAAAGATATATACACAACTATGCAGACTAAACATGCTTACCAAATATCCTGTAATTAGGAATTGAGACGATTAAAAACACTAGAAAGTACATTTCCTGGAGAGAATGTGAGGTGGGCTAGCTGCTGCAGCTGTATGTAACAGCTACTGCTAGTATTACTACAGACCGGGAAAGTTAGGGCTAGACTCTACTTTAAGACTATAGAAAACCAGGAGTTTAGGCAAATAACCCCCAAAAATCCAGGAATATGTCGAAATGCATTCAAACTTTATTCAGGGTACACAAACTACTAGCCTGGCTTCACCACACTCGATTCGCAAAAAATGAGAAGGGTCTTGAGCTGCCGAGTTCATTTTTGATTTCCAAGGAGCGACCCAAAATGCCTCGATGCAATTGGATAGACCTATAACCAATCAGAGCAACGAACGTGGGTTCGTCATCGTATCATCTTATCAAATGGGTCCAGTCTTGTATCAACCCGTATTTGATAAACGGTCGACTGGCCTGGGTGGACATTAGTCTGAACGAGAGCGTGTCCAGACTGATCTGCTGAGAGAAACAGGAAGTGAGCTCAGGTGATCGGGATGGCGAAGGCAGGCTAAAAAACTACAGCACCTAGAAAGCACCATGTCCAGCTTCAAGTAGGTGGGTCAGCCTTCCTACGACCATTATTAATAACAACAGCTACTGAAACGTCACAACACATCTTTTTGTGAATCACTTCAATTCTGAGTCATTTGATCACAGACTTGGTGGGAGACATGTTGGGACCCCCCCTACTAATGACAACACTGAATGTTGACAACTGAAGGCCTCCGTAGGGATCAGTCGTACACTTGCTCGTTGCCGAGGACCATGAGATGAAGACAGGAAGTGGAAAGGTGTCTACACACCCGGGGTCGAAGGCTAATTTGTATTTGGCTGAGAATTCAGTCAAAAAAACAAAATGTCCACTCAACCATTTGGGAAAGCTTTGTTGAAAACTGTAAAAGGGCAGGCACTTTCAAAACTACTAGGCAGGTGATTGGATGAGCCATCTGTCTATCATGAGTAAATCAAAGTCCAAAAACATCTCTTCCGCAGAGAAAAGCTTTCAGTGCCGTTCTTTGCGTTTCTTTCAATTAAGAAACTCTCCAGGACAGATAACTGATGCTATAGCAGTAGGGCTGGGTTCAAAATATCGATTCTGAATCGATTCTGAATCAAATGATTCAGAATTGATTCATGAATCCCAAAATCGATCGAATAGTTCATTCAATGATTCATTCATTCATTTTTGTAAATCAGTATCGATACCCAGCCCTAGTATTGATGTGTTGCATAACTTGGCAGTCATGTAATTAAGGTTACAGCAAAAAAAAAAAGGTTTTTAGTAACTCTAACCAAATCGATATTGAATTGAATTGTGATAATCGATTCTGAACCTTGTGAATCGGAATCGAATCGATTCTTGAAATTCGACTCGATACCCAGCCCTATATAGCAGCATCTACGCTAACTTATTTAGAAGACACCATTGTTGTTTTAGAATACAACAGTTCTATAGTTCTATAACTTTAGCTTTAGTTCGATAATTTTTTATTTATATTTAGGTATATTGTTAATTAAAGAAACATTCAAGTTCATCTGATCTGTAGCTCAAAAAACAATATTTGCGCTCAAATTAGTGTAAAAAAAAAGAAAAAAGGTTTGCATGCTCTCGCATACGAAGAGCTACGAAAATGTCCTGACGGTGGAAAATATTGCAATATGAATTTTAGCTTCATATCGCCCACCCCTAACAGAGACACCTTTCCACTTAGTGACACTTGAACAGCAAGAGGTTCATACTGGGACCGTTTACAGGGATGCACTTTGACCTCCTGGTGGAGGAGATCAGGGTGGTCAGCTGTGAAAGAGGGAGGGAGGAGGACCAGGAGAGGAAGACGGCAATATAGTCTCATCAAGTTTCTCCGCCTCACTTACTCCTGTCATAGATGGACAGATAGATTCACCCTCCTCCTCATCAACATGATTTTTAATCAGTCATCCGTTTTCTCATCAACTTCTACATTGTTCTCATCTTCATCATCAGTTTTTTCCTCATCTTCATCATCTGTTTTTTCCTCATCATCATCAGTTTTTTCCTCAGCCTTATCGTCCGTTTTGTCCTCAACCTCGGTTTTATCCTCATCCGCTTCCACAGTTGGCTGAGGTGCAGGATCATCATCCGCCTCTGCCTTCCGATCTCCCTCCCTGTCCTCATCCTCTCCGTGGGCGTCGTCCTCATCTCCGCCCTCCTCCTCCTCTGGCTCCAGTGCGGCCGCCTCGGACCCCAGCACCACCTGGGCCATGGTCCTCATCAGCTGGGCCCGCGCCTCCTCCTTCTTCTCCTTCTTCTCCTCCTCCTCTTCCTTCTCCTCCTCCTCCTGGGGGGGGAGCAGACCAGTCAGGAGAAAGGACTGTCGGACCAGATCAGGCCGGTCGGCCAGGCGGGTCAGCGCCTCGTCCAGCCAGCCCACCAGCAGCCGGACCACGTCCGCCCGCGACGCCCCCGCCAGCCCGCCCTCCTCCCCCGCCGCCCGCCGCGCCCAGCGCGCCCTGAGGAGGCGCCGCAGCGTCGGCCGCAGACAAGCCTCCAGAGGCTGCAGGCGAGCGGAGCAGCCGGCGGGGACGACGGCGGGCAGGGTGGCGGCGGCGCCGAGGGCGGCCAGGAAGCGGGGGGAGGCGTGGTCGCAGTGGCCGTCGAGGACCAGCAGGGCCTTGTCCCCCGCCGTCGGGCGCCGCTGCCATACGCGAGACGCCCACAGGTCTAGCTCCTCCTCCCTGTTGGCGCGCTCCGCCTTGACTTCCAGATGGAGGATGGAACCGGACGGGGGGGCGGCGTCCGGCGGCGGTTCCCGCGAGACGACCAAGGCAGGCAGCAGGGTGCCGTCCGCCAGCGCCGCCAGGTAGACGGTGAGCAGGGGTTCCCCGCCGCCGACCAGCTGGAGGGCGGCGTCCTTCCCCGCCTCGGTCTTGTCCGCCAGACGCTTTAAGTCCACGAAGACGGACAGCTCATCCATGGCCGCCACGGCGGCACGGGGGAGCTTGTGAACGTCGATGCTCTTGCGGGTGAACCGGGTGAAGCTGCGGACGTTGTCCTCCATGGCGTGCGGCAAGCCGACGCCCCCGGCGCCTGGACCCAGGCGGTGGCGCAGCATGAAGCCCACGGCCCAGTCGTAGGAGATGCGGAAGTGTCCGCTGAAGCCGCCCTCTTCGTGGACCTGCGAGGCCTTCAGGAAGAGGCTCGTCTCGTCAACGGGCAGCTGCTGCTCCCGCTGGGCCAGGACCCACTCCGCCATGCGCTCCGCGGTCGCCGCCGCCTCGCCCGCCTCGCCCTCCTCGCTCCTCAGCAGCCTCCTCTTCTCCGCCAGCCACTTGCGGATGAGCCGGGGCGGCGTTGCGAAGTACGCCGACGCCCGGCGGATCCCGGCGCACAGCGCCGACAGGGCGATCCTCAGCTGGCGCGCCGAGAGGCTGTCCTCGCTGTCTCTGACCGCCGCGGGCGCCGTTTGAGCGGGAAGCGACGGCACGGGCGGCTGCGGCGGGCGTTTAGTAGAACTTTCTGGGCGACGCCTCTCCTCCTCCTCCTCCTCGCCACCTTCGCTCTCGTCGTCCGTGTCCGAGTCCACCTCCTCCACGGGGGCCATGCCCATCTCCAGGTCGTCGTCCTGGACATCCGAGGGGAGCCACCGGATGCTTCTGCCTCTGCCAACAAACACATGGAAGAGCCAAGAGGTCGGTGAGTTGCATCACGGCTTTGGTCCAAAAGATCAAGGCCTGGATTACACTACAATGTGCCTTCGCTGAAAAAAAGCATACATTTCCCTCTGTTTGCACCTAGCAAGTCACACTATCCCGGCGAAAACCACCCTCGAACCCGGAGGCCTTCTGCAAAAGTCAGAAATCAGGCTGTCCGCCTATCCTCTCTACGGCGGCAGGGTTTATATATCAGTCTGCTGATTGGGACACCTCTGACACACCCACCAAACAAGATAAAAAAAACCTACCTCAAAGCCCATTGCACACCGTTTCACACCATTTCGTTCAGTTCGGAAAACCGTATCAAAACAGTTTCAGATTGAACTCACCCCTGGTGTCAGTGCGACAATCCAGGCATCAATTCCTAACTACACCCAGGTAGTGACACAGGTAGTGACACAGGTAGTGATGCTGCATTCACGTATGGAAAGGCTTTCATGAATCATTATGGTGTTACCTCAACTGGC
The DNA here is from genome assembly GCF_949987555.1 of Borostomias antarcticus. Taxonomy (NCBI): domain Eukaryota; kingdom Metazoa; phylum Chordata; class Actinopteri; order Stomiiformes; family Stomiidae; genus Borostomias; species Borostomias antarcticus. The sequence goes on along the minus strand of NC_140263.1, from coordinate 5,241,928 downwards.
ATTAGATAATAGTGAAATGGATTTTTTATTTATCCGTTTCATAAATAGGTGAATTATAAAGTGAAAATTTTTCTTAAAACAGTACCTGCCCTCCGCGACAAATCCAACTTTAAAGATGCTTCCTGTTGAAAAAATTCACAAAAGATTTAAGATCATTCATCGCCATCTATTAAACGCACACAAGCACAACATGAGCGAGTTAAAGGTGACGGACCTGGCGTGCCAGCCGGGAGGCCGTGGTACTCCCAGAAGCAGCTGGAGCGCTTGCAGAGGTTGACCTTGCAGACGAAGCACCCGTACACGCTCTCGTGGCGGAGGTTCTTCCTGTGGCAGGCGCGGCACCTCTTGGTCTTACCGGTCAGCCTGACCAGGCGGTGCCTCAGCGCCGACGCCCCGCCCCCCCCCTCGGCCTTCTCCGGCGCATCGGACGCCTGCTCGGCGGGGACGCGCGGCGCGTGCTTCTGGGCGCTCTTCACCAGCTGGTTCCCCAGGCGCCGGCGGAAGGTGGCCTGGGTGAAGAGGCCGTCCTGCACCCACGGCGGCGGGTTGTCCTTGCGGCTCTCCCGCAGCACGATGAAGGCGTCCACCACGCTCAGGTTGACCAGGAACCAGAAGAGGCTCCTCCAGTGCTTGTCGTGCTGAAGGCCCCCCAGCGGGTTGCAGGCCAGCAGCTGCTTGCAGATGTCCACCCCCCGCATGTTCTCCTGGAGGAGCCGGAAAGCCTGCGGCCGCTCGATGGGGCTCAACTCGCCCACCTTGGTCTGGGACTTCCTCCACACGGTGTCGGCCTCCCTTGGTTTGGCGTTCGTCGACAGGCAGCCCATCTCCTTGGCGTCCATCCAGCGGGTGGCCAGCAGGGGGCCGTGCTGCCTCTGGAGGAAGTCCCCGGGCTTGTCCAGCCCGCCCTGCGCCCAGAGCGCCGGGGGTAGGATGGGACTCTGCGCGGGGAAGGAGCTTGACGAGTAAACGCCCTGGTCCAGGAGCTTCTGCATGAGGGGCACGGAGGTCAGGGAGCTGGCCAGGAAGAGCTGGTGGTGTTTCTCCTGGAGGCCCTCCACTAGGGGGAGCACCACGCTGAAGCCCAGGTCGGCGTCCTTCTCCGCCCCCCTCTGGATGAGGAACCTGTGGCAGTAGCCGGACTTGGAGTCGCAGAGCAGCCACACCCGCGGGGGCGGAGCCTTGGCGGCGCCGGCCTTCTCCTCCAGGCTGGGCAGCAGGGCGCGGTCGACGGTGAGACAGCGGTTGGGCCGGTAGGCCGCCCACATGGCGTCGCCCAAGACGCCGAGCATGGGCCGGAGAGCGCGGAGACGATCGCCGCCGCCGCCGCGCCCGTCGTCCACAAGACTCCCCATGGAGATGTTAGCGGAGATCTGCTGGAAGCGGCCGATGGACATGGTGCGGAAGAAGACGTGGCAGTTGTCGTTGTGCTGCCAGGACCAGTAGTGCGTCAGCTCCGGAAGGTTCTGGAGGCCCATGAGGACGCTGAGGCCAACGAACGCCCTGATCTCATGGACGGTGACGGGGGCCGAGTCGAGGTCGTGCCGGCCCAGGAACTGGCGGGTCTTGACGTGGGCGTTGGTCTCGTAGGCGATGAGCTCCACCAGTTCCTTGGGGAAGAGCAGGTTGAAGTAGTCGATGGCGTCGCTGTTCTTGGACAGGCCGTGTTGGGGGCCGGAGCTCACGGTGAAGTTACGGGTGACGGGTATGGAGCCGTCGACACCAGGTGGGAGAGGTTCCGTCCAGCGTTCTACTGAAGACCAAGCAGGCTTCGGCAAGTCCTCGTTCCTTCCCGGTTCCTCCTGTTCTTCATTTGGGCAGAACTCGATGTCAAACTCCTGATATTCTGAGGGATAAATCACAAGAACAACTGTTAAGTCTTCCACTTCAGTCACACTCAGCCAAGATGCCACAAACTTTCTTTCAGAACATTGCTGAGGAGCTGTACGTTCTTTTGTAACATGAAACGGCACAAAATACACAACTTGCAATTACAATAAACATTGATAACTATATAGAGCATATACACAAGTTTGAAACGATACAAACGCAAAGCAGCCCTGAAGCGCTTGGCGTGGTTCTTGTATGCAGATTGTTCGGCGTGCCCGAGGACGCTCACCATTTCGTTCACATGCGCTTTTGCCGTGGTCAGGGAACTGGACCAGGTGCTTGGCCATGAGGTCACCAGTAGAGGAGAAGAAGCCACACCCACAACACCGTAGTTTAAAAAAACTTGGGAGAGAGACAGGGAGAGAGAGACAGAGACAGAGTGAGACAGGGAGAGAGACAGAGTGAGACAGGGAGAGAGAGAGACAGGGAGAGAGAGACAGAGACAGAGTGAGACAGGGAGAGAGAGACAAGGAGAGAGTGAGACAGGGATAGAAAGACAGAGACAGAGTGAGACAGGAAATGAGAGAGGGAGACAAGGAGAGAGTGAGACAGGAACAGGGAGAGAGAGAGACAAGGAGAGAGTGAGACAGGAAGAGAGAGAGACAGGGAGAGAGTGAGAGATTTTTTTTCTCACACTTATGTGAAAAGAACAGACATGGCCAATACCAAAGCGTTCTTACCACGGGGGTGGTCGATTATGCAGGGGAAGGGATCTAGTGTTTCTCTGAGGTACATGGCTACTGCAAGAGAGACAAATTACAATTATTTAACTCTGCAGGTCAAAGTGCTGTTGGGATGAAAGGATAGATTTAAAGGAGAATGTTCTTTTTAAGTAATATAGTGGAGCCTTCCAGTTTGCCATTTTTGAGGGCAAGTTGGAACTTCCCTCCATTTTTTTACACCTATCAAATGTCCCGAGAAGGGAGGGCTGATGTGGGCGGAGCTCTGGGACTCACGTGATCATGTGGTGGGCGTAGGAGCGCGAGCAGCAGGTGCTGTAGGGACACAGCAGGCACTGGACAGAGGTGGGGTAGTGGTCGGGGAAACTGGACACCACCGTGCCGCACTCCATGCACCTCTGCTTGTCCACGTGGCCGGCGCTGGAGGGGTCAAGAGGTCAACCAGCTTCATATACACACAATAATCACCAAGATCGGGATAGAAATCGACACACGCACACACGCACACACACACACACACACACACACACACGCTGCATTTCACCTCCTATCCTGACTCTTGGTCAGCAGGTTCAACATCTTGCTGACGGACTTGCTCTTGCGGGGGACTTGGTCCAGGCCCGTCGGTCCAGCCTGATTGGACAGCCGTCTCTGCAAGATGGTGGACTTCAGCTCCCTCAGGGTGTTGCTGTGCTGGAGGCGTTCTAGCACCGGGAAAGGGGGCGGAGTCTCCGAATCGAGAGGCATGAGAGGGTTCCTGTTCGGTTGAGGGAGCCTGTTCGTGACCCCGACCCTGATGGTGACCTGAGCGGATGAAGAGAACCGGCCGTCCATACAGAGTTCTTTCAAATCCTCAATGAATTTGAACAATCTTGACCAATTAAAAGGGTTCTTGTTCAAATAGTCCCTTCTCGTGGAAAAGACGAGTGCACTGCATTATGGTCAACGTTCTTAACGCATCACTGTATTATGAAGGTGTGTACTTTATCCCCTACTAACCAAACAATGTTGACTTTAAAAATGTAGAACAATTGCATTATATTTGTATTATATTTACAGCTTCATGACTGTACTGTGTTGTGTTGCATCTTTGTACAGTAGACATCTCTCAAGATGCTTATAAATACTTATTATACAGCTCTCTGAAATATTTGATTCTGATTGAACAATCGCACATTCTACCGGTCAATTATCTCTCGATAATTTAGCGACGTTAAGGGCAACCAAGCAATATTGACCGCTGCTAAGGGCAACACGTTATATGTATGTGGGCGAAAAGTTGAAAGCTGTCTGGTGTGTGTTACCAGGTGAGTCTCTGACCTGAGCCATAGACACCAGGTGTGTGTTACGGATGAGCCTGTCACCTGAGCCCCAGACACCAGGTGTGTGTTACGGGTAAGCCTGTCACCTGAGCCCCAGACACCAGGTGTGTGTTACAGGGCGTGTTTCACCTTGGCCCCGGGCGGAAGGCCCTCCAGCTGGCGCGGCTTGCGGCAGGTCTTGTGGTGCAGCGTCTTGTGCTCGATCAGATCCTTCACAAACACAAACTGGAGGCGGCATTTGTTGCAGTGGAAAGCTCTGCTCCTCTGAAGAAAGAAACATCACAAAAACAAGAATGTGTGTCAGTCTTAGTCGACGTAAACAACGCAAGCTACGTTGTGAACGCAAGCTCCAACATGACTTGAGAGCTTGCGTTCTGTGTTTTGTTTTGTGGAAACACAAGGAATTGCACTATTGCTTGCGTCAAGTTACACATTTCGGCACGACACGCGCAAGGATGCAACGAGATCTTGCGTGGCCTTGCGAAGGTCGCGCTTATGTAGTTTGCGTCGACTATGAATCCGCCTTTAGGGGCATCAGTTCAACCCCTTCCAATATTTCACTTCACCCTACACCCTGTCACCCTTTCCTCCTTAAAATTATAGAATTTAAATATATGATATAATGTAAATGTCATCATGTAGTTTTAGTTATTGTTCACCTGGTGGCGTAGGAAGTGCTGCTGGTAGGCGTTCTCATTCTTGGTCACTTTCAGACAGTAGACGCACAGCAGATAGACCATATCGCGGTGGTAGAACAGGAAGTGGTTGTACACGCGCGAGTAAAAGGAGGAGCTGTACTCGCACACCTAAACACGCCAGCGACGGGAGGAGAGAGCGAGATGGTTACGGTAAACGGAAGTAATTAATTTGTTCTCTAACAGTTCAAAGTGATAATCTGACTGCTATCTGATTATCTTATATTCCCCCCTCCCTCATCAAATGCCAGCAATCAACACACAAACAATGCCAGCAATCAACACACAAACAATACACTTCCTTCTCCCTGTGCTCCAAGCCACATACTGGTAGTCTGTGTTTCGGTAACGCAAAGTAACGTAAAGTAACGTAGTAACGCATTACTTTATTTGGCATAGTAACTCTAATAAAATTGCTGAAATCCTATCGGTAACGCATTATATTACTGATTTACTGCCAAAAGCAATGTTACTGTAACACGTTACTTTTGTAGCGCATTACATCCAACTCTAGACACGTATCGGGCTGAAAGGTCAAAGTTCACGAACCTGGCAGACGTAGGGCATCTCGCCTGGCTTGTGTGTGGCCTTCATGTGATTCAGGAATACAGGCTCGCTTTCAAACACCCACTCGCAGATCTTGCATATGCCTGAGTAGACAACTCGACATCAACCATCCAAAAATTCAGATTCACCCATCTGCCTACATCTCCAATTTGCTTTATTCGGTGCAGCTGCCATATTGGTCAGTCTGATGTGATTGGTGGGACGATTGCGAGTGCCCGTTGACTCCAATGTTCAAAGTTCACTATAAAAACACCACTTCAAGAACCAAAATAGTCAAAATAACAGGCTGGATACACTATTGGGGTTACAAATCATAATTACCAGACTCCGATTGTTTTTCACTGCCATAGTTTGCGCGTTTGGAAATACATGTATGTGATCCATACTTTTTATTTTTTATTAGACCTTTATTTAACCAGGTAAGCTTATTGAGATAAATAATCTCTTTTTCAAAAGCGACCTGGCCAAGAGGCAGCAAATTACAATACAAAAGGTTACAATACAAATAGCATACATACAATAAATAAAATAAGCTCAACTTACGTCCGTACTCAAAGGGACTGTGGACTTTCTCCAGGTGGAACTTCCACTGCTGGGGGGAGGAGAACTGGCGGAAGCAGTACTGACACGACTTCAGGGCGCTCGACTGATTACTCTGCAACACCTGGTTGGAGTGGATCCACATGTGGTTCATCATGCTGTCGAGGGAGAAAACACACGAGCCAATACAGCGACACACACACACACACACACACACACACACACACACACACATACGCACACAATCAAGAAATGTACCATTTCTGTCTGTCATTGCTGTGCTCTAGGTTGTAATATGTGATTTTTTTTCTGAATGTATTTTACGGCTTCACATTGAATTGTGACATTAAAGATTCCTGAATCAGCACACACACACATATACACATGGATGGACCTCCCCCCCCCCTCCCCCACATCCACACAGGCAGCAGGGTCTCAGTACTACCGCGAGAGTAGCGACGCACTGTAACAAGCTAGTAACACACAAACCTGATGTTGTCACTGAGTGTCATGTTACAGATGTGGCACTTGAAGGCGGTGGTCCGGCGGTTGACGGTGTCCTGCGTGTGTCTGCCCACCTTGCTGCCGTAGTAGAACTCGTCCACGGTCATGACCACCTTGGGAGGAGCCGCGGGGCTTCCGCGGGCCGTGGGGGCGTGTTCGGGGGGCGCCACGGCGCCAGGCCGCACCCCCGCGTTGGCCGGCGAGGAGTCGGCGTTGACCATGGTGGTGTTGTAGTAGTGGTGTTTGCCATGTCGGGTAAATACCCTGGTGGTATTGACCAGGTCTGGACAGCAGAACTAGGGGGCAGGAGGAAACACGGCCATTAGAATTACTATCAATCATTTTAGATGTCATAGGGGCGGCTGTAGCTCAGTTGGTAGAGCGGGTCGTTCGGTGATCGAAGGGTCAGCGGTTCGAATCCCAGCTCCGACTGTCCACATGTCGAAGTGTCCTTGAGCAAGACACCTAACCCCAAATTGCTCCCAATGAGCAGGTTAGCACCTTGCATGGCAGCTACCGCCATTGGTGTGTGAGTGTGTGTGTGAATGGGTGAATGAGGCCATTGTAAAGCGCTTTGAGTGCCGCTAAGGTGGAAGAGCGCTATATAAGTGCAGTCCATTTATCATTTATAGTCTACGCTCCTCTTGAAGTAGAGAGGAAAGAGTCTGTAACCGAGCTAGATCTACCTGAGCTTATATAGGCTTTACAATAATTACCGATTACCATTATGTAATAATAATTTCAAAATGTTGAAAGTTGAGAGATGGTTTAAGCATCCTTACACACATATGTCCTTGGAGGGCTGCTAGCATTTTGAAACGGCCTCCACACCGAGGACACACTCGCGTCTGCTCAGGAGACGGACAAACTGAAAAACATGTTTAAAAAAAAAAATCAACATTAGCCAAAGTCGATAACTTTTTATAGTTAAATATTGAAGGTGTTCTGCTAATAGTTTATGAATTGGCCTTAGCAAGACCCAAAACATTTTCTTCCATCACATGCACAGCTAATTCCTAGCATCCTGCACACTAAGAGGGCTGTAGAATACATTAAAGTTCTCAAATAGATTAAGCAAAAAATATCATTTAAAAAAAATGTGTATTAGAAATGTTTGCCTGCATGTGTGCTTATGACAAAACAATGTTTTTTATGCATGTCTGTTTGTGACAATGTAAATACAGTTTGTATAAACACCAAAATTCCCAGTTTATTCCCGTTAATTCCCATTGAAAGTTTCCAGCCGGAATTTTGCAACCCTATCCCCATCTCACGTTTGTTCACCTGTTCAATCATGTTTGATCGGAAATCCCAACGACGGCAGGGAGAAGGCTGCATTATTAAAGTATTAAATTATTATTAATTATTATTTATTATTAAAGTATTGAGAGAGGGCCCTGTTGGAAACAAGTGTCTAAGTATGCTTTTATCATGCTATCCTCTGGGATGTACTGTTTCTTTGTACTTTTACCCAATAAATCAATCAATTAATCAATCAACTCACGGTAGGAATACCCCTGGGTGTAGCAGAGATAGTGGTGGTAGTTCAGACCCACCTGTCTGGCTGTGAGAGGTCAGATAAGGGGCAGTGCTGGGCCGGGTGTCCGTAGCGGAGGTGGTTAGAGTGGCAAGGCCGGACTGACCGGTACGGAAGGTGAGCGTGGCGGGAATCTTGATGGTGGTCAGGGTGGTGGTGGGCTGCACTAGGGCAGAGGTGGGTCTGACCTGGGGGTTCTGGAGCTGGGTCAGTACCTGGCCAGGCTGTGGGTGGGGAAGCCCCAACGCAGGTCTGAACAACTGGCCCTCAGGAGGACCTGATAGGAACCCAACACACAGTCACAGTTACCGACACAGGACTAATCGAGGCGTCACGGCAACGTCTGCACACAGTACGTAAAGTAGAACCCGCTCTCACATCTCTATCTTTTACTCGCGCCCCATATGAAGGCTAGTCCTTCGCGCGGCGGACCCGGGTTCTATCCCCGGCTCGGGTTCTGTGCCGCATGTCCTCCCCCCTCTCTCTCTCCCACGTTTCCTGTCTCTCTCAAACTGTCCTGTCCCATTAAAGCTGAAAAGCCCTAAAAAATATCTTTAAAAAAATACAAAAAACATTGAATTACCAGTGAGCAGAGTGATGGGCTGGAGAGCCTGAGCCGGCTGGACGTTTAACACGAACCCCAGCGGGTTGACTGTGGTCTGCGGCCTCACATTCTGCTCTGGGAATCCCTGAGGGAGAATCACGTTTTTATGTTTTATTTGAGGCAACTTCTAAGTGTCTTAAGTTGCCTCAACAAGAAGATACAAAATAAGCAACAACCAAAACCTATATTGTCCACATCCTTGTTGCATTCTTCAATACTCGTACAAATAAATGGGTATATTTCACTGGCTTGAGGTCATAGAAAGCCTTTTAAAACACTGGTTGGCTAGAATCGAATGTGAGAAAGTCAAAGAAGGTTCGTACCTGCGTGGTTAAGAAGATGGGCTGGTTCATGGCGGGGTGTGAGCCAGGGTTGACCGCTGGTAGCAGGATGGTACCCAGTCCTGCAGGGGACTGGGTCAGGATCAGCTTCTGCCCCTGGGCGATGCCTGCTGGGACCAAAGAGGGCCCGCTGGGCATGGGGGCAGAGGCCCCGGTGGGTATGGGGGCAGGGGCCCCGGAGGGCATGGGGGCAGAGCCCGCTACGGGGGCGAGGGTGTTGGGTCGCGCTGACACCATCACAGGAGCTGAGACACAGCAGGGGAGAAGGATAGGCCAGGAAATAGTCACTTTTCCACAACTTTAGTGTGCATTACTCGCACATTACATTGCATTACTCTAATTATGTATTTAGCACTGTCACTGGGTCAATAATACCGTCTCTGCCATTGGCATTACATTAGCTGTACTTACGTGTTGTAGTGGAAAGCAGTGTTGGAGCGCCCCCAGCAGACGAGCTGCTTGCGTTAAAGATGGCGGCCGGGGCGCACGGCGCAGCAGGTGGGGGGACAGAGGAGGACGCGCCGGAAGGTGACACCTCAGGAGAAGACGGCGCTACGAGAGACACGCATGGTCCGTTAGTCCTCTCGACAAGCCGGACGGTCGGAATGCACGTGTGCACAAACCTCTCTCCGTGGCAAACGCAAAACGCTCAAGCGTTATTAACTCACCGTCATCGTTGACCTCCATGAAGTCCACGTCATCTTCCTCTACATCGTCATCAACCAGTTGCCATGGTTCCAGCTCCTCCTCCTCACACTCCATAAATAAGTCTGCCTCCATTCTGCTGTAGGAAAAATCAAAGTCTACGTTCTGCACTTATTGGCCATAGCATTTAAAAATAAACAAACATTTTCACTCATCATTTTGCATATATGTATCTTTCGATAATCAATTAACAAACCCTGTCACTATTTCCTAGCAAATCACTGTTATAATGTACCAATGTAACAACTGTATTTAAGGCCTTACAGATACAGTGTAACACGCCTTACAGATACAGTGTAACACGCCTTACAGATACAGTATAACGAGCCCTCTATAAGGCCCGTTAACAGCTAACTCGCTCTCTTGGTGTTGCAGTTAGCCTGGTTTGGGAGACGGGAGGTCGTTAGTTTGATCCCCGCATGGGGACTGTTCTCCCCTCCTCTCGCTGCAATAATACAACAAAGTTGTAGGGGAGTCAATGTTGTGTTACAGTAGCACACTAGTATATAAAGATCTAGGCCTACTTGAATTCAGTGAACCTATAAAAGTGGTATTGATGTGTCTGATGGATCACTAGGCTACTAAATTCCCCATTGTACCGCAAGGCAATTTCCTAAGGGGCGGGGGTAAAGCAGGCTAGTTCCTTGCATGCAATGAGGTAGACAGAATGGATTGTTAACTTCGGTAAGTATGTAGTGTTCAAGAGATCATAACATGCATGTGGACTATCATATTATGCATGTGGACTATCATATTTAAACCCCCGCATTCCTGGACACAGATCAAGCCGCTGGGTCGGTCCAGTCCACCGCGGAAGGATACAACAGAAACGCGTTGTGTGTCACTGTGCGGAATCAGTGATCACATTTTTACGTTTTACACATGATTAATTAATGCATGTTCATGTCGAATATTAACTAATATAGACGATGTACTGTTAACATTACATACTCACCCTGTTGGCTCCAATCCGACATCTGACAAAGAGAAATAAAACAGTGAGATTCTACGCGCCAGTTGCAGAACCGATTTACTGAATAAGAGAGTCTGAAAAGAGGCGGGCTTTCCCCTCTTTCTGAAGCCCCCATTGGCTGAAATCACATTTTGTGTCATTTCCGTGTTGCCAGTAGAGATTTGATTGGTCTAATGCAGAGAAGCCATTGAGAGGCGGGACTTCAGGAAACACCGTAGCTGACTGACTGAGAGCATCACGTATGACAACCCCATAACAATAGACTCGGTTTAACACATGTTGTAGTTTACATGTTATAGTTAACAGGCTACCTTTGATACGATATTGAATCACTTAAAATTATCATTCAATTTACAGATTTGAATTGTTGACAGAGTATCTTAGATTTTAGGCCAATAATCTCACGACATCCACCCGTCAATCAACGCTATATCCTTCTATCGAATCTGTCTAAAGCAAGTTATTAAAACCCTCCACTTGTCAATGTTCCAATCAAATTCCTCTAAACATTATGTCCCAAATAAATAATAAAAAATCAAATTTGAATTGTGTGTAGTGTGAGTTTGTCACTGCTCTGCACCTTTCATGCACTCTTAAGGAATTAGATGTATGCAGCGTCTGGATGAGTCAGATAACAGCATTATAGTCGCTCTGTTTGTGTAATCTCACCCAAAATGTCTATCAGTGTCCCTGCAACAAATGCAAAGGGCCCCTTGAGGTCTTGGGCCCCTGGGCCCGGTAGGTCATATGTCCAGGGCCGTGCTGGCCATCTGGAGGTTCTGGATAATCACAGAACGGCCGCCAGGTGGCGCTCAGCACCCCGTCTATACTGAAGCGGCCGGCTCAGACTCCAGAGCTGTTTCTTCGTCCCTGAATATGTCTTTGACAGTTGGCCTGCCATGATATAACATGTTGATGATATGTTTTAAAGTGGTTTACTATATAGGTAGCTTGGCCGATGAGATTGAGGTCCACAGGTTTTATTGTGAGGAGATACTCTTTGTTTGGCTGAGCTGTTCTGGATTCAGTATTTGAACTGTAATGCGTCTGTGTGCCACTAGGGGGCGTCTGGAGACTTGGGTTCTGCTTGTTTCTTCCACCTCTCTCAACCATCTGAGGTGACATTTCGAATATTAATTGGATTTTCCCTATAATACTAGAAAGCGCAATTTCTCAGCTTTCAGCAAGTGTTGGAGTGAGGAATTTTTTAGATTTGTTAGATATTTTTTTTAATATTATTAAATATTTGTTAGATATTTTTAAAATGTTGCCGGTGACGTGGTCGTATTAAAAGGGTTAAGATGCACTGGTTCACATAGCCAATGACTCTAGCTGTGGACTAATGCTTGAATATACAGTATCATTATGTTCTGAATGTAGATGCTTGAGATTCACTTGGTGGACGGCAGTAAATAATGCAATACAGCAATAAGTAGTCAACAAAATAGGCCTCTATGTACATGTCAGTTTTAATTCATAAATTGATGTCAATGTTTAAAGCTGAAAAGTACAGCAATGAACAACAGTGCCAAGGTAAGAAATAACTTAGCAAAATATTCACAGAGAAACACAAGTGAGTGGTTGTCATTTTCACAGTTACTACAGACACCAGAAGGTTTGCACACAAAATACATGCAATGTCCCATATTACATTATTGGCTTTTTCTCTGGGTTATTGATAAAAACATAAATTCTGTCTACTTCCAACAGATAATTATCTTCACAAATGACATAAAACAATACTTCCATCGACATCTGATCCAATTAAAAAGTGACTTAAAATGTATTTATGCTATTTACATAAATACATTTGTGCCAAGTGTATGCATATGACATTGAGTATTTGGAAATTTGATCCTGGCAACAACTTTAATACTTAAATTTCTGGAACGCTGATTGTACTCAAGTGTTTCGCTACCAAACAGTTAAACTTTGAGGCTTGGGGAGTGTTTGAATCAAGCTAATTGGGGCTGGCTATGGTTAGCTTGTAAAGCAAGAGGAATCTTCCAGAACACAGCAATCTGAAGTGCACCATCCCATTCAAAATGCTCCTGACATCAAACTAATACTTCCCGCGCACACAGAGAAACGGATGTTTTAGTGTTAATCGTTACTGGACCTGAATGGGAACATTGTACAGTATGTGGGATCTTTCTCATTATTATATCACACTGATGCAGTTGAACAAGAGAACCTAATCTACCTTCTCTTTTACTGCTCGTCTACTATATTTGAGAATCCTTTAGTTACAAAATAAATTATTTTTCCAACACTCGGATACCTCAATACAACATGTGAAGTAATACATTACATATGCAACCAAATAAACAATCATTGGTTAGACTAAACAGTAGCAACAACTATTTTCCATTGAACAGACGAAAGCGAGATTAAAGCCCATACAGTTACAGTAAGCAACGCTGAAAACAAAGTATTGAGAAGTCAATGTTAGGCACATAACTTTCACATTTATGGACATATCAAAAATGCACATGGAACAGTCACAATCTGAAACTTGGACGGTATGTATTAAACCACGGATATTAAGTGAACATTAATGGTTGTCTTCACTCCCAGGTTTAAAAAGAAAGGTTCTGATATGATTCAAAAGACAGAAGAGATCGGAGGATTTCTACACGGGATCATCCATCTTGGTTTTGTTCAGAAAGTAAGCAGTCCAAAATTCTCAAACAACCTTACTTCGGCTCAGTCGATCACACTTTGGTGGGTGGAACTTATACAGTAATGATATTTAGCAATGACATTCTCCATTAATTAAACATAAATTAAGGTTATTATAATTTCTGGTCCTTACTGGGGGACTTTAAGCCACAGGTGAAAACATTAACTCAAGTAAGATGCCATCGTCGTGTGATTGTCGCATCAAAGATGATTGGTGTCAAAGGTCAAGGATCATTATAAGTGATCATTTTGTTAATTAAATGTTTTTAAATTAGCATTTGGCACAGGAATAATTTCCGTTCAACCATGCATATTTTTTGCATATCATATTTTTGTGGTTGATCAAATTAATTTGAAGTAGTCAAAATAGTAATATTCTTGTGCTTTTGAAGAAAGAGCAACCACGCATGTAGTCCATATCCCTTCTTCCATCTCTTCATAACTCTCAAATCATGACGTTAGCGTTGTGGTGCGTTTCTTATCATGGCTCTCTGCTCACTTCTGTTTCTTCTAGACCTGAATGAAAACACTATTTGAAATCGTTTCAATCACAGATCTGTGCTTGACTGCTCTTGCCTGGCACAAAGGAAACAATGCGCTGCTAAACCCCACCCACCTGGCACTCCAGGCAGACTCAAACAAACGCTCTAAAGTCATTTACATTTCAAATAGTATTTCAACCAAGGTTTGGTTTCTGAGTCACAGGAATAAGAATCAGACTAACCCACTGGATTGGTTGACACCTAAAGAACGTTCCAGATTATGTTCAGATTGTGTTTATAGGGAGACTATGTTCACCTTACTCATAACTTATACAGTTGTAGATTAGGACCATGCTGAGAAGTGAAGCACTGATTGGCTGTACATTAAACTGTACCGGCTCCTTTAAACCAGGTGTTGAATGTGATCTGAATAGCCTATGAAAACCCCCCTTGTGTGACCGTGGCAGTTCATAATCGAACTAAAATGAAAATATTCAAACTTAAGTGCAATATTAAAACATTTTCTATCATGTCAGTAGTGTGTTTGGCAACAACTTGACTGACTTTTGTAGAAAACAACTAGAAAACGACGACTACTATTTTCACCATTCATTGACTTGTCGGAGCCAATTCAACGTTTTTTCTTAGATGTTTCATTTATTATCGCTACTCATGGACTTGAAACAGCATGGGTAGCAAAATCAGAGGAGCCTCTTTTACATACAATTAGGTAATGGTCTTTCTAAAGCTGCGTCCATTCTCCCGTACCGTCTTCGTGTTTCTTAAGACTCATAAGTCCGTCGCGCCATGCAAGGGTCCAGAGTTGACGGAGAGAATTATTTTACAGTGTCTGAACAGTTGGCTCCTTAATCCAGCTTTGGGGTCGTCTCAGCGCTGACCTCTAGGGGACGACGCATCATCGACGCCGGTCAAGTTAACACTGTCAGTCTTCCTTGTGCATTTTACTTTTCTTCATCCTTTTCTCGAAGCACAAACCCAACATGGGCCAAAAAACAAACGTGCTTCGCTCAAACGTTTATAGCAGCGCGACAAACGACGACAGATGAGGAAGCTTTGACACAAAACGAGGACCTTGGATGGTTTCTCACCTGGTCGACCCTCCGACCACTAGTTCTAGATTTCCCTTCGCATCGTACCTGGTCCTGGCGTGTGTGTGTGTCGAGCAGGATGGAGTGTATGTTCCCGTCTGAAGTCTAGGACACACACAACTCTGTACACCCTTCTACCCCCTTGTCCCCTGGGCTCCGTTCTGGTCCTCTGCTCGGCCATTTTGTCAAAGAGTTCGTTGGGCTCCCCTGGTGAGCGGGTTTGGCACGGTGACTCTCCCATTGGCCTGGCTGACCGTCACTCAAACGACATGAGGTTGGTTGGTATCTAGTAGGGAATAAGCACAACCAATCAGAGATATCTCAGGAATAAACTAGCCGGGGTCCAGAATTTCCAATCCTCCCCCGACACCCAAGTTGACTGATTCTTGGTCTGGTGTTGCTACATGAAACAGCTGTTTCTCGGGAGTAAAAAATGATGTGTCGAATGAGCATTGCATATTCTAAAGATTAGCCAATCAACGCCATGGGCGGGACTAACACCATTAGCTTAAAAATATTTAGCATAGAACTATTGCCGTTGTTTTCGCGTTTGGAAACACATGGAGGTGAATGAGCCATAGTTAGCCGTCAGCTGCATTCACTCCCATGTATTTCCAAACGCGAAAACAACGGCAGTGAAAAACAGAGTCTGGTAATGATGAGTTTGTAACCCCGATAGTGTATTCAGCCTGTTACTTTGACTATTTTGGTTCTTGAAGTGGTGTTTTTACAGCGAACTTTTAACATTGAAGTCAACGGGCACTTCCGCATCCGCACCCCTCATTACGTCAGACTGACCAATATGGCTGCTGAGGTGAATAAGGCGAATATCCAGTCTCCCTCTCCCATGGAAATCGGTGTGTAACAAGTGTCTGATACCAGGCCAGGAATACACAGGAACATATTGTGTGATTTCTCTCAGATCTAATGAGATCATGGCCAGTAACAGACTGAAGGCCGTATCCTCTTCCTACCCCCACCCTACCCCTGACCCCTGCCTCTACCTGGACCCAGGCACACTCACACACACACTGACATACACCAGTCCTGGGCTCAGATCCCCTTCCCCTCACCCTAACCCGGGTCCGTATCCTTTTCCTACTCCGATCCTACCCCTGACCCTGCCTCTATCTGGGCCCAGGCACATTTATGCACACACAGACATACACCAGTGTTTGCCATGTCTCTCCTATGATGTTATTAGCCTCTCTTACTCTGAAAATGTAATTTAATGTTATTTATTGCTCTATAAATGTTCTTAGCCGGTAGACAAACATACTCCTGGAGCTTGCTCGATCGCCTTGTTGAGAGGGGTCAGGGAAGAATTTTTACAGCTCACTTATCTGGCCCCCGGGTGATTACTGTTTTTTTGCTTCCCTCTGGAATATGTAGAGAGTGGGTCGTATGCCCACCTCCCTTGTTCTCTGTAAAGCGCATTGTGTTGCCTCTGGGTATGAAATGCGCTATACAAATAAAGCTTTGATTGATTGATTGATTGATTGATTGAAGACACGCACCTGCGGCCTGATGCTCCTGCTTGCCTCCTCCAGGTTCTTGTGCCAGATGATGGCGGAAAACCTTGATGCCGTCTGGAACTTGTAAACATTCCCTGTGAAACAACAAGACTTGGTAGCTTTTGTGTCGAACGTCGATCACAAATCAATAAAATATACCGGGTTAGGGGTATTATTAGCCATCTTGTCCGATAGTGGAGAGGAAATCGGATTCAAAAAGACCAATGGGGCCCTTTCACGAAAACATTGACCACTGAGAAAATCGTAAGAGTTTAGCTAGATTTCATGGTCACGATGATGTTTGCCATCGCCAGTCAGGGTTGGATGGGAATAGGCTTTCAATCACAAGAAATAAATAAAAATTAAATAAATAAAAAGTTATACTGTATATAACCTGTTATAAACGGTATATATCCTGTTTTAAACTGTATATTATCCTGTTATAAACTGTATATATCCCTGATAACGTTGACGCTCACCTTTATCCGAGTCGTTGAGATGGAAAAGGTTGGGTCTCGCAGGGTCATCGGGAAGAACCACCATCCAACCGGTCACACACACCTTCTTACAGGGGCTGGACTTGTACTGAAATAAACGACAGGGACTCAACTGTCAGAAACCCACACGCAAAACAGCAACCCTCCCTCTCAGCTATCTTCCAACGCCTGTTAAAACCCTTTTAACCCTGAAAGTACAGTGACAACATGTCGAATATTAATTGGATTTTCCCTATAATACTAGAAAGCGCAGTTTCTCAGCTTTCAGCAAGTGTTGGAGTGAGGAATTCTTTAGATTTGTTAGATATTTTTTTTATATTATTAAATATTTGTTAGATATTTTTAAAATGTTGCCGGTGACGTGGTGGTATCGAAAGGGTTAACTGCCTAGTTCTGGGTCCAGCTCTGGCATCGCTATGCTACCCCATTGCCTTTAATGTTGATTTTATAGTGAGAGATTTCATGATGAAACCTCACATGCTTTCTTTCAGAGGCCCTCAAGGCTTTGGCCCCGTAGAACGTCATGGTGGAGCCCGACAGAGCGATCCAGAACCGTGTCCACGACGATAACTGGAACACACAGACAAACGCACACACGTACATACAGTACACACACACACACACACACACAATATAGTTCATATCACATCAGAGGAACTTGTTTGAACGCACACCAGGTATCAGAACGCTCAGAGAGGAGAGGGGATCGTAGAGAGGAGGAGGACGGGGAAAGCGAGTGGGTGAGTGGCCCCTGGCACAGAGGTCAGGGGTCAGCCGTCGTTACCTTGGGTTTCCGTCCTCCCTTCAGCAGGGTCTTCCGTCGAAGGGGCCCCTCGATGATGACGCTGCCCACCTCGGCGCACCCGTGACAGGAGACGGCGCCTGACGGGCTGGGGGGGGGGGGGGTTGGAGATGGCAAGGGGGGGGGGAGCGGGTCCAAACAGGAAGCACTATTAAACAACTCCAGCTGACTGACGGAACAGCTGCCACTGTGGATCTCTGGGAAGCCCTCGTCACTCCCTCAGCCTCATGACATCACCAGACATGGCAGAACATCATGTGGTAATGGGATGGACAGGAAGTGAACTGGAGCTCGCATGCAATTGGCTAATCCCTCTCCATTCCCTTCCTCTAACTTAGCGAGGGTTGAATTTCCAGGATTGCCTTCCATTTTGAGTCTGCAGACCAGCGTCTTGGTCTACAATTCTGACAGATAGGATCTCAACAGATATAATATCAACAGTTGTCCAAGCACTGAGGAAACCTAGCGTTCCTTCTGTGATTGGCTGCTGCAGTGTGAGGACCACCTGGAACGTCACCGAAGCTAGTTGAGGACAAATGTGTAAGCGGATGAAGTCTAATGTTCTACGCACGACTGGAGATGATGATGAGGAGGAGTTTTACTGAGAACCAGACGAGGAACACCCAAGGAAAGACGCGTACAAACCAGGACTACCAAGAAGTCCTAGATGTTGGCTTAGGTCTTAGGTAAGGTTTGCTTCTGTGTCCCGTCTGTGATATTGGAGTAACAAGTAGAACAATTAAATTGTAGGCTCAATTCTAGTTTATTAAATGCCTGCATAACTCCAACCTCTAGGTTAGCGGTACTGAGGCCAGTCCAAGATGTGTCAACATAAAAGAAGAACAAATGCAGCTCGGGTCAGAGTTGCTCCTATAACGTCACACATTTTTGTCCCTTTTTTCCTCAGGAAATGAAATAATGACTCTTTATGGGATCCGGGCGTCTATAAGAGCCCTAGTTGTTAATGCAAACACCCCTCCGTGATGTGAAGAGAGACAGACTCAGAGACAGAGGCAGCTCGGGGGTCATAAGGAATGCAAATCTGCACCCCCCGCGTCCCCTGGAAGACGAAGACGGCCCGTTTGTCCACCAGGCTCTCACCTCAGCCGTCAGTTAGCGGCGAACGAGCCCGAGGCAGATTGTGTCAGAGAGACCGACGCAGGGGGGTAGAAGGTGGAAGTCACCCCCTCTGTTGTCGGATGTCAGACTACAAATAACGAGTCAGATTCCTTTTCTGGAAGGTATCTGACGTTCTCTACCCACTTGGCTGAGGGGCTGCTTCCACCGACACACAGGGGTTCGAGAGACAGAAAGTGAGGCGGCAGCACATGCAGTGACGAGGTGACGAAGTGACAGGGTGACCCCCCCCCCCGCCCCGAGAAATGAAAGACCTTTGACCTTTAGGAGGACGTGACAGAACCCCACCACCACTGTACCTGTAAACATAGCTTCGGCTCCGGGGGGAACTGCCCAGGGCCACCCTCCAGTTGGGGCCCAGCGTGGCGTACATGCGACCCCTGTTTGTCACACATTGGTCACAGTCAGTCGGAACGACTAGTTGGGATTTATCAAACTTTTTGGTTTATAGTACTCCTTTCTCACAAGTGAGCCTGATATTCTAGACATATTCCGTACTTTTAAGGCCAGTTTCCCGTAGACAAAAACAACAACTGTCTCCTTTGATACAAAGTCGATGTTCTCCTCTAGTCAGGAGAAAATAGAGTGTTTTTGTCCATCATCGGGTTTAATTTATGTCCAGGTAATCTCCCCCTCGGCATTTGTTTCAGCGACTGGAATAAAGCAGCAGATCTATCACAATGAATCCCTGTGTTCTCGGTGGTGGAAACAGAGATATAAACTGTGTTCGGAATCGCTCCCTATTCACTATATAGGGCATCAGCCATTTTGTTTGTAGTGTCCGAATTCACCACGGAATTTTCGTTCCCTATATAGTCCACTATTTATTACCCACAATTCACCTTGATTTGCAGGGAGCAGTGCATGTACCCTACATTTCCTCCGTTCCCTAGGTAGTTCACTACATGGTGAACCCTATCTAGGGAATAGGGAGTGAGGGAACGAGGGAGCGATTCCCAACACGGCTATAGAGAGGCTTTCAAACACGTTGGCCACGTAACAACACAAGAGAAACATTGATATTGTCGTTTAGTGAGTGTTTATGCTGTGGTCTTTTAGTGAGGTACAAGTTCACTTCAGCTAAAACAACATTAGATACACTTCTACACATAGTTGAAACAACGGACCAAAGCTAACATTTGACTCAAGGCGGGAGTGTTAGTAGAGGTGAGTAATCACGTGAGCAACAACTTATACACTATTAGTGAATCACTCAACGAGTCGTTCTTCATCAATATACTGTCTTACATTTGTAAAAGCAGCTAATTGTATAGTGCATAGGGCTGCACGATTATGACAAAAGATAATAATTGCGATTAATAATTGCGATTAATAAGCCTATTTTATATATAATATTAATATATAATAACCAAAATGCAACGTTGATCCCTTTCTAAATTATTAATCACATTAATTGCGGCCTTTTGCGATTACTTAATTGCGGAGGTCATAATCGCGATTTCGATTAAATCACGATTAATTGTGCAGCCCTAATAGTGCAACATAATCACTGAATAGTGAAGCATAAACTATATCAAGGATGTTTTTCACTAATAGTGTGTGAAAAGTGAGCTCGTTTCAAAGTGATTCAACCCCCCCACGGGCGGGGTTGAATCCTGGGGTGGGGTTGCCAGGTCTGAATCCATGTCTGGTCCTCACCTTTCCATTCCAGGAGACAGCTCCTCGCCAAACGAGCTTCCACTACTGCCTACAGACAGGAGCAGATCATCGTGTTATCATCTGCCGTCTCTGACTGAACCGGGCCTAGGCCTGGCCCCCTAGGGGGGGGGGGAGGAGGAGAGGGGGGAGGGGAGGGGAGGGGAGGGGGGGAGGGGAGGGGGGGAGGGGAGGGGTCCGTGTCTAGGAGAGACTAGCTCTGAGGGGAGACCAGCTCTGAGGGGAGACCCTACCTAGGGACAGGCCGTTGGACACGGAGGTGCTGTGGGGGTCGTTGCGCGCGGGACTCTGGGACTCCAGGAAGCTGTCGTCCAGCAGGTGGCGCTGTTTCTCTATCGGGAAGGTGGCGCTCCTGCTCTCCGCCATCCCGTACTGACACATCATACTGAGAGAGAGAGAGAGAGAGAGAGAGAGAGAGAGAAAGAGAGAGAGACAGACAGAGAAAGAGAGAGAGAGAGAAAGAGAGAGAGAGACAGAGAGAGAGCAGCGAGAGAGAGAGAGAGAGAGAGAGAGAGACAGAGGGAGAGAGAGAGAGAGAGAGAGAGAAAGAGAGACAGAGAGAGACAGAGAGAGAGACAGAGAAAGAGAGAGAGAGACAGAGAAAGAGAGAGAAAGAGAGAGAGAGACAGAGAAAGAGAGAGAAAGAGAGAGAGAGACAGAGAAAGAGAGAGACAGAGAGAGAGACAGAGAAAGAGAGAAAGAGAGAGAGGAGGATGATTTATCACCCTCCATTCGGTGCATATGCAGCCCATCTGTCCCAGCATGCCCAGGGCGGGATTAGAACCCGACACACCGACAGCTGCGCCAATAGGAACATCCCTCTTGTATAACATTTCATGTTATCATAAAGGACCCTCAATTATCACATGTGACGTGATGACAGTAATACTGGTGTGACGGGGGACCACCGCCCACGGGCGCTCACTTGTTCCCCAGGCTGTGGCTCTTCCTGTGGCGTGAGGGGGGAGGGGTGGGGATGTGCAGGCCCACGGTGGCGTCCGGGCAGGTGGGCCGCCGGCGGTACCTCACAGAGGCCGACACCTCGGACGGACCTGAGGGACAGAGAGACCAGGAGAGAGACAGTACATTAGAGACCTTCAGACGGACCTGAGGGACAGAGAGAACCAGGAGAGAGCCCGTACATTAGAGACACCTCACACGGACCTGAGAGACCAGGAGAGAGACCGTCATTCTGAGTCACGCCCCTAGGTGGGGCCAGTGAGCTACAGTACCAGCCATTGTCTCATGTACTGTACATGATAGAGGTACAATGAAATGCTCACCTGAGAACTTCTCACACAGAAATAAAAATATAGCAATATTTTGGGGGGGGGAGGGGAGGGGGGGAGGGGAGGGGGGATGGCTGATCTCTCTGTAGCGCTCCTGTGATGGACTGATCTCTCTGTAGCGCTCCTGTGATGGACTGATCTCTCTGTAGTGCTCCTGTGATGGACTGATGGCTGATCTCTCTTCGCGGCCGTGGGTCCGGCCAGGTGAGCTCACGCGCGGTACACAGAAGAACAAGTCCTTCCATTCAGCGTTCGTCTGTGCAGTATGGGGTTCCCCCACCCCGAGCTTCATGATGTCCTCGGAGCCAGAACGACAACAGCACTCTCTCCCTATTTTGTTATCTGTGCATCATCAACCTATCATTAGCGTATCCACGTGTTTTCATTCGAACCCGACCGGTTGGATTGGCGAGGGGCCACGCGACGCTACCATGTGCCTCCTCCGCCAGTGGAACCTCTGACTCAGTCCCCTCGCCCCCCCCCCACCCTACCCCTCCCTCTATGGCGCTTTGTGCTAACCCCACAGCGCCACTCAATCACTCATGACATCACCACTAGGATCAAGGGCTTGGGTCTGCAGGCTTGCTACAATTAGAACCGTGTAACACGATGAGTTGCATGTAGAGTTGTCGTTGATTGTTGAGTTTGTAGATCATTAGCTGTAGATGTACTCCTGGTGACCTAGGTTACGAACTACTAGACTGGCAGACTGCAGTGTGTGAGGCGTCAGGGCTGTGTCAGAGCAGGGGGGGCGCCCCAAGGGGCTGTCTCGGGTCCCTTCTCGTTCACACTCCACACATCCGACTTCAGATACAATTCTGCTATTCTGAAGTCAAGATAAATATACTAGTTTTGTGTTCTTATGATGGGCTGTATAGCAGTGTTGTCTTTATGGCCGCTCCTCGCTCCAGAGACGGCCAAGTCACGTAGAGAAACAAACAAACAAAATGGCGGATCAGAGCTGGGAGGGGAGAACTCGTCTGGACCTCGCGGAGGCCTCTCCTGATTGGTTTCCCATGTCAGTGTTACACGGTGAGAGAGATATGTTTATGGGCCGTGTTCGTGTGCACAGCGTCTCTGGTTTTACGAGCAGCCGAGATCTCGTCTGTCTGTCCGACAGCTTCTAATGAACCACTCTGGAAACCACCGCCTTCCTGTTAGCCCATGCTGTTTGTCAACACGTAAATACCTTCAAACCCGCAGTTAAATTAAAGTACACTCCATGTTCTCTATTACAATTCGCATTAGAATTAACGAGGAACAGGACCTGAATTTAGCAGAATACCGATATAAGCCTAATGCAATTACAGTGCAGTTTTCCAGCAATGTTAACGAACCATGCGCAATTTAAAAATGGCTGGAGCAAAACTGTTCAGATCAGAGCAAAATAAGCTGCAATACTAAATAATAAAGTGGAACACAATGTTTTTGACGTTTGCATCGTTTATAAAACAATGGTGGTTTGCGAGGTAGATTTGACTTGGATAGAGCCCATTTTGCTTGCAGCAAATTCAGGCCCCCGATGAGTATGTGGAATTCTTTACGGCTGAGGTAAAATGGCTCCAAAACCTTCATCACAGAGTAAAATGCAGCACAAGCTCCCAACTGAGGTGTTAACAACACTTGTACCACAACATAACCGGTTACCGAGCTTCTTGATCATCGCTACGCGCTAAAACATGAAACAATAAGGGGCCGTCTTTTTCCTACGGGGGTTCTCGACATCGGGACCTGCTCCCACACAACGGAAAACACCGCGTCATCCTTTCATGTTGGGAGTTTTCCCCGCAAATAGCTAGACTGGATCCACTCAGCCCCCGAACCACAAAGCACGCCACCTCACCGCTCAAATGAAATGACTCTCGTATGGTCTCGAGTGAAAAATGGAGGGCCACGCCGAGATAACTGACCCGTAATGAACGGAGCTGTACGGCGACGGCGTATCCCTTGAGGAGGAGGTATAATTGCAGTTCTGGTAGTGCTGCGTCACCTCCTCTGGGAGCGAGGGCTGCTCAACTACCCTCAATTTACTAAAACATCTGCCCCGTGTTGAGGGAGCGGGTCCAGGTGTAATGGGTTTTTCCTTCGGGCCCAGGTGGGGAACACGCTGCCCTCCTGCCCGGGCTAGTCAGGGGGCGCGACCCTTCACCTGGGCACATGATGGAGCAATCTGAGGGTGCCGCCTGTGTCTAGCGCTCGTGACGGATGTGTTGTGTAGTTAAGGTTAAGTGCAGCTGTGCCTGAATGAAGTGGCTGTGAGAGTTCTGGAATATTGGGAGAGTTCTGGAATATTGTGAGAGTTCTGGAATATTGTTTGAGTTCTGGAATATTGGGAGAGTTCTGGAACATTGTGAGAGTTCTGGAATATTGTGAGAGTTCTGGAATATTGAGTTCTCATCTCCGCTCTGGCTCGTATGAAATGACAGGATCCTGTATTGTTCTATCCTGAAAACACCGGCGCTTTGTTCGAAATCGTTACCTTGTTCACTCACTCCCTATTCCCTATGTAGTGTTTCCCAAATAGTAAACTACATAGCAAATTATTAAAAGGTTTTCGGACACGACATGGGGGGTTGAACCCAAATCGGTCTCACAACCTCCGTCGTGAACCTATGAACTCCGCAGCTGGCAAAAGCTGCGAGCGTAGGGCGGTCGAGCCCTCCTCGTGGGCAGGGCCTGGATGACCCTAACCCTTCACCTGGCCTGGATAACCCTAACCCTTCACCTCGGTCCCTCATACTATCATGTCCCCCCTCTCCCCGCTGCAGGGCTGCGGCTCAGCGCCAGGCTACGGCCGCCCTTCGTCTCGGTCGGCTCTCGCGTCGAACGCGCAGACGTCTGTTTGCGGTTAAAGGACACACCGTGTTCTCTGGGAACCTTGAGTAAAACAAGGACTGCGCTCCAGCCGAGCTGCAGGCTCCCAAGCGAGACGCTCAAAATAATTCCGTGTGTGTGTTCGGTATTATACGAAGCACGTGCGTTTCCTCTAGCTTGAGAGGTTTTTATACACTTGTGGGTTACCGACTCGTCTCTGTGTTGTTTAATAATACTTTATGCTCTTTGCAAATGTCAACTGTCACAGAATCTACTTACTTTGACAGCTTCCTATTGAGGGTGTGTGTATATTTAGTGCTGCCAAGCACGATGTGGGCATTGTGAGTGTTTGTGTCTCTAAGTGAGAGTGTGTGTGTGTGTGTGAGTGTGTGAGGTGTCTTCAGGGTTCTGTCTCATGTCTTGTTTTGGCCTTGTTGTGTGTGGAGAGAGTGAGTAACGCTACCTCATCCGCCTGGCTCCGGCCGAGCGAGGCTTGTTCGCCGCTGGCGGGATGAGCCAACTGACAAAATGGAGACCTGGCCTCATCCGTCTGAACCCCCTCTGTAACGAGAACTGACAAGAGGACAGCGGAGTCCGTGCGATCGCCGTCGTTAAGGCTGCTAGGAAGCCCTCACGGACGCATCCTGATGATGTCACCCCCGTGCTGTGGCTCCGCCCCTAAAGGCTAGAGCACTTAATCCGCGATCGCATCCACTCACGTCGTCTGCCGTCAACGTTTCCAGCTGTTTGGCTAGATCGTCATTTGCGATACGGCAATCTTTAGAGGTGACAAATTCTGAGACGCAGACCGTGTTGATATCAAGACTGGAAATACATGGTTCACCTCTCGCTCAGTATTATAAGATTGTGAGGTGTATCCGCTCCTGAGGTATGTATGTTTACAGAACCGTTTCAGTCGCTACATTTTCACCGAGCTCTGTCAACATGGAACATTTCCCTCTGGCCTTGTACAACAAGAAAAAGTCTTGGTAAAAAATTAAGGAAAAACAGACCGGTAACCGTGGCAACCCTTGCAAATACATCCAATAACGGGGTTGTTACTGACTGAACACGTTGTCACGTTGCTAAGTGATGAGACGGTGTTATTAGGATCATATTAGCTGCCTCATTAACTAACTATAGCAAAATAGTTAATCACTGGCTGTCCTATAATATTTATTATAATGTAATATTTATTATTATTATATTTAATATTCCTATGACATAGCCTTGACACCGTCTTTTTTTTTCTACATGTATTGCTATGTAGTTATATAGTAATTAATGAACATTTAAAGAAAAGTGTTACAATACAATACAATTTACCCCATATCTTTTAGATTTGCCTATTGATTTTATTTATTATTATCGTGATTGTTCCCCACCCGGCAACGCTGAAGGGTGGGGACTTTAGATCAATCCCTGTATGTTAGTACGTATGTGTGTCCAGCACACATGTACCAGAACTCACCACCAGGGGGCGCTTTTTTTTTTTACCCCCCCCAAAGTACATTTTGCTTTGTAATATTTCTACACGGACAGCAGAGGGTGCCGTAGACCAAATGAACAGTAGATTATCACACCATCTTATTGTAAGTAGGGCCATATTGCATTGTGGGTACAATTATCATTAGTTATATGTCCTTATATTCACAACATAGATCAGATAACTTATTTAGGTAGTTTGATCATGTTAGGGAGTATGGCTAGACCACTCCACTCCACACATTCAACAACTGGACATGCTGACGATTTTATTATTGAATTAGTTTATTTTATTTATTTGACCTTTATTTTACTAGGTAAAATCAGTTGAGAACCAGTTCTCATTTTCAATGATGACCTAGCCAAGAGGTGCCGTCAGAGATAAAATACATACCTACATATAACACATGCATGCATCATGGGTGGGGGACGACAGGTTCACTGTGCACTTATTTTATTTGTGAATATTTTTAATATTATTTTATTTTTTAAGAAACCCAGCAGTCATTATCCCATCTGAACAATATTTAAACACATTTAAACATGTAAGGCCTTATCAAATGAGTCTATGCCTCAACATCAGGTCATGGTTAGTTTGCTGACTTGCTGGGGACCAAAATCACCAAATAGCTTGTCATGAGATTTGGAATTGAACGCATTATTTTCTATTTTTCTACCGTCTGTTCAATCTACTGTATGATATTTTCGGTTTCGATTTAAAATAGTTACACATCTAATACACACACACACACACACACACACACACACACACTTGATGCACACACACTTGATGCACACACACACACACCTCTGCCCTCACCACGCCCTCTTTGATGTGGTTTTGTTACCGTTCCCTCTGACCCATATCTCTCTCTGGACACGTTCCAATTCCATTACATCACCCCAATTCCACCGCAGCACCCTCCAAATGAACCCATTAAAACATAAGACAGTTGTGGGGGGAACAGGAACAAAAATAAAGGAAATGGAACAGCCCCCTGTAACACGTCCACACGGGCTGTTTCAATCACCTCCCCGCGCCGGCCGACGACATGGATTTACTAATGGAGCCGCAAGTCGTTAGTCTCTCAAACAGGTTTAACAGTCGATTAATTACACCCCCCCCCCCCCTCCTCCTCCTCCCCCCTTCCTTTGTAATTCACGACTACGTCAGTAGGAGAGGAAGAGGGAGGGGGGGGTAAAGAGAGAGGAGAGAGAGAGAAGAAAAGAGAGGGGAGGAGACAGCAGGAGAGAGAAGAGAGGGAGGAGAGGAAACAGCAGAGAGAAGAGAGAGAGAGAGAGAGAGAGAGAGAGAGGGGGGGGGAGAAGAGGAGACAGCAGGGGAGAGAGAGAGAGAGAGAGAGAGAGGAAGGGAGGTGAAGACCAAGGTGTGAACTCGTGAGAGACAGAGAGAAACGGAGAGAGAGAGAGAGAGAGAGAGAAAGAGGGAGCGAGCGGAGTGAGAGAAACAGAGAGAGATCACGTCTGTGAGAACGTCTCTGTCTCTTCTCTCTCTGGTGTCCCCCCCCCCCCCCCCCGTCCTGCGATGGCGGCGCGGTGTCACGGTCATTTCCTTCCCCTCCAGTCCAGAGCTAACGACTCAAACAGGACGGCCCTCGCCGGCCCCCCGGGGCCCCCGCCATAACTCTTGCAAGGCCTGCTGGGATTGGTAGCCGCTGACCTCATTCTGCCTGGATATAAACACTCAGGTGGGGCCGGGCTGGAAACACTGATGCATGCTGGGACTCGGTGGAGGGTCGTTCGCAGGTCACGGCATTGAGACTCCCGGTGCATTCAGATGAGTCAATGAAACTTTTATTCTACTGAGCGTATTCTATTCTATGCCCAGCTGCACACATCACAGTTTTGTTTCTTTTCACACATCACAGTTTTGTTTCTTTTCAGGGCCGCATTTGACAGGAAGTTGGCTGGAAGTGAGTGATGGTGTCTCATCAATGGTCACGACAGCAGAATATACAATAGATACACATGAATCAGAGAGTATACAATAGATACACATGAATCAGAGAGTATACAATAGATACACATGAATCCGAGGGGTTCAGAGGGGGGACATGGGACGCGCAAACACAATATGATCACCACGCACGCACGGATAAACTAAATATTTAAAAAATATACCTGCTAGGTCTTCCTTTGAGGAGGCCATGCGTGGAGAGCTGTTGCCGGGTTCAATCTTCAGAGACAATCTGCAACATAAACACAATGTCAGTACGGCAGGAGGTCTCCCCAGAACACGCCAGAGCAGATGACTCCCAGGGCTCTATTTCCAAGATGGCGGTAAGCGGCGTTGTGACCTAGCGCTGGCGGATTGACAGTTTTGTCTGCTAAAAAAGAAATAAACGTTTTTTTAAGTTGGAAAGCCGACAAATAAGGAAAAAAAGAGAGCCTTGAAAATGCATGTTTATCATAGTTTTTAGCAGAGGCCCATAGACCTCCATTATAAAGGGGGTGCGCGCACAGAGGAAAAAGGAGCTAGCTTACTACTGCAGGATCGGTTAAATGTTGGTGTGTACGGATCGGTTTCATTGAGGACAAAACGACATTTGAGCTAAACTTATGACAGCGGCGTTCCCCTTAAATAATTCCCCTACCTATTAAAACTGCATAGAGGCTTTGTCTGGGCTCGGAATGACCCCAATAAACTGGTATTTTTAAAAAAGCATGAATTAAAACAGAAACAGAAAACAATGATACGAAGTCATTGGGAACAAATTCATTGACAAAGTCATAAAAAATGGAATGCAAAAAAAAGGAATCCTAATAAAGCTGTGAGGTATGACAAGACTACCTCTGGTCATGGTGACCCCTGCCAGTAGGACGAGGGTTAAAGGTCAACCGTCCTCACTTTGCGTTGGAGCTACAGACACCGTGTGTTAGGGCTCTAAATTGAGCTATTTCTTCATATATCTGAAATAAACTCATAATGTTCTTGTGTCTCGCTTGACCTCAAGCAAAGGACCCTATATATATATATAGATTTTCTATATAGATTTTCAATATAACAGAGCGTTAAGCGTATCCTACTCAACGTTCTCTGAGGCTCTTCTGATTGATTTGCTGACAGTCCCATAGAAATCCACTAGGGAGGTATTTAGAACCAGTTTACTGACCCATTAGACATGTTATGGTTCAATCCCAGATGACCACACAGCATAACCCGACTACAGAGGCGTGAACACCATTTACAAAGTGCTCCCCTGAGGGTCACTGTACATTAGTTACATTAGGCTCCTTCACAGGAGGAAGTGATGTCATACTGGAGGAAATCAATAGAAACTGTTTGGTAAACATGACAGACATTAGATTGAGGGCGTATCCTTTGATATTAAAGGTAAAGCTGTTGAACCCAGTTGGTTGTGTGTTGTGTGTTTCTGGGTTGGTATCATTCTTGAAGTCTCCGACGTAACTTCAGGCGAGGCACGGACGTCAACGCCGGGCTAATCGTCAGAGGTTAATCAGTCACACCCCGTATGACGCAATCCACCAGTTGACTGTCAGCTGTCATAGCATTGGTTCGGCTCGCTAGAGCGCATGTATTTAACCTGTCAACATGTTATCGTTCGCTCTTGCCATTACTGCTGATCTATATCTATATGCTATAATGTACAGCAGTCCCCCTGTGGCTCTCTTTGGCGGTCTTAGTGGGCTGAGTTACCTCCGAGCGTCTTCCCGATCGCGCCCCACTCTGATCTTCATAGAGGCAGGGGGCTAGATGCCGTTCCCTCTTCCGGCACTCTGGGCCAAGTGGCCCAGAGGGGGGGAACATCTAGATTGCCGCTTTCCACATGCGTGGAAGGCATGGGGCCCCCCGAAACAGACCACACCGCCAAAATTCATATGCGTAAAAATTCATATGCTGTATATATTGTTGCATGCTAATAAATGGGTCAATTTTGACTAAAGTGATCTTGACTGAACTAGTCATTTGTAATTTACGGTAGGTAAAGCTTGGCACAATCTAATAAACATAAACTTTCTTCTACCAGAAAGTGTCAAACTGAATGGTTGATGTTGAGAAAATCGTTTTCACAGCTTAAGTTGTTTATTATTTTGGACATCCTTGACGGTTACTCTCTCTTTGACCTCCATCTCTTCATAAATCCGTTCTCCGAGCCAAAGAGCACAAACTAAATTCTGAGTTTGGCTTCAAAACGCTTTATCTGACGTTTACGATTTGGCTAGACACAAATTATTGTCCGCATGGAATCCAATCAATAGAATTCTTTGAAACGGGCCTCGCTACCCTCAACTTCAATAAAAACTAATGAATTATGGATAGTTCCTGAAATACTGGTAAATCACTAGTAGGCCATATTCTTGGCAAGGGAATTTCCATGGATATATAGTGTATGAAGTGCGAGATGTAATCCAACACCATGGCCCAGAGAGAAATGCATGGTTCCAATTAGCGAGTGTCTAGAACGACTCTTAATCAAACATGTCAACATTATCTTCATAGCTCCTCCCCAAGTCTACGGTCCAGTTCATTTCATAAATCACAGCAAACCAAACAATACGCTCGCTGTCCAACAAAGACAGAGATAAACTACTGTGTTAAATAGAAGTCGAGGACGTACACTGACAATGAGGCCAGACGACATGCAGAGTTACGCAAGAACGCACAACCACACACACACACACAAGAACGCACAACCACACGCACAACCACACACACATACAAGAGCGCACAAGCACACACACATAAGAACGCAAAACCACACACACATACTGTACAAGAACGCACAACCACACGCACAACCACACACACATACAAGAACGCACAACCACACACATATAAGAACGCACAACCACACACACATACTGTACAAGAACGCCAACCACACGCACAACCACACACACACACAAGAACGCACAACCACACACACACACAAGAACGCACAACCACACACACATACAAGAACGCACAATCACACACACATAACGCACAACCACACACACATACTGTACAACAACGCACAACCACACACATATACATGAATTCACATGCACAGTAGATATGTAATCATCTGTGCATGCCAGTTATCCAGGACACAAATTTCCAGAGGGTAATCAAACTATTTAGATATGTTTTTAATCCCAGTCAGGGGGATTTCCAGCTTGGGAATTTGACTAACATTACTGTACATGACTGCATGACATGAGTCTAAACGGTTTAAAGGAATTATCCATAACAAGTACGTCTGCATGGAGACTTAAAACAAAATCCCATAAAAGCTTTTAGTCAAAACATGTCCTCTATCGCTGTCATCATTGTCAGAAATACACAAGAAAAGCACAGATCTGCATCTTATCAAATGCTGCTCGTTTAAAAACGGATCCTGGGGAGGGGTAGGGGGTCACACTACCTGGGGGAGAGGTTGGGGGTCACACTACCTGGGGTGGGGGTCACACTACCTGGGGAGGGGTAGGTTGTCACACTACCTGGGCGCTCCTCAAATGGGCCGTCGCTGTAGGAAACTCCACCAAATGTTTGTTAGGGGGAGAGGGTGGGGTTTCTCTTTCTGTTTGGAAGGGGGAGAGGGTGGGGTTTCTCTTTGTTTGGGAGGGGGAGAGGGTGGGGTTTCTCTTTCTGTTTGGGAGGGGGAGAGGGTGGGGTTTCTCTTTCTGTTTGGGAGGGGGGGAGGGTGAGGTTTCTCTTTCTGTTTGGGAGGGGGAGAGGGTGGGGTTTCTCTTTCTGTTTGGGAGGGGGGGAGGGTGAGGTTTCTCTCTGTTTGTTAGGGGGAGAGGGTGAGGTTTCTCTTTCTGTTTTACATGCTGTTACTGTGCCCAAGGTTTTTGAGTTCATTGCCCTAAATCTAAAGAGGGTCTAACGACGCCATTGTTATAACTGGGATTCCCAGACCTCCGGTCAGCTGGGTGATGTGTTCATAGAGTCATGTGTTCATAGAGCTGGATGACCAGGGTGAATCATGTGTTCATAGAGCTGGATAGCCAGGGTGAATCATGTGTTCAGAGGGCTGGATAGCCAGGGTGAATCATGTGTTCAGAGGGCTGGATAGCCAGGTTGAATCATGTGTTCATAGAGCTGGATAGCCAGGGTAGATCATGTGTTCATAGAGCTGGATAGCCAGGGTGAATCATGTGTTCATAGAGCTGGATAGCCAGGGTGAATCATGTGGTGGTTAGCATGCTCTTCCTGCCTGTGAGCGGTCTGACACCAGTGCTTCTCTGGAGACTGGCGGCTTTGTGACTCACGACAAGAACTTCCTGAATTCCAAAGCCTTGATGTGATCTGATGGCCACACTGCTATCAGCAGATCGCTCACATCAGGCACAATCCATTTTCCATCGGTTGAAATGGAAATGTGACAGTTCCAATGTCTATGATGATGTTGGGGAAAAAAGAGTCTGCTTTTTAAGTCCTAAACTGCATATTGACAGCGTTGTAAAAAACAAAACAAAACAAAAAACAATTT